>NW_006294594.1:61254-69780 GCF_000327345.1 Myotis davidii | reverse complement strand
CCTGTGGCCGGGGCATCAGGCCTGGCCAAGGGGCCGATCCTGCAATTGGAGGGTAATGGGGGTCAACGCCTAAGGGCTCCCAGTATGTGAGACGGGTCAGGCTGGGCTGAGGGTCACCCCCCCCCAACACCCAGTGCACGAACTTCGTGCACTGGGAATATAATATAATATAATATAATATAATATAAAATTTTGTGCTACTCCCTACCTACCCCAACCAACCAAACCCCAAATTTTCTCGTCATGCTTCTATAGATGCCACAGAGAATTTTGAAATCTTGAGATTCCTACTGGGTTAAATGAAAGAGAGGTTTTCTATTTACCAGGGTATTATTTTGCCATTACAATCTAACACTTTAATGGAAAGCTTTTGTATGTTAGCTCTTTTTGCTTACGAACTATGGAGAGCACAAATTGAGAATGCCAGCACACATTTTAAAAAATTCTATTGCTTGAAGTGAAAAACGCTTTCTCCTAAAATCCTAATGCTAGATTCAGTTCCATTGTTAACCTTGGCTCATAGATATTTTTGCACAGCTGGTTTATGTAATGGATAAGCAAAGCAGGTAATTTTTCCTTTAAGTCTACTATGTATCCTCTAAAAGGCACCTCGTTTTTGGCAAACTTCTGTCACTCAATCCATTCCCAGTTTTATGCCCTCTTTCTTCAATGGCTGCCTGAGGTTTCAGACCTTTTTATTTCGGAAATGTCTCCTGCCTCTTCCTGGGATCATGGCGATCCTTCCACTGTGTTCCAGAACTAGCACCTACGTCCACACAGCAGCCCATGATGCTTCCCCATCCTACCCACTGTGTCCTTCTAAGTAGAGAGGTTCGCCTCCCAGAATTCTCTAATTTCCTATTAACCACACAAACTCTGACCTTAGGTTTGGGAAATGTTCTCTGTGTATAATTATTCTTCTAAAATGAATAAGCCTGTTGAAAGTCTCTTAGATGTGAGTTGTCCAGGGTCTTACCCTGCTGGCCAGCAGTTACTTTCTCTGCTGAATATATGAAAGTTTCCCTTAATTTTCCTTTCTGAACCATTTGTTTCTCTTAGCCAGAGGCTGCCTGGTGCGAAAGTACCCTGGTTCTCTATGGAGCAAATGTTGTTTGGACAAATGGATATGGCCCTTTAGTTCAAATCAAACAAAAACAAACAGCAGCACCTGTGTCCCTGATAGGCACGGCATCAGGGAAGGGCGTCCCCTTAACGTCTGTATTCCTTTCTGTGCAGCACGGGGCGGATTTCCCCCTCTATGTCTGTGCTGCCCAGACAAGGTCTGCACTCTAGCCTCTGCTCCTGGCCCTGACTTATCACACTTGATATGCCGTGTGAGACTGTCCATCTGTCAAAAGAGAGTAAAAATGAAGTGATAGGGAAAACCCCGGGGCCAATACTCTGCTCTGCTATTTTAAAGAAAATATATGAGGATTTGGGGCAGGCTTTATTTATTTTTTTTAAATATATTTTTATTGATTTCAGAGAGGAAAGGAGAGGGAGAGATAGAAACATCAATGATGTGAGAAAATCATTGATCGGTTGCCTTCTACACGCTCCTTACTTGGGATCAAGTCTGCAATCCGGGCATGTGCCTTTGACCAGAATAGAACCTGGGACCCTTCAGTCCACAGGCCAAAGCTCTACCCACTGAGCCAAATCAGCTAGGACTGGGGCATGCTTTATACTTTAGGGTTACCCTTCCCTGGACTTAATGAATTCTATTTAAAAAAAATCTTGATTTTCATGTATGTCCTCGCAGGGTCCCTTGGGGCTTTCAGATTTAAAGCTGGCTTCTATGATAATGCATTTTATTTTTGTCTGTTTTTCACATTTCTCAAGTATTAATCCTCTCTTTGAAAGGCTCAGTGCAGCGATTTTCAACTGATGTGTCACAAGAGGCGCACGGGTGTGTCACAAAAGTTTTGAAACATGAAGTACCTGATTATTTAGTCAGGGGCACTCACCATTTTTCCCTTAGATTGTAAAACACACTCCACTCCCCCCCCACCACCACCACCAGCCAATACAACAATTGCTATTGGTTGTGAATGAATCAAAACTATACCTATTTTTTTTTGTCAGATCAGCAAAATTTATAAAACTTTTTCTTTGGTGTGCTGCAGAATTTTAGTGCTTAGTTTATGTGTGCTATGAGATAAAAAAAAAAAAAAGGTTGAAAATTTCCGGTTTAGAGTGTATTCACTAGTAAATGCCAGGCCTCACACGAAAACTATGGAAGCTTAAGGAAAATTATTTCATTAATCCACAAGTTTGACATTATGATAAGTAGTAAGAAATATAGGTGTCTCCAGAGCTTCAGATAACAAGCTTAAAATGGAAAACAATCACAGGTAAATTCATCTCTTCATTGTAATACAGGGAAGGATGTAAATCTACAAGCACGCAAATTTTAATTTAGCCAATTACCTTTTTAAAAAGTCTGCTCAGTAGTAAGATACTATTTAGCAATAGTCTGTACTCTCAATTGCACAGGTATTACTAACATGACCAGAATGTGCTGAAAATGATGGAGTTTTAATTTTGAAAAAGTACAGACTAAAAGGTATAGTCTATATAAACATAGACAAATGTAGAATTTTATAATGTCTATTTTTTTGTATGTCAGAATCAATACGAACATTTATGTTGGACTTTTAGTCTATAGATCAACAATTTCAAACTGTGATTCAGGAGAAAAATTTTAATATATGGACTCTCTCTATTGTCAAAAAGTAAAACAGAAAAAATATTGAGAATTTTGAATGAAAAAACAAAATAAAACCTGTAGATTTCTTTATGGAAGAATTTTTCCAAACTTTGCCTTGATAATAAACATGCATTGAGTATCCCCCAAAAGGAGTAACATACTTAGTGTTTCAAAAAAATCCATATTATCAAGAACTTCCTTTATTCAATTAAATACAGAGTGGGGCAAAAGTAAGCATATAGCTGTGAGTATGCAAAACAAAGTTTATTCTTGTATTGCTAGTTATTAATCACTAGAGGCTTGGCGCATGGTTAGGGTCCCTCGGCCTGGCCAGCGATCAGGGCCTTCTGGCTACCGGCTGGGGCCTTCCATCGTTCTGCGCTGTCCCCTGGTGGTCAGCGCACGTCATAGTGAGCGATCGAACTCCCCGGGTCTCGCAGTCTACTCCCAAGGGGACATTTTTGCGTATTAGCCTTTTATACATATCGGTTGTATTATTTTCCATACAAACAACTGTAAACCTATTTTGCCCCAGCCTATCTGTGATAATACCCAGGGGATGTCTAATGTGCTTTCAAGCATTCTGGGAGACTTTCAAGCCAGTTCCAGGCCTGAGTGTTGATGAAATTTATATTTTTATCCCAGGCTCTGATTTCTCACTTGAGGTCCAGAATCACATAGCTAGCCGCCTTCACATCGCTATTTGGATATCTAACAGGTATCTTAAACATAATGCAATGGAACAGACTCTATCCACCTCACATATTCACACGCTTATCCTATTTTACTCAAAGGAATTCTCATCTCAGTAAATTGTACCACCATCCATACCATTTGCTCAAGCCACATCTGAACCAGCTGTCATCTTATAGCTGTCTCCTTCTGACACAGGTGGGCTCCTCTGGAAGCATATCCCCAGATGAAGTTTGGCATTTAAGATGTTTATTAGGGATCAAACCTGTTCAAGGAGATGGGTAGAGACCAGACTGGGCGAAGGGGAGGTGAAAATGTTCGGTGGAATTCCCAGAGCACTTCAGGCGAGCTGGGGGCAGCTCTGGGGTGAATAATGCCCATCAGATGGTTCCACGTTTGGACTCCTGACTCACTCATATCACTCACCATGTAGGCCACCGTCGAAAGGCATGGCCAGCTTTGAGAGGCTGCCTCACAAGCATGTGCTGACCAGGACTCTGCTGGATTCTTGAAGCGGTCCCTTGGAGATCTGTGCATCTCTCTCTGGGCAGAGTTCTGTCTTGCAGCCGCATCTGCCCTGGTCTCTGGGACATTCAGCTGGTCTCCCCAACTCAGGTTATCTGTGTGGATCTGCCTGGGTTTCCTCTTCTTCACCCAGGACTTGGAATCCCTTTCAAGCTATAACCTGGGGCAATTGTAGCATTTACTTAATCTATTTTCCTTTTTTCCAGAGATCATTGTCCTTTGTTTTCTGATGTCTAGTGTTTTGAAAATAGTGGTTTCGGATATTTTGCTTTTGTGGGTTGTTTCAAGGAGCAAGGCCAGAAGCAGAAGCCCCTGGAGTTCATCTCTTAAGCCCTTCTTTGTACAGTTTGCTTACTTTTACAAGCAAGTATTTCTCTAGGAGCCCCAATTATGTCTTACATCACCCCTCCATCCAAAAGGAAGCCTGTGGTAAATTATTTTATTATCGTTTGAAAGACTTCTTTGCTTCTTTGCTCTTTCTTTCTCTTCTTCCCTTCATTTTATCCCTCCTCTCTTCAAGACAGAAAACCTCTTCCTCCCCTGCCCTCTCACATACATGAACCACTTATTTTCACTTTGGTATTGCTATAGATTTTTAAAAATCGAGAGTAAGAATCTATCTTACTTTTTGCCCTGTACAAAATAGCTTAGAGCTCTATTCAGCTGAACTTCTGTGAGGACAGAAATTTCTACATCTGTTGAACTGTTCAAGGTAGTAACCAGTCATTACATGGGGCCATGGAGCACTTGACATGTGAGCAACTGATCAACTACAGTGTTCATTTTATTTAATTTTAATTGACATTTAAATTTAGATAGCTACATGTGGCTAGTGGCTATAGTATTGGACAGTTTAGGCATAAAGTGTATATTTTTTGCCAGAGGTAAATAGCAGTTTAGGATGTTATAGTTCCTAGCTCCCTTCTCTACCAATTTTGTTTTTTAAAGCAATTCATCCTAAAGACAGGTTGAGTTGCTGTGGTCCAGGGTTAAAAGCATGGATCCCTCTATTGACTCATACTTAACTGTATGGGTGATAACATTTAGCCTCTTTGAATTTCAATTTTCCAGACTAATGAGGCTAATGACACCAACAAATAAGATGTTGTAAGTTTATGTGAGATAAAATGTGGTACATACCATAGTCATTGCTCAGTAAATATTATTACTTTTTCTCTGATATATCTCTTCTTAAAAATATTCTGAAAGCCATAGAATATTAAACCACTAACACCTTAGTCTTATTATGTAGTTAATAATAAATACCTTTTCTCTGGTTTTATTGTGCACAGGGAAAATACGTTCAAAGACAGAAGGAGAGAAGGAGTTAGACTATTTTAGAGGAAGTAGGATTCACTGAAGACAAGGTTTGTCAACTTGAAATGTCAACAGAGCAGGTCAGGAAGAGAAAACCAGAAATAACTCACCCTTCACAAGAGAGCCAGTGTTACTAAAAGGCAACCAAGTTCCTTTCAACCTGTGGCTGCCTGAGAGGTCTCCATCCACAGCAATGGTTTACCTCCCACACTGCACATTCAGCTGGCTGGGGCCTGGAATAATGAACAGGTGTAGCAGCTTGTAGCCTAGAGTCCCCCAGGTAACATTCAGATCAGCAACAACCACAAGGACAACGTGTATTTAAGTTGTCTTCCAAAAATAGCACGTCAGGCACATAGAGCCACAATCTCATTGCTCTCTGCTGTGCTTACCTACAGGCCTACACAGCTCACCTGGAGTGAATGGAAAGCTTCTGTTCACAAGGTGAATGCCATGCATGCATGTTTCTCTGTCAGATGTAGAACCATGGGGAAGCTGTCATGGCAGTCATGAATGTCAGCCACATGCCAACCCAGGACTGTCTGCAAAGCACTGAGATAATTTGGGTGGCATGATACCCGGTGGTAGAGAAGCAGGGATTTATGCTTTTTCTTGCTGTGTTTTCACCTGTTCTGTGAATGACACAGTGGAAGATATATCAGGTTCCTTCACTTTAGATTACCCATTTGCTGCAAAGGAAAGAAGGAAGGAAGGAAGGAAGGAAGAAAGGAAGGAAGGGAGGAAGGGAGGAAGGGAGGAAGGGAGGAAGGGAGGAAGGGAGGAAGGGAGAGAAGAATGAATTGCTAAAATGGAAATCACAGAACTTTTCAGTTTTGTTCTGTGGAGAAAGGAGATCAAGAAAAGCAAAAGGGAAATCTTAATGGGCTATGCAGCTCTCGCTGTAGAAATGTGGCATTCATTTCAGCTGAATTCCCAGAATCTTAGATGCTTTTGACATGCTTGCTTTAATTATTAAAATATTTTTATTGAAAAACAATTTTCAGACTTTAAAAAAAATGGACACTTTCTAAAATTGGTTATGCACCAATTTCCACAGCCCAGAAACTACTAGTGCATCAGCTTGTACTGTTGAGCTAACTAGTTTTGGGGCAGATCTAAGCGCACAGAAGGCTTTTCCTGCCAGCACTTGTTATGAAGGCTGTAACTGAATTGAAGTCCTAAGAGCCCAGCCTCCATATAGCTGATATTGGTATTAGCAGGTGCCCAGTAGAACCTATAAGCACGGGACTTGCTACAATGTCCAGCAAGGCTCACGGGCTGCCGCCAGCCAATGCCCACCTTCTGCTCCCCGGGCTCCACTGTGCACAGTAAGCAAAGTGCAGAAACTCCCCTTATATCACTAGAAAGTGTGAACAGATAACAGCATTTATTGGTACTTGAGATTCAACTTATATAGCAAAGAAAACAGAATAGCACAAGCGAGGGGCATAGAAGATGGTTCTACAGTCTTCCTTCCATCAGGGGGTGCAGAAGAGGAAGAGAGTCACTTATCCCTGCCACCTACCTTTTTGGATTTTAGGTAGCAGTGACATCGAATTCAGCCCAATTACCAGAATAAGGGGGGAATTTAAATACCAGACACCACGTTTCGTGCTGTGAGCAATCAGGAAGTGCAAGCACAATCCCTCCCTCTTGGGGGTATTGCAATAAGGCAAGGGAGATGGTCCACTCACAAGAAACACTCATTCACATCCCGCTGAAGTAAGATCCAAATAAGATGCAAGCAGGTAGCAGCCTGGGAACAGAATAATGAATATTCTTTTAGGGAAAGCCTCATGAAGTAGGTGAGAGCATAAAGAGCAACCAGAACTCAGCAGGCACAGAGGACGGGGATGGTCTTCAGACTGAGGAAGGAGCTGAAGCAGAAGAGGCATGGAGCTGGGTAAGGCCACTGGCTTTTGGGGAGAGGTGAGCTCTCTTACAATGACGCTAGTGCTAAGGCTGAGCAGTGAGCCTTAAGCCTGCGGGGAAGGTGAGGCCAGGTTGTGCAGATCCTGTCCGTGTCAGGCTAAGAAGGTTGATTTGATGATGTATTTGGTGGGGAAACATTGACAGCTAGGAGAGAAGAGACGGATGAGAGCACAGTGCTGCTTTAGGAAGATGAGCCTGGCTATTGTGTACAGTGCATTAGAGAGAGCAGAGGCTGGAGATGGGGAATGTTGCAGGTACTTTCCCAAGGCCGCTGGCCTTGATGCATTCATTCCAAGCAGAGGTACTGTCTTTGTCCTGAACTATCTTTTCAAGGCTGTTTTTACAGTGAGTAGCCTTGGAAGGCAGAGATAGTGTCTGCTTCCAGAGCAAAACACAAGCAGGCCGACGGCCAGAAAAACTCAGCTTCACTAAGCTCAGAGGCCCCTCTCCTGCAGTGCAACCCGGTCTATGCAGGGATGCATCTGGGTTCACCCTCAGGAACACTTGGAAGTCAGGGCAACCGACAGAGCTATGTGGGCGATGCTGCTTGTTGTGCTGTGAGAAATAAGGTGCTTTGTCTCTGACCCAACAGTCTCATCTCTGCCATAATCCATGAGGCCAGGGCAGGCTAACCTGTCAAGTTCTTCATAGTTTTAGATGGAAGAGATACTTTGAAGAAGCTATTTTAGTCATCCGAATAGGAAAAGCTTGTTCCAAGGCAGATAGATGACTTTGTTTTGTTTATTTTTGTACCAAGGTGCCAGACATTTACATATCACTGATTTGCAACATGCAGAAATTACTTTTTTAACTTTTTATAAAGGTAATGTGGGCAATAGGCAATCTGACCCAACCCCCTCCACCTTTGTTTTTAGTCACACACACTAGCATCTCAGAGGGGAAGTTTGGCTCTGGGAGAGGGTTGGTTTAGGGGTTCCCACCATGTGTAGAATACTTGCATACTGGGCGTTTGCTCTGTCAGTGTGCCTAAATGAAGCCGAATAGCTGTCTCAAATGTCATCTTTATAGTAACTATTCAGGTAGTTAGCCAGTAGCCCAGTATGTAGTAATCAGTAAACATTCAGCCCCTGAAAGAACATGAGAAATAAAATCATTGAAATAAAAAAATATAACTAGATGGGAAATTCTTTTCTTTAATTACCTACTCCAATTCCAATATAGACTTGTGTTTAAATTTGTTGAATTCATTGTCTATTTATAGTATGACCAACATTGGATATTTTTATTTATTTTTTAAAATATATTTTCATTGATTTCAGAGAGGAAGGGAGAGAGGGAGAGAGAGAGAGAGAGAGAGAGAGAGAGAGAGAGAGAGAGAGAGCATCAGT
>NW_006294594.1:57860-61244 GCF_000327345.1 Myotis davidii | reverse complement strand
ATTGATTGGCTGCCTCCACTGGGGACCGAGCCAGCAACCCAGGCATGTGCCCTGACCAGGAATCGAACTGTGACCTTCGGTTTGTAGATTGATGCTCAACCACTGAGCTCAACCACTCTGCCACTAACTATTTTTGTGACCTTGAACCTCAGAATTCTTACCGTAAAGTGAGAGGGTTGGACTTAATTATCTTTAGGGTCCTTTTCAGCATTGGATTCTAAGAAACCCAATTTATGGAGCTGAGTAATAATGCTATTTCCAACTGCCCTTTCCCTTTGAAAGCATAGCCAGAAGAGTTATTTAAGGGGAAAAAAGATGAGCAATTTGAGTATATGAATATGTTAAATAATCTTAGTTTCTTTTGCTGTAAATAGCTTTCCGGTGCCTTGCTTTATTTGTAAGCAAAACCTAAATGAAAACAGTATCTATTCTTCAACTTTTGAGTATAATTATAGTATTTCTAATCTCTTTCAAAGGTGAGAGACAATGGGCTTTGATAGGGATTCTTTCACATGGGCATATAAGTGGTGATATTCTCACCAAACTGTAGAAATACAGTTCCAGTACTGAGACTTTAGTTGGCATCCTTATTATTTGCAGCTAGTAATTAGCTTTTATTGTTTGCGAGAAGTGTGAACAATCATATGGCCTGTTAATTGTAATTGCACAGGAACAAAGACACCTCTTGGTGCTGTTTCTCCTGCCAAGTATAAAGACGGATACATGGCTGGGTGAGATCAGTTGGTTGGATCATTGTGTTAAAAAGGCCGAGTTCATGGGTTGAAGTCCAATAGGGTCAAGTCCGCTCTGCTGTCTTCTGCCCTGCCAACCATTTACAAGCAGGAACCTAACTGAAGTCATACTCTATTGATGGCATGTCAATTATGACCTCAGACATGATGAAGAGCAGAAAGAAGGTCACCAAGTCTAATCTGTTCTTTCTCCTCTAAGTTCATGATTTCATTATATGCCAATGCAATTTAATTTGACAAAAATTAATGTTCCAAGCAAGAGGTTTGGCCTGATAATATAATACATATTCTGAAGAAACTTATAGTCTTGAATAGAAAAAGAAACTCAGACAAAATAGTGAATCAAATAAAATAGAATAAAGGTAAATTAGAAATAGGGTAGAGGCATATATGGCTAAATCCTTGGACAATCACAATATCTTGAAATAATCTTATTTAAACTATTCATATGCATGTTCAGCATCAGTGACTTCATAATTTGTAGAATATTATTAAAGTCAACTAATATTTACCTAGGACAAATCATTTTTAATTCCAACTAAGTTATTTGTGATATTCGCCTAAAAGTAAAATCTATGTATGATTTGTTCCTAGAAATGTTATCCTGAACATGAGGGTTTCATAATTGAACATTAGGGCAATATTCCACCCTCTGTCTTTCACCCTACTAGTATATATATATATTTTTAACAATTTATAATGCAATGGCTTACTGTATTGTTTATAAAAGTGATCTTTAGAAGGCAGATTTTTTAATGATATTCAATGCTTGAAACTGGAAAATTACCCCCAGGGAAAATGATCAAGTCTATTTCTTTTTTTATAAAAACATTTATTCTTTAATTCTCTATATTTACTGGCGCTTGCCTGACTTGCTTAAATTTTCTCCCCACTCCTTTACTTCTCCACTCACACTTGAATTCTCTATTTTCCTGGCTAACTCCAAAGTGTGTTTGAAGATCTAACTCGGACTTGTACACTTATTCTTTACTTGACAACTTTAACTTTTTCCTGCAAACCCTGCTGCTAAGTGAAAAGTTGATAAATTGAAAAAGATCTTTATTTTGAGTGAGAAAGAGCATGATATATATTCCATCTCAGCATAAGATACCTAAAACAATTTCCATAATTAGAAACATTTAGCAATAAGACAATAAAAGCAAGCTGATGTAAGCAAAATGTAAGCTTGCAAGTAAAGAAATGTACTGGGCCTATAAAATGAAATGTACTGACAATTGACTGTATGTACTAAATGAGGAAGAGATGACTAATGGTGAGTTTAGGGGATGGAAGGCTATGAGACAATCACTTTTTGATGGTAGATTCTTTCTGCACTGTTTTCCTCGTAAGATTTTCAAACTTAATGAGACTCATGGTTATCTTGCACTCAAACTACTATTTAAAAGCAAAGTTGTAGCACAGAAAATCACTTTTAGGGGAAAATAAAGTCAACACACGAGTGCTTTGAAGCCCATGGAAAAAGTGCGTATGCACATTTTTCATGAAAAGTCCTAGACAATCTGAACTTCTTACCCCACTCACTTGACTTGCATACCCAAAGGAAAATGTTTTGAGTTATTCTAAACATGCACACAATTCAAATTTGTTTCATATGCTGGTCTTTGACTACAGAATTTATGTTGAGTAAACATGTGTGTCTTTGCCTGAAACTAGTAATTTTAAACTATTACATCTTAGAGCATAATTATTTAGTGTATTTTTGGATGAAAAAATCATGAAAAAAAACAACACACAAACCCCACCATGAATCATCTGAAAAGTGGACTAACTTTTTAAGGGTAGTTATTATGAAGACTTACTAACTGATAAGTAATTGTGTGGCATGAATCTCTATTCCTGGTTCCAGAGGCTATCTTTGGATGTCCAGGGTGTGAGGTGTTCCTTCCCTTTATTCTTTTTGTGTGTAGATCTTTCCATCTCTTCAGTCTTGCTCTTAATGATCTCGGCATATTTCCCCTAGGGAAGAACCATAATCTTTGAGAGAAGAACCCATGATCTTTTTGTCCCTAACACGTAACCTTGTACCTGGCCCATAGCTCTTGAATCATTGCATGCATAAGTCTCCACATTCACTTTGACGACCTGCCTCTAGGCGGGTTTCTGAGTTACCTGTTCAATAGACTACTGGAAATGCTTGACTGCCTTTAGTTATTGAGAAGAACCCATGATCTTTTTGTCCCTAACACTTAACCTTGTACCTGATCCATAGCTCTTGAATGAATCATTGCATGCATAAGTCTCCAGATTCACTTTGACAACCTGCCTCTAGGTGGGTTTCTGTGTTACCTGTTCAATAGACTACTAGAAATGCTTGACTGCCTTTAGTTACCCCAGATCAACAGAGCATTTCATGTCAGAGGACATTCATCTCAACCAAAATTATGTCTGATAACTTGGTTGGAAAATTACTCTAGGGATCAAAGAGTTATTTTTCTTTGACTTTTCCTAGGTTTCCGTTGGAACAAAATACTGGGTTTCTCTCTTAGTGAGCTGCGACTATTTGCTCTGAGTACCAGATGGTTTCCTTTCCCACTTGAAAATGGAAACATCTGACAGACTGTGTCAGGGCATGTGTCAGTAATGTTATTCATGGGGAAAGGCTTCCAGGGAC
>NW_006294594.1:51780-57462 GCF_000327345.1 Myotis davidii | reverse complement strand
CACAGAACTTAGAAGACAGAACCTACACAGAACCTAGAGACAGAAGAACTTCGCTGGAGAGAACATGGCAAAAGATCCTGGACAGAACCTGGCTACAGAACTTGGTTGGAGAACCTAGACAGAACCTGGCTGAAGAACCCGGCTACTGAACCTGGCGACCGAACCTGCCTGGAGAACCTTGCGAGAGAACATGGACACAGAACTTGGCTGGAGATTGTGGCTAGAGATCCTGGCAAGGGTGCTGATCAACTGAACGCTGTCTCTGTGTCATTCCTTCTTTGCCGACTCCGTCCACACCTTTGGGGACCCCTGGACCTGTTGGGGTTGGACCCCAGCATTTTCTTTCTTAAAAACTATTTGCCTTGTACTTATTGCTTCATCTACTGACAGCCAATCAGATTTTCTCGGAGACTCTGGAATTTGCTGGGAAACTGTTTCCTGGAGCCCATCCAGACTCTCTTCTTCCCGGCCTGACCTGTGCTCAGTAACCAACCCTCCAACATCAGCTTGTGCTGTGATGATGTGTCAATGTCTAGCATAGAGACGTCGATGTCCAGCATAGAGACGTCACTGCTGACAGTGCCATACAATATTTTGAATAATGAAAATAGGTTACAGTTAGTCGCCCCTCTCTACCACACTGTATGACAGCCCACAGCCAGTAGGAAGATGTTTCTGGATGTAGAAATTGTGATCCTGCAACTGTGTGTCCTTTTTACAATTGTGATAACACAACCTTGGCTTCATTAGCACTGCATCCATCCTTCAGAGAAATGATCATTTGACAGATAATAATTTTAGTGACTAACTCCAAAAAGTAAAAGGATGGGGAGGAAAAGGTGGGACTTCTGATAGATATAAAGATTTATTACTATAGCACTGTCTTTTGACACAATAACACAAATTAGGAAAATATGAAGGAATATATTTGGACCAAGAAGCCTAAAAAGGCCAACTCTAGAATAGGGTCTTGGATGGCAGCGTTTAAAGGCCTCCTTGCACATTTCTAAGCTACATAAAGACAGTGAACCAGGGTGTGACTGACAGCTATTTGTTTTCTATCTCCTCTATCCCACTCCAAACCCCCCAATCCTACAGTCTCTGAGAATGATTTTTTTTCAGGAGTAACTAAACTGGGCAATAGTTTTAGATCTAAAGATGATTTCCTAAGAAATATAAATGCCCTGGTCCCTCCCTGGCTATCTCGGGAGAGCTCCGTTGTCCTCAAAGGCTCTGGGAAGGCTATGGCTTCTAGATTTCCCATTGGACGGACATCATTGGGGTGAATATCGTGAATAAAAACATGCTGGAATACTATTTCCAGCCTATTGAGGTCTAGCATTTACACTGGTCTTATAAACTGTGTTTAATGAAAACTACCCTCATTTCAGGTAAAAATAAAATCAAGTGAGTAAGGAAAAAATACTGTAATCAAACTACATCTTTAACCGTCTAGTCAAAGCAGTTGCATAATTTAGTCTAGCTATTCACATTGATGCTTTGACAAAATTGAGGTAAAGGCAAAGATCTTGTGTGATATTGGAAGGCTGTTTGTCACCAGTATAGACTATACTTTCAATAACTTTTTAGAATGAAACTTATGCCAAAGAAATTCTGAAATTGTAAGCTGCAACCTCAGCTTGACAAGGCGTATTTTACTCAATTGCTTCTCTTAGAATTCAGTCCTCAAGGCAGAGAGGAGTCTGGCTTTGATCCGGAGCCTTCTCCATCAGTGTCAGCACTGGATAAATAATTTATTATTATTAATAACCACCATCCCCGGCTTCTCTTAGTCTCTCGTCCCTGAACATAGCCACCGTTTCGCCGATAAACTTCAGGGAACAGGTTTATTAGTTGGTTGCTGTGACAGATAGGAGTGATGAACCCGCCTAGGGCCACAGAAAAATGTCAATAGTAATTGGGTAGATGCTTTCTATGCCACATGCAAACGAGGCGATTTGCAACTTAAATATTTTTCAGTGGCTTGAAAAATGTGATTAGGTATTTTGAGTTTTAGGCTCTATAAAGTGGCAGGAATTTAAACTTTGAGCTTTACTCAATCAGCAAATATTTATTTGTTAGGTTCTTCCTACGCTTGAAGTGCCTGAAGCAACCCATTCAAAAAGAGTGCTCTCTCTCTCTCTCTCTCTCCTTCCCTTCTCTTCTCTTCTCTTCTCTTCTCTTCTCTTCTCTTCCCTCCCCTCCTCTCCTCTCCTCTCCTCTCCTCTCCTCCCACCCTCCCAGGAACTCTCCCAAACTCCAGTGAGAGTAATTCTTCATTTTCATATTTGATAAAAGCAAAAAACCTAGCATTGTTAGATATAGGTGGGATGGGAAATAGACAATGGATTTTTTTTAACCCTCATGGGGATCTTGGCTTTGAATCCTCTTTCTTCAAATGTATATATATTTATAAAACTTCAAATATATATAACTATATGTGCATACAAAAATATAGTAATTTTGATTATTGGGGACCTTATGGGCTTCAGATTTCACAGACAAAATTTCCAGTCCCTATGTCATGTGTGAAAATTAGCATCCTGTTAATTTTAAAATGCTTTTAACCAAGATTTGCTTATAATTAAATTACCAAGTTATATTTTGGTATTAACTCACTGCTATTTTTAACAAATTTATTGAATAGGCCATATGTTGGAAAAAACACTAGTAATTTCACCGATAGAAATAACTATGACATGTCTACAACATAGTCTACACCAGTGATGGCGAACCTTTTGAGCTCGGCGTGTCAGTATTTTGAAAAACCCTAACTTAACTCTGGTGCCGTGTCACAGATAGAAATGTTTTGATCTTTGCAACCATAGTAAAACAAAGACTTATATTTTTGATATTTATTTTATATATTTAAATGCCATTTAACAAAGAAAAATCAACCAAATAAATGAGTTCGCGTGTCACCTCTGACACGCGTGTCATAGGTTCGCCATCACTGGTCTACACATTTAAATCCAAGAGTCACCACTTGTAAACAGTGTTCAGCAAATGACTAGCATGTGATCACACTGCATCGCACGTGGTGATGGGTTCTGTTGTTGCGTGGCTTGACTGTCTGTCTGCTAAGGAGAACTGGCCCATGTTCTCACGTGCACTAAGCCTCGCCCCAGCTACGTGCATTTGTTTACTTGCTGTGACTGGTGAATGCATGCGTTTACTAGATCTATTCAGTATTAATTTAAAATTACAGTGATACATATAGCAAACGTTTCTGTGAAATTAAACTTTTCATACATACTTAATTTTAATTACACAAACGTGTCTACGTAAGTAAAAAGAGGTGAACTAACTAATTTGTCAAATTTTTAACATACGCATTAGGAAAGCCTACCTTAGTATATAATGGCCTTTCAGATTTAACAGACACCCCTTTGCCTGAGTTATTTAATTATATTGAGGTTTCACTGTGCATACATATGTTTACCAATATCTAATGAAATAATAAACACCCAAAAACAGCGAAAATAGAAAATTTACCAGCAATGACAAAACAGGGTTAAGAGTATTATCCACATGCCTTGAACCTTAAGAGATAGATAGTAATGAGGACAGAGTCCAGGGACCCAAAAGGTATTCTAGCCCCAATTCCACTACCACCTGCTAGAAGCATTTTGGGTGAGTTGACAGCTCCCTGAAAATGTTCACAAATAGTCTGATATTTGCAGAAAAGTCACTATGGTGATTTTTGTCACTGTTTCCCCATTTCAGATGAGGGAGAGCAGAAATATCTGGTGGAGAGATGTAGATGAAGCAGTCAGGGCTAAAGGCCACTCACAAAAGATTTTATAGTTATTTAGGGGGAATATTCGAACTCCAAAAGTACCCTACACGTTGTGCTCACTCCAGAGAGAAGAGAGCCTGGTTTCATCAATGAAAGTATTACATTGCTCTGAAGAGCATTTTCTTCTTCCTCATTCACCACTCTCACAGCTTTATTTTTTAGTTTTAAATATATTTTTAACTGATTTTTACAGAGAGGAAGGGAGAGGGATAGAGAGTTAGAAAGATTGATCAGCTACCTTCTGCATGCCCCCTACTGGGGATGGAGCCTGCAACCAAGGTACATGCCTTTGACCAGAATCGAACCCGGTACCCTTCAGTCTTCAGGCCGATGCTCTATCCACTGAGCCAAACCAGTTAGTGCTCTTCCCGGAACTTTAAGATGCAATACTCCAGTGGTATATAACCTAGTGGGCAATGACAGAGAATCTACCTATATCAGAACAAACAAAAATTGACAAAGAATCCCATTTATTATTAAGCAAGGCCAAGATAAAAATAAGTGGTATGATAAGTTTGGAAAATATATGATAACAAATTAATCCATATACTAAAGAAGAATGTAGAACTTTCTGTATGTAAAATAACCCAAAGAATATATTTTTATTTTATTTTTTCAACTTTACTGACATATAAAATTGTATAAATATAAGGTATACAACATGACGATTTGCTGCATGTATATATTGCTTAACAAATGATCCATGTATATATTACTATAATGAGGCTACCTACATCACCTTACATTTTTTCTTTTTGTATGTGGTAAGAACGTTTAAGACCTACTCTCTTAAAAAAAAAAAGATCTATTCCCTTGACAACTTTCAAGTATATAATACAGAACTGTTAACTATAGCCATCATGCTGCATATTAGATCCCTATAATTTATTCATCTTATAACTGGAAGTCCGTACCCTTTGACCACCAGCTCCCTATTTCCTTCACCCCTCAACCCCTGACAACCACCGTGCTACTCTTTGTTTCTATGAGTTAAGTTTTTTGTAGATCCCACATGTATGTGAGACCACATAGTATTTGTCTTTTTCCTACTGACTTATTTCATATTTTCCTTAGCATATGCCCTCAAGGCTCATCCATGTTGTTATAAATGGCAGGATTTTCTTCTTTCTTTCTTACGGCTGAATAATGATATATTGTGGGGAAGCACGGCACTTGGTTGGCATGTCTGTAAGGAGGAATCTCTGACAGGCTGCGGGCCTCTGAGGGGACCTGGCCAAAGGTGGCAGCCTCTACCTTGACTTTTCTAAACAAGTCCAATCTCCCTGGTTTTTTGCTAGAATCTCTATGTTTAGTCTTTAAGTCCCGACCTTGTAGAAGCATGTGCTTTCTCAAGGATGCTTACCCTGCTGATCATATCTAATAGTTAACTTTAGTTCAACCTGTTGTTCCCATAAAAGCCTAAGGAGGCAGGTGAGCAGGGCTTTTTGCTCCTAAAGCAAAACAGCCCTTAGCCTTTCTTTCACAGAAACATGTGTCAGAGCAATCATTCATCCATTGCTCAGGGTCTGCCGGTCAGCCCCAGCAATATATTGTTATATACATAACATTTGCTTTAGTAATTCATTCGTAGATAGATACCTTGGCTTGTGAATAATGCTGTGTTGAAATGGGAGTGCAGATATATCTTTGAGATAGTGATTTCATATCCTCGGCATATATATTTACAGAAATGGAATTTTTGAATCATATGGTGTTCTAGTTTTAATTTGTGAAAATACTATTTTCCAAAGTGGCTGCACCAATTAACATTCCCACTACCAATGCACATGGGTTCTCTGTGCACTACACAACAAGCAAATGATTTGCTGTTCATTCACTAAAAATGGAAAAGGATAACTGAAGAAAATATGGCATTTCTATTA
>NW_006294594.1:47518-51257 GCF_000327345.1 Myotis davidii | reverse complement strand
TACACAATGGAATCCTATGCTGCTGTGAAAAGGAAGGAACTTCTACCATTCGCAACAGTGTGGATGGAACTGGAGAGCATTATGCTAAGTGAAATAAGCCAGTCAATGAAGGAAAAATACCACATGATCTCACTTACTCATGGATAATTGAGACCATTATAAACTTTTAAACAATAATAGATACAGAGGCAGAGCGGCCTCAAACAGAGTGTCAAACTGCAGCGGGAAGGCCGGGGAGGGTTGGGGGGCGGGAGGTAGGGGGGTAAGAGATCAACCAAAGGACTTGTATGCATGCATATAAGCATAACCAATGGACATAAGACACTGGGGGGTAGGGGAGGCCAGGGGATTGTCAAGGGCGGGGAAAAAAACAGGACACATATGTAATACCCTTTGTAATACTTTAAGCAATAAAATAAATAAAGAAATACTAAATTATGTTGATTGAATAAAAGTTGAATGAGTAAAGTCAATTCTGTATTCTTATAAAAGATGATTCAGATTGTAGCTTAGCCAATGTAGTCATTTGTTTAACAGATGTTTATTGAGTCCTTTCTCTTCAGCAGGTATACTGGGGGTACAGCACTAATGAATAAGAGAACACCTTTGCTGCATGGACCTTACCTTCCAGCAGGAGAGAAACCCAAACTATTTAATTGTGCTGTTTGAGATAACTGAAAACACAAATGGAATTGAAATTATTGATGTTTGAATGTAACCAAAGATTAGATGGCAGGAGAGACCTAAGGAAAAGCAGATATAAAACCAAACCCAAATTACATTACAACACAAGACACATATAGAATAGAAAGTAAAATAATAACAACAAAACCTTTAATTTGTATGAGTACTGTATTAAAATGCTTTATTTCTGAGTGTTTTCTGTGAATGGTCCAGCTACAGATATCTTAAAGATGGTGTCATTATAGGGATTTATATAATAACTAGAGGCCTGGTGCACAAAACTGTGCATGGGTTGGGTCCCTAGGCCGGGCTGGCGATCAGGGACAGCTGGGGCCTTCCTTCCCCCGGCTGCCGGCTGCTGTTCCTTTGTTTTGAGCCACCCCCTGGTGGTCAGTGCACGTCAAAGAGAATGGTCGAACTCCAGGTCGGTCAAACTCCTGAGGGGATGATTTGCATATTAGCCTTTTATTATATAGGATTAGTTCTTGAACCATTTCTATTCCTAGAAATTTGGAAGTCTATCTTGAAACAACTAAAGATTCTAACTTGATGATCATTTAACTACAAAAAATATCTTAAGAAAGTAAAGGTCCCTGCCAGCTAAATCCATTCCATATTTTATTTCCATAGATGCTGTCAAGAAAATTTTTCAGAGTTAGAAACAGTCAAAAGAGATTCCTGCGTGTCCTTTCTGTGGACGGCTGGGTCCTATCTAGTGGGTTTCTGAGGAATTATCTGATTCTATGGGCTGTCCATTTCTGGTTGTCTTTCTATTGACTAGAGTGGTTTATAACTCTGCAAAGGTAAAATACTAAGTTGTAGGAAACTGAGAGTAATGCAAATTATTTTTGTCCAGGATGATTCATATTCTTCAGAAAAAAACTTCAAACTTTATATTTTATTACTTACAGCATATTAAACTGCTTTGCATTTATTAGCAAGTATATTTCAGCATTTATAATTGCCCATTATGTCTAATCTTCTAATTCTTTTAAAACTGGTTTTAACATCTTACTGATTTTCTCACTAATTAATAAATTAAATGAAATCTTTGATGAATGCTCATTTTAAATTTATATGAGAGTCATGACTTACTATTTTGAAAATTGTGTTTAAGAAACAGAAATACTGACCTAAGTAATAACTACATTTTGGGAAGACAGAGATTATTTATTTATTTGAGTAACAAACAAAAAAAATAAAGGTATATTTCAGAAAAGTTTGCTTTTATGTACTAAATTTAAAACTTGCCTTAGTATAAAGGATTTATTTTATGGGTTTTTACATTTAAATTTGTCTAATCACTCAATTTTTTCTCTATTTGAGAGATAAATCAGTGAGATCTTTTGACTATGAAAGAAACACATAAAAATAGGCAACAAATGATTAATAGAACCTTGATAATATAAAATATGGTACATTACGATTCGACTGAAATAAACTAATCACACTTGAATAAAAGTATTGGCACTAAAATAAAATTTATAATTTCTTATCATTATTATACAGTTTTAAAAATACTACCATGCTATTATTTTATTTATAATCTTAACACCATAAGAGGCAAATAGGGATAGTGTATCACATTCTATATTTTTAAAAAACCCCAAGGAGCTAAATGACTTGCGTTTCCATATTAAACAGAGAAGAGCTTGCAAAACTATGAACAGATCTCTGGGCTTCCGTTATATGATCAGATTGTGCAGGTCTCTTTTTACTATAAAAGATGCTGAAATTATGGGTGAAATATCACTCCCCGTCTTTTTTTGGTTTTGCTCAATGAGTGTGAGTTACTTGGCTCATGCTGGTGAGAGGATTCTTTTTCACTAAATAATTCAAGAGCTGCTGGTGACACAGAGAATAAGGAGCTTTTGTTTTACCAGTGTAGTTTATGAAGAATTCAGCTCTTTTGTAATTTAAACACATTTAAAAATTGTAGCTTTGATTTCAAGATGTTCCTCTTTTTTGTGCACTTGGGATCCTTCTGAATCAAATTCAATTTTTAACCTTTTGAATTAAAGAATGAAGCAAAAAACAGGGCATTCCCAACAGTTTTGGGAAGAGAAAATTTGTGTGTTTTTTTCATTCAACAAAACCTTGAGATCTTGGGATTAGTGGCACAGGTGAAAGTTAATAAATAATAAAATTGAATAATTCCCCCTTCTAAAATCAGAGGGAACTTCAAAGAAAAGCACATTTATTATTTTATTAACTCAATAAATATATATTTTTGAATGCCTTCTGTGTCAGTCATTGTGATAGGTGATGTTATTGGGAGTAAAGTATGGAATAAGATTGGCTTCTTGAGTGTAAGGGAATTCCAGCAAAGGAAACAGAGAACAAACAGCAAACAGGAAAGAAGAGACAGTAGTGAGAAGTGCTACAACTGGGGACCATACAGGCGATATGGAGAGCAACAGTAGAGACCCAACCCAGGTGCTGGTGGGGCAGAAGGATGATAGTTAAGAGGCACAGATTTGAAATAAATAACTTCACTTCATTTAACCTCACTTCCCTCATTTTTAAATTGTCATCTAATACAGTTCGTCATGAATCTGGTATGCAAACAAAAAAAATTTATGTACGGTGCTAAACATATAGAAGTACTTAATAAATGACTACCATCACTATTACTGTTATTATGATTAATGATGAAATGGAGTTTGAAGGATGAATAAAAATGTCCTCTAGTCCAGACGGTGTGGCTCAGTGGTTAAGTGTCTACCTATGAACCAGAAGGTCACAGGTTTGATTCCTGGTCAGAGCACATGCCCAGGCTGCAGGCTTAATCCCCAGTGTGGGACTTGCAGGAGGCAGCTGATCAATGATTCTCTCTCATCATTGATGTTTCTATCTATCTCTCCCTTTCCCCTCCTCTTTGAAATCAATAAAAACATATTTATAAAATATGTCCTCTTGCCCTGGCTGGTTTGGCTCACTGGATGGAGCGTTGGCCTGGGGACTGAAGGGTCCCAGGTTTGATTCCAGCCAAGGTCACATGCCTGGGTTGCCGGCTTTATCCCCAGTGGGGGATATGCAGGAGGCAGCCGACTGA
>NW_006294594.1:45302-46451 GCF_000327345.1 Myotis davidii | reverse complement strand
TCCCTTCCTGGCTGGGCACCCTCCCATGTCCCTCCCCAGCCCCAATTGTGCACCAGTAGGGTCTCTCGGACTGGCCTGTGCCCTCATGCAATCTGGGACCCCCTTGGGGATGTTGGAGAGCCGGTTTCGGCCTGATTGCGGAATGACCAGTCGCTATGACACACACTGACCGCCAGGGGGCAGACGCTCAATGCAGGAGCTGCCCCCCTGGTGGTCAGTGTGCTCTCACAGGGGAGCTCTGCTCAGCCACAAGCAGGGCTGACAGCTGCGAATGCAGCGCTGGTGGTGGCAGCCTCTCCCGCCTCCTTGATAGCACTGAGGATGTCCGAGCTGGCAAGTGGGCATCTTCCGAGGGCTCCTGGGCTGCCAGACGGATGTATGATTGCCATCTTAGGCCCAATCCCCCAGGGGTCATCCCCCGAGGGGTCCCAGACTGCGAGAGGGCACAGGCCAGGCTGAGGAACCCCCCAGAGTGCACAAATTTTTGTGCACCGGGCTTCTAGTATATTATATTAGTCCATGGACATGTTACATATTCCTGGGAAGACGTCTCACTTGGAAAAATATAATCCAATCAGGAACTCCAATTTGTAGTTATGTCTATTTCATATTTCGACTGGGTCCCCCCAAAAAAGTCCTCAATAACATCTATTAAAATCTTTTGACTTGGTTTGCTGCCTAGAAAATCTTGAGAGTCACTTACACTCTTACTCCACAAAAAGCTACCTAGCCTTTAATGGTTTCAACTAGACTGTGCCATCCCCTTTGCCCTTCTGTATGCCAGACTTTGGACTTGTCACATCCCTCTAACACAGTGGTTCTCAACTCGGGGGGCATGTACTTTGGTTGCAGGCACATCCCCAGTAGGGGGTGTGCAGGAGGCAGCTGATCGATGCTTCTCTCTCATCGATGTTTTTAACTCTCTATTCCTCTCCCTTTCTCTCTGTAAAAAATCAATAAAATATATTTAAAAAAATATGTCCTCTAAAAAAAGAAAAGGGACAAAAGAGATTTCATATACAAAAGCCTAGAAGCCAGAATAAACTTATTGAAAATTCTCCAACATGACTGGATGTAGAGTGAATGAAAGTGGTGCCAGATATGAGCTAAAAAGGTCCCTAAAAGATCAGGTGAACCCAGATCATACAA
>NW_006294594.1:41834-43581 GCF_000327345.1 Myotis davidii | reverse complement strand
CCCAAGTTCCTTGGGCTGAGTCATTCCCTCACACAGCAGAGGACATCTTTCCCACATAGACATCTACCTTGCCTGGGGGGAAGACAGTCGACACATCCTATTGGAAAACACCTTGCCCTGAGTCCACTTAAGACAGTGGTTGGCAAACTCATTAGTCAACAAAGCCAAATATCAACAGTACAATGATTGAAATTTCTTTTGAGAGCTAAATTTTTTAAACTTAAACTATATAGGTAGGTACATTGTTATTAACTTACTTAGGGTACTCCTAAGCTGGCCTATCTATGAAAATCTTTTGACTTGGTTTGCTGCCTAGAAAATCTTGAGAGTCACTTACACTTATACCACACAAAAAGCTACCTAGCCTTTAATGGTTTCAACTAGACTGTGCCATCCCCTTTGCCCTTCTGTATGCCAGACTTTGGACTTGTCACATCCCTCTAACACAGTGGTTCTCAACCTTCTGGCCCTTTAAATAATTCCTCATTTAAATACAGTTCCTCATGTTGTGACCCAACCATAAAATTATTTTTGTTGTTACTTCATAACTGTAATTTTGCTACTGTTATGAATCATAATGTAAATATCTTATATGCAGGATGGTCTTAGGTGATCCCTGTGAAAGGGTCGTTCGACCACCAAAGGGGTCGCGACCCACAGGTTGAGAACCGCTGTGTCTAACCACATGTTGCTTCCTTAGAAATGCAGGTGTTCCTTTCTGGATGCTTATCTCATGAACATTATGGACATGTAACAGGCACAGTTTTGAGTTCTACTCATATATATATCCCAGTCTACTGGGCAGGGACCTTTTTACTATATACACATGATTTTAGGCAATAAGCGGTTTGGCTTTAAATGTAAGGGAATTACAAATTTTATCCTAAAGTTCATGAGATGACATTGGAGAATTTCAAGCAGGGTTGTGATATGTCCTGGTTTCCATCTTACAAAAATCAATTTTGACTACAGTTTAGAGAACCTGTTGGAATGGGCCAAGTTTGAAAGATATACGGAGACAATTACAGAAATATATATGAAAGTTGATCCTATCTAGAACTGGCCTGCAGACATTGAAAATGGCAAGAAAATGGCTAGATTTGGAAGTTATTTGGCAGATGGAATCTGTTATTTGGAGACTGGAAGTGAAAGACAAGAGGGTAGGGAGGATTCAAAGAGGATCTCTGTATCTTTCTGAGGAAAATGGGTGACTAGTGGTGTAACTCACTGGCTTTGTGATGCAGGAGAGGAAGAGGAAAAAAATGGGGAGGAGAAGAGATTTTAGAAAGATAAGGGAGATTGGGTTCTGAAGCATCAGATGAAGAGTCTTATATTTGGCTGCATTTATCATCTGGAGCTTAGAAGAGATATCAAGGCTGGAAATACAGATTTGATAGCTCTCACTATATAATCTAATCTAATAAAAGAGAAACAAGCAAATTGACCCCACCTCCGCTGCACCCCAAGTTATGCCCACCAGCCAATCAGAGCAACTATATGCAAATTAACCCAACCAAGGTGGCGGCCAGCAGCCACTGAGCTGGAGCAAGCAGGAGGCTTGGTTTCCCCAGCAATGGAGGAAGCCAAGCTTCCTGCCTGCCCTGGCTGGCTGTGGCCTCTGCAAAAGGAAACAAAGTTTCAATTATAGAAGCTAAATAAATCCCAGATATCTGCTTCCAGCCAGCCTCACCTGGGAGCTTGGGTGGCTGGGGGCTCTGGCTAACCTGCAAACAGCCATCAGCCCTGC
>NW_006294594.1:38931-40744 GCF_000327345.1 Myotis davidii | reverse complement strand
CGCGACCCACAGTGTGAGAACCGCTGTGTCTAACCACATGTTGCTTCCTTAGAAATGCAGGTGTTCCTTTCTGGATGCTTATCTCATGAACATTATGGACATGTAACAGGCACAGTTTTGAGTTCTACTCATATATATATCCCAGTCTACTGGGCAGGGACCTTTTTACTATATACACATGACTTTAGGCAATAAGTGGTTTTTTTTTTTAATCTTTATTATTGAAAGTATCACATATGTCCTTTTCCCCCCCCACTGACCCCTTCTAGCCTACCCGCTCCCACCATCACAGGCCTTCACCACCCTATTGTCTGTATCTATGAGTTATGCATATATGCATGCTAGTTTTTTGGTTGATCTCTTCCCACTTACTCACCTACCCCGACCTTCCCTCCAAAATTCAAAAGTGTGTTCCATGCTTCTATGTCTCTGGGTCTGATTTTGTTTATCAGTTTATTTTGTTCATTAGATTCTACATATGAGTGAGATCATGTAAC
This sequence comes from Myotis davidii, assembly GCF_000327345.1. Taxonomy (NCBI): domain Eukaryota; kingdom Metazoa; phylum Chordata; class Mammalia; order Chiroptera; family Vespertilionidae; genus Myotis; species Myotis davidii. Next base: position 40,247 of record NW_006294594.1, on the reverse strand, counting down.
ATTCCAATTTTACATTAAAAAACTTAAGCTTTAAACACTTAGCATAATCCTCTCCAGGTCCCTCCATGTCTCAAAGGGTAAGAGATCCTTCTTTTTCACCACTGCATATATTCCATGATGTAAATGTACCACAGCTTTTTTCTCCACTCATATAATGAGGGGACTAGGGCTGTTTCCACATCTTAGCTATTGTAAACTGCCCTACTGTGAACATAGAGGTGTATACATTCTTTCTAATTGGGGTTTTGGGTTTCTTAGGCTATATTCCTAGAGGTGGGATCACTGGGTCAAATGGCAGTTCCATGTTTAATTTTTTGAGGAAACTCCATACTGTTTTCCATCATGGCGGCACCAGTCTGCATTCCCACTGGCAGTGTACTAGGGTTTCCTTTTCTCCAGCACTTGTCATTTGTTGTTTTGTTGATGGTAGGCACTTTACATTTGTTGATTTGTTGATGGTAGCCATTTTGACAGATGTGGGTTAATTCCTCATTATTTTTTTAATTTGCATCTTTCTGATGATTAGTGACTTTGAGCATTTTTTCATATGTCTCTTGGATATCTGTTTGTCCACTTTGGAGAAGTGTCTTTTTAGGCTCTTTGCTCATTTTTTTAAAATATATTTTTAAAATTGATTTCAGAGAGGAAGGGAGAGGGGGAGAGAGACAGAAAAATCAATAATGAAAGAGAATCATTGATGGGCTGCCTTCTGCACACCCCCTACTGCGGACTGAGCCAGCATTCCAGACATGTGCCCTTGACCAGAATCAAACCCAGGAGACTTCAGCTTACAGGCCTTAGGCCCAATCCCCCAGGGAGTGGGCCTAAGCCAGCAGGTGGTCATCCCCCGAGGGGTCCCAGACTGCTAGAGGGCACAGGCCAGTCTGAGGAACCCCCCAGAGTGCACAAATTTTTGTGCACCGGCTTCTAGTATATTATATAAGTCCATTGACATGTTACATATTCCTGGGAAGATGTTTCACTTGGAAAAATATAATCCAATCAGGAACTCCAATTTGTAGTTATGTCTATTTCATATTTCAACTGGGTCCCCCCCAAAAAGTCCTCAATAACATCTATTAAAATCTTTTGACTTGGTTTGCTGCCTAGAAAATCTTGAGAGTCACTTACACTCTTACTCCACAAAAAGCTACCTAGCCTTTAATGGTTTCAACTAGACTGTGCCATCCCCTTTGCCCTTCTGTATGCCAGACTTTGGACTTGTCACATCCCTCTAACACAGTGGTTCTCAACCTTCTGGCCCTTTAAATACAATTCCTCATGTTGTGACCCAACCATAAAATTGCTTTTGAAGA
>NW_006294594.1:31492-37847 GCF_000327345.1 Myotis davidii | reverse complement strand
TCTGTTTGTCCACTTTGGAAAAGTGTATTTTTAGGCTCTTTGCTCATTTTTTTAAAATATATTTTTAAAATTGATTTCAGAGAGGAAGGGAGAGGGGGAGAGAGACAGAAAAATCAATAATGAAAGAGAATCATTGATGGGCTGCCTTCTGCACACCCCCTACTGCGGACTGAGCCAGCATCTCAGGCATGTGCCCTTGACTGGAATCAAACCCAGGACCCTTCAATCCGCAGGCCAACTCTCTATCCACTGAGCCAAACTGGCTAGGGCCAGTCCTAGTTACTTTTATCTTTGTCAGGTAGAGAGAAGGAGCCACAATGAAGAATACTGTCCTTATAAAGCCATTAATTAGCCTTAAGCTTTTGTCATCTGTCCAACCTTGTTTATGTAAATTTCCCCTGGTGGCATGCTGGGATTATGGCCTACAATATCTGAATTTCCACTGTGAAATATTTGTATGGGGATAAATTCTGGCATGGTCACAAACTGTTTTTTACACTCTTAAATACCACTGTCATTACAGATCATAACAGCCCCAAAGTCAAAGACAAGTATGGGTAAAGTTCAAAACTCTGGGTTAAAAAAGCTCTAGATTTATCCGTAATTTTTTATCACTTTGGGTTCTGGTCAGCAAGCAGTTTTTAAATATTTGAATACATTTTACTCAGTATGAGAAGTTACATTCATTCATTCTTATTAAGCCATTCACTTTTGTGGACTACAGTCTTAAGTGTTTAGCTGCTATAAGTAAATCTAGTGTTCCATTATTTTTACAGAGGGGAAATTTGTAGTGTCTTTTATTCTGTCTTGAATTTAACCACCAAGATTTATTTGCTGCAAGCCTTGATAATTTTTGATCTTCAATAATTCATAAAGCACCCAAAAATAATTAGTTTGTAAGAGAAATAGAAGATTAATGTTTTCATGGAACATTCCAATTTTACATTAAAAAACTTGTTTTAAGTTTTTTAGTTTTTAGAATTTTCTGCAATTCAAATAGTGTCTCAAAATCTCTCATATAGATTTTTATAAATAAAAATTACTTCACCTGAGAGACCAATTGTCTGTCAGTGTAGTAAGAATTGTCAGGAAATGGACAACCACATGTCTGGCTTTGCTACTTCATGAACCTCACTTCCATTCACTACATGATGCAAGAAATTCTGTCCATTAGACGAATCTAAGTAGGAACTTGACAGTCTGAAATAGACAAAAAAAATCACTAAGGAAGAAAAATAACCACCAAGAAAGAAATACTATATTGAGGCACTTCATTTCTCCTAGGCATTTAGGTTAGAGAAAGAACGAGAAGGCATCTGTGCATCAGTGGAAAAGCAATGACGCCAACCTCTGCTCCTCAGCACATGGGAGTGAAGAGGGTGTCACTGGTGGTCCTTTTTTGGGTGCTAAGACCAGCTTGGTTACTGAGAATCTTGGGTGGATAGGAAACTAGCACAGGACAAGACCTTGGGAATGCCACTCTTTTACCTTGAAAATGTCATTTTCTCTATATGAGGTTTGCTTCCGTGGGGAGCCCAGAGAATCCTGGGTAGCATGAGACTCTTTAGATTTCTTCCTTTTAATTTGTCATATCCCTGTAAGGTAATTTATCTTCTTCTTACCGGAGCCCAGAGAATCCTGGGTAGCATGAGACTCTCTTTAGGTTTCTTCCTTTTAATTTGTCATACCCCTGTAAGGTAATTTGTCTTCTTCTTACCCTAGCTTCTAGAAATGAGACAAAGATTGTTCAATTTGTAAGTAAAACTATTTTCTTTCTCAGCTCAGTTCAGCTAAATGTCTTCTCTGGCAGTATGTTGGGAATCGGACCTGGTTCTTTTCTGAATCAAAATAATCATTCTCTGAATACGTGATTCCTGATCTTAAATCAGGACAAAAGCAACAGAACAGTGTAAAGTTATTGATAGAACAGTGGGAAGTTATTGATATTTAATTTGTGTTTCATCCTCTGGAACTTTCTGCGGCACAGGCTCTTGTGCATGAGATATGTAAATATGCATTTGATGATGAAATGGTATGTGGGCTTTTCTCATGGTGCCTTCAGATGCTAAAGACATGCCCTTCTGATGGGATTAAGTAAAGTCCATTAAGACATCCAACACTGTTTATCTTCACAATTAAAATTCCATAAAGAGAGAGTCTGTGGTATTATCTCTCACTGGTAGGAAAGCTCTGACTAAATTGGTTCCACTTTATACAGAATGTCTGTATGGCAAGTGAGTATGGAAATAAGACCACGGGATCTTTAATCCTTACAGAACGGATGATTTTCAACTACTTTTGAGATAATCACTTATAAATGCTTCAAAAATTAATGCCACATTATTAATTAAAACAAAATCCTCACCAAGCTAATGGCCTAGGAACTACTTTTAGGAAACAAAATTTCTAAAATTTTGTTGTGCCCCTTTCTTTCAGCTCTGCTGTTTTCCAAATAAACAAATACCTACAAATGACATGCAGTTCAAATTAGCCACATGAATCCCTGGTCATCCATCAAAGAATACTGTGCCTTTCACCACCTAAATACTGAAAACACGGTTAAAGACCAAAAATGATAAGTTAATTCAGCTTGATAACATTATATAGGGAGTGTTACACTTCACCTGTTAGCATATTTTTTTTTTCATTTGGAATATGGTGGAGCCCCCTAATTGTTAGTTTTATTAAGATAGTGCAAAATGGAATGTTTTAAACTATTAAACTAAAACAGTGTTTATTTTCTCTACCATCAAAGCATAGAAAGGTGGAGGATGGCCTAGAAAACTCAACCTTTGTATGATTTATAATATTACAAATTTAATTATGCAATGGAGTAGACACAGGTCACCAGCATCCTAATATTACAAATTTAATTATGCAATGGAGTAGTATGACACAGGTCACCAGCATGCAACAGATGAGCTGTATGGTCATTTAAAAAGCAAACAAATGTATATTTCCCACTATGTTTATGGTAGTTGACAGGCTGTTATCCACAAGGCATACAGACATCAGCAGAGCTCTCCAGCACCAGCAATCTGCTATCTGAATAGCTTTGTTCTCTTTGAAATTTGGTTTTGTTATTAATTCTATTTTGTGACACTAATAAAAATATTCAAATTGCACTTGTGAAGGAAATCAACTGTGACCGCTGCACCTCGTCACACCATCTGGATGACCATGCTATGACACACACTGGCACCAGGCCAGACAAGGTGGGTGTGATGCGATTGGGGGAAGGGGCCTGCCATTGCCCCATAATCACCCTGCAGAGAGAGGCCCAGGCCACTGGCTGGTGGGGTGGTCAATCGGGGGTGGAGGGGGGAGGAGGGGAGAATGGTGGTGGATGAGGGCAGTGCCAGGCCAAGGTGGGTGTGGGTGGGTGGTGGGGCTGGTAGACAGCAGCCAGGGGAAGCCCAGGTACCGGTAGCCGGAGGGAAGCCGGTGCTGGCAGCTGGGCCAAGGAAGACCTATCCTTGCACCTTTTCATGCACTGGGCCTCTAGTGAGTTAATAAACTGGAATCAGTAACCTGTAGTTCCTGGTTGCCTCCACTTCTTAATTCACTTAGGCTCCTCTGTGCCACCATGAGCAAGAGAGGAGGCAATAAGGAAATTATGAATGCCACTGAAAGTGACTTGATTGTTTCATAGCTTCTCATTGAGGAATGTTTAGCTATGTCAGGATGGCAGCCATGGGATGAGAAGTTATTTTACTGAATCAGGAAAAATTAATGAAAATCCATTCAGGATGGGCCAATCTATGTTTCAGAATTTTTTCTAGAATGAAGCTGTGATGAGAATCTTTGTGACAAAGGAATCAGGTACCAAATACATTTATGCCTTAGAAGTTTGAACAAAGAATAAAGCACAAGACCCACAATTGACTTAAATTTTCATTAGCTGGAGAGAACTTGAAATCCCCTTCTATGTCTAATGCCCTATTCCCAAGAACCATCTTAACCTTAACCTCTGAGGAATTTGGATTTATACATGAACAAATTTTTCATGAAGACTTAAGAAATATATCATTATCATGGAATGCAACTGGGTGAAAGTGTAAGACCCATGTTTTCCTTTCACACTGTTTGTAATCCCCCAGAGGAGACATGTGTATCAGAAGTATCTATACTGATAAAAGGGTAATATGCTAATTAGTCCAGGTGTCCAACTTCCTTCTGGACAAAGCCACGGTGGTGGGGGCTGAGGCAGAGCGGCAGGGGAGGGCAGTTGGGGGCCATCAGGAGAGGGCAGTTGGGGGCCATCAGGCCGGCAGGGGAGCTGTTAGGTGGTGATCAGGTTGTCAGGTTAGGACTAGATGCCTGGTACATGGATTTTTGCACCAATGGGGTCCCTCGGCCTGGCCTGCAGGGATTAAGCCTAAACTGGCAGTCGGACATCCCCTGAGGGGTCCCGAATTGGAGAGGGTGCAGGCCAGGCTGAGGGGACCGCCCCCCCCATACACGAATTTCATGCACTGGGCCTCTAGTAAGTAATAATAATGAAAGAAAGTAAGGTGTGAGACTGATAATGGCTATTTATACAAATAACCACCTTTAGGCTTTCAGACTGAGACTGTTACATTCTAGTGAGGACCATTTTTAAATCCTATTCCAGCAGCATGTTTGATGGTAGATTTCTACCTGGGTCTAGAGGCAGGAGTCAGGTAAACTGAAGGAAAGAAAAAATGGGAAACAATATGGAAGAATGTCCCTGAGAGCTTTTACCCGCTTAGAGGAGGTGAGAGAAAGTTGGGGGCCATCAGGCCGGCAGGGGAGCTGTTAGGTGGTGATCAGGTTGTCAGGTAGGCAGGCAAGTGGTTAGGAGCCAGTGATCCTGGATTGCAAGAGGGATGTCTGACACACATACACACACACTCACACACATACATGCAATCTGTACCTTCTTTCTCTTCCTATTTGAAATGCTGCATTGGTTACTGTTGCAGAATTCTGTCCCCAGTACTATTTGCATTATTCTTTATCTGGCAAGGATGGAGTGGGACTGGGGGATAATAATGAAAGAAAGTAAGGTGTGAGACTGATAATGGCTGTTTATACAAATAACCACCTTTAGGCTTTCGGACTGAGACTGTTACATTCTAGTGTGGACCATTTTTAACTCCTATTCCAGCAGCATGTTTGATGGTAGATTTCTACCTGGGTCTAGAGGCAGGAGTCAGGTAAACTGAAGGAAAGAAAAAATGGGAAACAATATGGAAGAATGTCCCTGAGAGCTTTTACCTGCTTAGAGGAGGTGAGAGAAAGATCACACACTCACACACACACACACACACTCACACACACATACACACACACTCACACACACACATACACACACACTCACACACACATGCAATCTGTACCTTCTTTCTCTCCCTATTTGAAATGCTGCATTGGCTACTGTTGCAGAATTCTGTCCCCAGTACTACTACTCCCATTACTCTTTATCTGGCAAGGATGGAGTGGGAGTGGGGGGTTGCTCAACTCTGGCCCAAATGATTCAAAATGCATTCACCCTTCACATCACCCATAAAACAATAGAGAAGACCAGACTGGGCATTTGTATAATGGAAGAGGTTTTTCATTTTTCTCAGCTTGGTCAAATGTAGAGCCAGCACTACCTGAACATGTATGGAAAGCTAGAAAATTAGGTCTATAGAGAGCCTAATTTGCATGAAGATCAAGGTACCAGGAGAGGACTGAACTAGGGTGTTCCTGGAATGCTTTTTTATTTTGGCATGAGTCACTCCTTAAGCAAGATGCATATGCTGTGTACTTGTGAGGAGTTGCTGAATGGTCCATTGCTAAAATGTTTTATGGTGGTTTCTATACCCCCAATGAACTGTGAACTCCTTGAGAGTGCCTTGTTTTCATAACTGTATGCTCAATGTCTAATTCAATTCTCTAAAAAATAGATTAGGGAAAAGTGGAAGGCCGTCTCCAGGGTGGGCAATTTTAGTGGTAGTTCAACATGTCTGTATTAGGTTCCTATTGTTGTTATAACAAATTACCACAAACGGGTGGCCTAAAACAACACACACTTATTACCTTATAATTCTGGAGGTTCTGCATTTCTTAGAGGTTCTCAAGGGAAGAATCTGTTGCTTCGCCTCTTTCACATTCTAGGCTGCCTGCATTCGTGGTTGTGGGCCCCTCTTCCATCTCCAAAGCCAGCAGCATAGCGTCTGTAAATGTCTCTGAATGTAAATCTGTAAATCTCTCCTTCTACCACTCATAAGGACTCATAGGACCTTTGTGATTATATCAGGGCCACCTAGATAATCTTCCCATTTCAAGATCCCCAACTTAATCACATCTTCAAACTCCCCTTTGCTCTGTAAAGTAATATATCAAA
>NW_006294594.1:28881-30218 GCF_000327345.1 Myotis davidii | reverse complement strand
AGCGCTTATGCACACAATTCACTAGAATCTAACTATCATACCTACAGATTTGATCAGGTATCAGTATGACTCAACTTTTTTTTTTGTGATGATGTTTTAAAGTTTTAATCCCTGGTTGGACAGATGTACATAATAGAAAATTCAATATCGAAGTTGCAAGATATGCCTTATCCTAAGCTTATGCACCCAATTCACTAGAATCTAACTATCATACCTACAGATTTGATCAGGTATCAGTATGACTCAACTTTTTTTTTGTGATGATGTTTTAAAGTTTTAATCCCTGGTTGGACAGATGTACATAATCAAGAAAATTCAAGAAATATTCTAGTTCTGAGTACTGAAATTCCTGCTTAATGTGACAGCTTGGATTTCTTTCTTGTCTGGGTGTTGTCAGTTCAGGTAGTAACACTTGGCATGCTTTTTAAAAAATGACAGAGAACTTCCCAGAAACTCACAGTACGGTGACATCATTATCTTCTGCAGGTCATCATTCCTAATACACTTCAACATATCTCCCTACACTTTTCATTTAAGTGCCTGCTATACTGTCCATGACTTAAGAACAGAAGAGTCATAGCAATCATTTGAAATAACAGAACCTTAACAAATACAGTGTCCTTGATTCACTGGAAATAGAATGCTCTGTGCTACAGGAACCATCTTTTCAAAATTCAGCATCTTTAACAAATATCTTTGATTAGGTTCTTGCCTATTCGGGTAAGTCAGTTGGTTAAGGGTTATACAGAGCATCTGTGCTAACCTGAATTTTGACATTTAATAGACACAGTACCTCTGTGGGGTTTCCTATAAATGAACGAACAGATAGATATCAGACAAGTGCTATTTTCGATATTTAGTTCTGAATTGACATTCAAGGGATCTTTTTCTCTCTTAAGAATCTGATATATTTTAAATGATGCTCCATTTCTTTTCCACACTCTCTCTCTAGTTAAAAACATTGCTGTGGCATTTTTTTCTCCCATTGCCCCCCAGGCAGCCAAGCAGACGTGGATCATAGTTATCACCCTGCACGTAGTTAAGTGAAAAAGACAAAGCACCCTCCGGATCAGGCCCTTCCCGTGTGCTCCCTCTGTTTCCAGTTCATCAGACTTTGGCCTATATCAACACAGAAGAAATGTTTTTATTTTCTCACAATACAGCCGCACTAAAGGGCTGAAGAGGAATGGAATTTGTCTCCAAGCTGCTTTTATTTCTGAGCTTAATTTCAGGCCATAGTAAAGATGAAAGCACAACTGGGGGTGAGGGACATTTCAATTCTCTCCGGCACAATTTCGAGACACTGACGATGGCCATTGTGGCCTCAGTGCCTTTAT
>NW_006294594.1:9680-28837 GCF_000327345.1 Myotis davidii | reverse complement strand
TAATGGTGTCTCCAGGCTTGAGAGGAAAGCGTGTCAAAAAGACAAGGCCCTGCCTTCCAAATGAGAATCGAGGCTTTTAATCCATTTGTGGGGGCATTTATGCTTCTTCAGGAACACATGGTTATTTACGTGTGACCTTTTACTGTAAAACGTTTGCCACCAATAGCAAACTCACTTAAAGGTGAGCGACTACCTCCTTTAACAAACAAAGACAGGCAAACAGGAAAATGGGACTTCCCTAAGTTGGGGGAAAATGAAACACGTGGGGGAGCACGCTTCCCCCCCCAATCCCCCGCAACACCAGTGTAGGATTTACATTGTCTTCAATCTTCACAATTTCTCTCTTTTTCTTTTTTTAAAATATATTTTTATTGATTTCAGAGAGGAAGGACGAAGAAGAAAGAGATAGAAACATCAATGATGAGAGAGAATCATTGATTGGCTGCCTCCTGCACGTCTGCTCTTGGGGATCGAGCCCACAACCCAGACATGTGTGCTTGACTGAAATCGAACCCAGGACCCTTCAGTCTGCAGGTCGATGTTCTATCCACTGAGACAAACCAGTTCGGGCCACAATTTTTTATGGTTTCACATTTTCTGCCTTATATTTTCCCCTGTGAACCTTATCACAAATTCTGGTGTTGGATAGTTAATGACTGAAAAGTATTCTTTTATAACTTGGCTGCTGTGCACACTGAGACAAATCAAACTGTGATCATAAATATCAAGTTATGATGCCTGTGTATTTATAGGACCACAGCTTTTAAGAATTGCAACAGTTCTTGGATATAATCTAGTTCTGGTCCATTATTTTACAACTGAAAAGTTAAAAAACAAAAAGGAGAGCCTCTAGTGAGAATTTCTCAGTCATGCTCATAACTTCAGAGTGTGTTTTTGGAACCATAAACTGAGCAAGGGGATGGCCTCAGTGGCTTCCAGGGGCTCTCTTGGCAGGACGGGCCTTTTATAAGCTGAAGTGCGCGAACAATGAAAATACATCCTGCATATCAGATATTTACATTACGATTCATAACAGTAGCAAAATTACAGTTATGAAGTAGCAACGAAAATAATTTTATGGTTGGGGGTCACCACAACATGAGGAACTGTATTAAAGGGTCGCGGCATTAGGAAGGTTGAGAACCACTGGCTAAAGCATAAAGACTGGAACACGCACATGTTGATTGAATTAATAAAACAGAATTGATCCCTGACGGGCTGCCTGAAACAGCTACCAATGGAGAGATTCTGCTGTGAGTTAAGGCCTTACATTTCCTAGCACGTCTCTGTGAGAAGCAGCACAGAACATTAGCAGGTGATGTGGGGGAGCGTTGTTCTGGGCCTGCGGCTATCAGAATCCACAGGGCTCAGCGCGGTGCTGCCCTAACACTGGCTAAAGAGTGGTGCCAATTCACAACAGTTTTTAAAATTTTAACAGCCCTAGGCTAAATAAAAATTCAATAAAATTAGAAAAAAGTGAAACAATTTTAAAATTCTCTCACTTTAAAATACAGTCCTTTTCTGCCCTGGACAGGTGGCTCAGTGGTTGGAGCATCGTCCCATACATCAAAAAGGTTGATATGCCATTCTGGGATAACTTGGGGCAGCCTGCTCTGGGCCTTGACAAGGTCAACAATATGTTGACTGAAAAAGCTTTACACACACATACACACAATATTCTGTATTAAGATATCTATTGTTTTATGGAATAATCATGCTACTATATCGTAGGTCTTTTTCTGTTATCTTTATTTGAAAAAGAAAATTGACAGCACTATATTTAATTCATCCATGAAGCCAAAAGTGTTCTAGTTCTTGACTTCCACACACTGAGTGGCTTTTGACATGTGAAAGGCAGGGTCTAGTGGATGAGTAAAAAGGCCCTGTAGCCTGTCTCCTGGGTTGGACAAAAAGGGCACTTTCACTGTAGAGAAAAGCAATGAGCCCCTAACCTGCCACCTTCACAAGAAAACTGTGGCCCTTTGTCCATAGCACACACAGTTCTCAGATGTGCCTCTTCTGCCCTGTCTTATGGAACATTCTTTATCCTCCAAGCTCTATGTTCCATTCTGGGTGGTATAAGTAATGCCCAAGGGAGAGTGAACTTACTGTTTTATGCAGCCTGCTGCCTGAGATAGCCTATATCTGAGTTTCTAATTCCAACTTCACTATTCAGTGTTAGTTGTGAAATTACATGAACCTCACTTAGCTTCTTTAAAAGTCAATTGCCTGTAATATAAATGGAAATAATATTAATAACCAATTTCTAGGATTATGGAGAAGATTGAATAACATTATATATGTGTTAGTGCCTGGAACATAGTCACCCCTTAATAAATGGTAACTTTCTATATAAGTTTATATATATGACATTATATGTGCATAATGTCAAATATGACACTACACATGAATCATATGTGTATGTGTCATATATAAAAGTCATATATAGATACTACATACATGCTATATATACATGTACCGTGTATAGATATATATAGTACATATTATATTTCATATGTATATGTGTGTATGTTTATATGGAAATATATGTACATATGTGTGCATATAAATATACACACATATATGACATATTAAATGATAATTTGATAAAATTAAGTAAGTTGTATAGGTTTAAATGAGGGAGAGATAATGCCACAGAAGTATAGGTATTTAGACAAAACTTCATTGATTGGTTGGGGTTCTTGCTAAACCTTGAATGGTGGAAATAGGAGAGAGGAATGAAGCAGAGGCAGGTGGGATATTGTAGAATGACCATGGGATCTGAAGACAGAGGTCTTACCCTTAAAAAAATAAATGATCGGCATTTATTCTTATGCTAAAAAATTGGTACAATAGGAATAACTAACAATGTTTTAAAAATTCAGCTCTTCTCAATCATATTATTGGAAAGTTTAAAAAGATAAATTGCCATTATGCCATGGAGTTTTTTTCTGTACCAAACAATAAAGTCCATAGACATTAAAATGAATCCAAAATGCATGCTTTGAACCTGTTTTATTAAAAAGAAAACCATGCCATATTCATTGAAAAATTGTGGCAGTTAGTAATATACAAATGCATCTGATTTGCATTTCATTTACAGCATCAAAGGCACTTTTGCAGGATTTTCTTATTTTTACTTTCAGCTTTTGAGGTATTAAAAAGCATTTAGAAATGAGCCTTTAGTTTTGGAATGCTTTCAGCTGAAGTGGTAGCGTGTGCTTAAGGTATTTCTTTGGAGATTGACTAGACTTTGGCTGTTGCTAATTCCAACCCCTTTTAAGAGTCATGACGCTATTAAACTTGGTTTTGACTTGACTGTGTGGTGGATCTTCTTGAATGTTTTCTTACTAATTGCATCCCCATGGGTTCTGGGGGCCCACCTCTTCCCTGGTGTTTTTAAAGGGATAAAAATCAGGAAATGCTTCTCCACTCAACTCTGGCCACTCACATGTCTGCTTTAAGTACTCGTCACTTTGAGAGTCTATCCCTTTGCATAGGACTATCTACTAGTGGTAATTTGAGGTTAAGAACAAACGGCAGGGTCCATTTACAGAACTTGATGTATCAGTTGTCCCATTTCAAAATGAAGAGCACCTCTTTTTATCGCTCATTTACTTTCCTGAAGTAAGCTATAGCTTCTCACCCATGCACAAAGTTTCCAAATATGAATCTCCAGATATGACATCCTGTTTCTATCCTTAATTGTACTTCTTATTACTGTTTTCTGGGCTTTTTATTCCTCGTTCTATCATCATTCTAATGTTTATTTGTCTAAAACTGAATTTGTATGTTCCCCTTTCCAAAACAACAGCAACAACACAACCCAATAAAACAAGCAAAAAACCTCACAAAGAATCAACCCTAACCCTCCATCTTCATTATTCACATTGTCTGTTGAAATGTCTTTTTCATAAGCCAGAAAAATACATATTCCTCTTTTCTGTTTCCTCTCCTATAGAAGCTTTTTAAGGGTCTTTCAGACTTAGCTGACCTGTCCACTGGCTTTAAGCCTCTACCTCCAATCCATTAGGTGGTGAAGTAGATCTTTTTTAAAAAAATTAAGTCTTTATTGTTCAGATTATTACAGTTGTTCCTCTTTTTTTCCCCATAGCTCCCCTCCACCTGGTTCCCTCCCAATGCTCTACCCTTACCTCCCCCACTGTCCTCATCCATAGGTGTACAATTTTTGCCCAGTCCCTTCTTACACCTCCCACACCCCCCACCGAGAATTGTCAGTCCATTCCCTTTCTATGCCCCTGATTCTATTATATTCACCAGTTTATTCTGTTTATCAGCTTTTTTATTCACTTGATTTTTAGATTCACTTGTTGATAGATATGTATTTATTGTTCATAATTTTTATCTTTACCTTTTTCTTCTTCTTCCTCTTCTTAAAGAATACTCGTCAGCATTTCATATAATACTGGTTTGGTGGTGATGAACTCCTATAGCTTTTTCTTATCTGTGAAGCTCTTTATCTGACCTTCAATTCTAAATGATTGCTTTGCTGGGTAAAGTAGTTCTTTTAAAAGCACCCCCTTCAGCCTGTTTTGCCTAAGTGTTTAATGCTTCTGTCTGATTTTTTAGTTTGTCTATTCCTTGTTTCCACTCTACCTATCAACTCCATTTACCCCCATCCTCAGGCCACCCTTCTCACACACATGACTGCACACCTGTCCAAGTCAGGTCATCCTACTCCCGTCTCTTACTTGCCTCACTCATCTTTCCCTCCAGTCCCCAGTCACACTGGTGACAGTCTGGAGAGGCCCTCCTTTCCCCATCTGCTGCATCAACCTCATGACTCAGGCTGGGCCCTTTCAAATATCAGGCCAGTTCTATGGCTTTGATGCAGCTTTCCTGAGCAAAGTTCATCTTGATTTCTTATGTTATATTGTAAATCAGCGAGCTTAACAGAAGACACCTTAGGGAGCCAATTAATTTGGAGTCTTTATTATGCCTTCTGGCTCAGAGGAATATGTCTTTCAAATTCTGAGCAAAATATGGAGGAAGTTTCCTCTCTTTATATCTTTCCAGCCCTTTGTTTTCCAAATAAGGGTTTTTCCACACCTTCTGCAGACTTTACAGAGAGCCCTGTGTAAATTATTTCTGCAGGTAACTTGTAACCTTGAGCACATAACTAATAAACACCTGCCATGAGAGTATGGGAGTAGTATCAGCTCCTTACGTTAGATGGCTAGCCTTCAAGGTCAGACAGCTAAGTTTATCTTCTCTATTATTCAATCAAGCTAAAAAACAACATTAATTTACAGAATAAGGGACCATCTAAAAATAACAGCATTAACTCACAGAATAAGGGACTATCTAAAAATAGCAGAGATTTTCAAGCAGCAGTTTCACAAAACAGAGATTATTATGCTTCACTTCCTTCTCTGAAATTGGTTTGTAGGCAAAGACAGAAACTCACATACTGTTTACTTAATTGTTCTCTGATCATTTCATGTATATTACTGACTTCTGGGACCTATTTCTTAACAAGAAGTAGTAAATACTTATTTTTGCACATAGTAAATACTATAATTTTGGAGCAGTTTATTGATAATGACTCTTGTTCAAACCTGAACTATCATATCTAGTTTTTTGGCCACTGTAGTCTCACTTGCTCTCAAATAATTTGCATAAAAATGGTTCTTTAAAAGAATTTTAAGAATAAGTCATTTCTTTGAGAAGCAGAGGTAGCTTTCTGCCTGGGTCTAAAAATGATCACATCTTTAAAAAGTTATGCACGAGAAATTCTGAAGAGAGTGCTTTAAAGGATATGTAATAAAAAGTCACATTTATACTTTTGTATTTATCCAAATACATCTGTGCTGAAGGGATAAGACCACAAATAGGAAAAAGCCCAAAGGCAGCAGCTGCAAATACTGAACAAAGAACAAAGGGAAAACAATGTTAGAAAGGGACTGTGGGACCACATGCCAAGCCTTTGAATCATATTTTCAGTTATAGGAGAGCAATTCATGCCACAGATACTTATGGGACACTTATATGATGAGAACTCACTGTTCAGGTACCATGGATTGTGGAAAATAGATTAAGATAGAATGCAACAATAGTGATATGTGTGTGTGTGTGTGTGTGTGTGTGTGTGTGTACTTTCAATCAATTCCAATTAGTCAAACAATAGCTACTATTTCTTAGCCATTCCACCAAATTCCCTTATCATTTCCAATAGTTTTTTCTCGTTGGTTCGTTTAAGTTCTTTAGGAAAACAATTTTACTTTCTTCTTTACAACTTCTACATCTTTAAATACTT
Source organism: Myotis davidii (assembly GCF_000327345.1). Classification (NCBI taxonomy): domain Eukaryota; kingdom Metazoa; phylum Chordata; class Mammalia; order Chiroptera; family Vespertilionidae; genus Myotis; species Myotis davidii. Next base: position 22,560 of record NW_006294594.1, on the reverse strand, counting down.
TAGCTTCTCTGAATGTGTTATTACTTCCAAGAAGATATGAAATAACAGTGGAGATAATGGTCATGGTTTCTGTTTTCTGTTTTTAATGGGTTTGTTTTGAGTGTTTGACCATTAAGGTTGATACCAGCTTTGAAGTAGAGTTATTTATTTTTATTATAATTAAAATATTTCTCATGTTTAGGAACTGCTGGCTATTAAAGTGCATAGTTTTAGGGTGGGAGGGAGAAGAGTAATCTGGGTCATCACACAGCTTCTTCTCAGAACACACACATGAATTCTGCTATTTCTTTTGCTGGGTGTGGATCGCTTTTTCTCCAGTTTTTGCCATTCAAGAATTATAGCCTGCACCAAAACTCTTTAAATCACAGTATCTCCCTTCATTTCTCCTTCACTGCTTCTTCAACAGTCCCTTTGTCAGAGGGGGTCTCTGTGCCCCAGTTCTTATTTTGCTGGTAGAAAGGAATGAAAACAAGAGACAGTACCAAATACCAGCAAAGCATGCAAGAGTTTATTTGCCAGAAGAGGAAGCATACCCAGGTATAGTCTGAGCAGGCAGCTTAGCTGGTGAAACCAAATTAAGTGTCCTGTTTGTTTGGTCATTTGAAATTTTATACCCTGAAGTTGGGTTGTGGGGAAAAAAAATACCTCCTCATGTTTCAAGGCTGCCCCACCTGGATGTTAAGCTATCTGTTACACCACATCCTGGAGGCGGTTTCTAGTCTCCCACTTACTCACCCTTGGGTCTGCTAACTCTTGATTACTTCTTGCTTGTCATGTCTCCCACGTTGTCTTCCCCTCGATCTTAGCCATCTATACAGCTCATGTCTGTCTAGCTTCCTACTGGAACACCTTCACCAGGGAACTGGGTTATAGATCGGAATGGCATGTGATAATGAGTTCTGCTTCAGTTTCGTGTTCCCTGACGCTCTGTACTATCACATTCAGTGATACTTACGTTGGTTCACAACTTCACATCCAAACATTGACTTAATGAATAGCTAGAGCATAATGAGTTCTGCTTCAGTTTCGTGTTCCCTGATGCTCTGTACTATCACATTGGAATCTTCAGTGATACTTATAGTTTATTTGCCAGAAGAGGAAGCATACCCAGGTATAGTCTGAGCAGGCAGCTTAGCTGGTGAAACCAAATTAAGTGTCCTGTTTGTTTGGTCATTTGAAATTTTATACCCTGAAGTTGGGTTGTGGGGAAAAAAAAATACCTCCTCATGTTTCAAGGCTGCCCCACCTGGATGTTAAGCTATCTGTTACACCACATCCTGGAGGCGGTTTCTAGTCTCCCACTTACTCACCCTTGGGTCTGCTAACTCTTGATTACTTCTTGCTTGTCATGTCTCCCACGTTGTCTTCCCCTCGATCTTAGCCATCTATACAGCTCATGTCTGTCTAGCTTCCTACTGGAACACCTTCACCAGGGAACTGGGTTATAGATCGGAATGGCATGTGATAATGAGTTCTGCTTCAGTTTCGTGTTCCCTGATGCTCTGTACTATCACATTGGAATCTTCAGTGATACTTATGTTGGTTCACAACTACTCATATGTTTTCTCAATAATTAACAAAATAAACTGATGAATGGAGTGGATCCAGAGACATGGAAGCATGGAACTGAATATGGAATCTTGGAGGGAAGGCGGAGGAGGCTGGGTAGGTGGGAGGTAATCAACCAAAGATCTTATATACATATATGCATAACCCATAGATATAGACAATAGGGTGCTGAAGGCCTGGGGGGATTAGGGGCGGGGCGGGCTGGAGGGTGTCAATGGGGGGAAGAAAGGTGACATATGTAATTCTTTCAACAATAAAGATTTAAGTGATGTTGCCTGATTTACAGACTATCTGGTTTTGTTTTATTTGATTGAATATATTTTATAAAGTTGGATTGAGGAGTACTAGGTTGGAAACTTTAGATTTGGATACCTGAAATAAATATCCTGATTGGCTAAAAGTATTTTCTAGTTCCTGGTTTTAAAAAGTTTACATTGCATATAGTTCAGTGGTTGGCAAGACTTAATGCATAAACATTTAAGTTGATAATTTTAAAACTTTAAAAAACAGTGCCCTTCTTCCCTAATTAAACATTATATCATCGCCTAATACATTTAGAAGGTAAAAGAGGAATTGTTCTAGGTAAGGCAGGGGAAAGGGACCCAGAGCCCTGCCCACTTAACTTCATTTAAACTTCCACCTAAGCACACAGTCACTGCATATACAGAACACACACATTCATACAACACACCCTCATTAGATATCTGCAGAACACCATTGAAAAATGACCAATTAGCACTAAATAAACAATGCGAGATAATTTGTGATTAACTTTCAAAATGAATGATACCATTCAAGAATGAAGGAGATTAATATCCACTAAGAATACTTTATGGAGTGTGTGAAAGTTATCTATGACTATATAACAAATTACTCCAAAGCTCAGAGGCTTAAAACATCAGTTATTATCTCCCAGTTTATATGAGTCCGGAATGTGAGCAAAACTTAATTGGGTCCCCTGGCTTAAGGTCGAGGTCTCTGACAAGCCTCAAGCTATAGATAGGCCTGGTGCAGACCCTGCTTACAGGTTTTCTCAATGATTTTTGATAGAATTCAGTTTATCGCAGGCTTGGGGAAAGGGCTTTAACTCTTCCCTTGCTATGGGCTAGAGGTTACCTTCAGTTGGTCACCATATGGGCCCTTTGGGCAGCTCAGAAAACGACAGTTGACTTCATGAGAACAATTCATGAACTAACTTGTTTATATGGCAAAGGAATATGAAGAAGATGGAAGTCACAGTCTCAAAGACCATAAAAAGATCTATACATTTATAATCAATATTATTTAGCTCTTAAATCTGAGAAATACTTTGCTAGTAAGACTGAATCAGGTGTATTTATTTATTTATTTATTTATTTATTTATTATTTAAAATATATTTTTATTGATTGCAGAAAGGAAGGGAGAAGGAGAGATAGAAACAACAATGATGAGAAGGAATCATTACTTGGCTGCCTCCTGCATTCCCCCCACTAGGGGGATCGAGCCCACAATCCAGGCATGTGCCCTTGCCCAGAATCAAACCCAGGACCTTTCAGTCCACAGGCCAACACTTTATCCACTGAACCAAACCAGCAAGGGCCTGATTCAGGTGTTTCATGCTCTTTAAAAACCTTTAGAATGTTTCTTAATCTTTTTCTACAGAAACCTAATTAGCATTGGCATTTATTTATTTATTTATTTATTTATTTACTTTTTAAACTGCTGGTCTTTTAAAAAAAATACATATATTTTATTGATTTTTTTTACAGAGAGAAAGGGAGAGGGATAGAAAGTTAGAAACATCCATGAGAGATAGAACCATCCATCAGCTGCCTCCTGCACACCCCCTACTGGCGATGTGACCTCAACCAAGGTACATGCCCTTGACCGGAATCGAGCCTGGGACCCTTCAGTCTGCAGGCCGACGCTCTATTCACTGAGCCAAACCAGTCAGGGCACATTTATTTTTTTGATGCTGCATTTCCCATATCTAAGTTTTATGGGATATTTCATAAGCTCAAGTGTGTGTTTTGGGGAGGAAAAACAGGGAGTTAATTGGAAATGTGATGGTGTCTCCAGACAAATCTTGATGTGTTTAAGATTAATCAGGTTTCTGTGTGAGGCATAATGCATGCCTTTACTGCTGCCACAACATTGAGCCCCATCATCAGAGAGTAATGGAGATTCACAACCATTGTTAGAGGTGCTTGTCACTTCAGAACAAATTATTCTGAGAACAGCAAAGCCAGAAAGCGTGCATTACATGATGGTGTGGCGTTGAGATAATGTGGAATGAACAGCTGTGGGTAATAGGATAACTGATATATAAACTTAAGATGTCTACACGAACATCATACAAATAAGGCACATTTTGAAAAGTGAGCTTTCTCTTGCATATCTTGCTGAATTCCACCCAGAGGAGGCTAAAATGCAAGGCGATGGAATGCTTTCAGAAGCACTTCAGTAATCATGCCTCATTTTCTCAAGAAGAGATAGACAAGAGCAAACACAGAAAGCTGTCTTTTCCTAAAATGAAGCCTTGGGTAAATGAACGTTTTGCTGCCTCTTATCTAATACTGCCATAGAAACATCTGGAGTCCCAGAGCTGAAAGGTAGTGCTAGGCTTTAAAAGAGTTTTGCTTCTCAGAAAAGGAGCATTTTAAAGAACAGAAAGGATTAAAGGTGAAGAAGAACCATAGCACAAGACTCTTCGGGCTGCCTCCCTTCCCCCAGAGCTCTGCATGTTGCATGGAACCATCCCATAAATTTCACAACACTTCTCCACTCCCACTTTTGTCTGAGTTTACATATTTCCTCTAATTTGGGTTCTTACAACCCATACCTTACACTATAATTATTTAAATTCTCTAGAAGAAGAGTCCAGATTTAAGTTTCTATAACCATGCATCTTACCTTCCTCTGAGTCCTACTGTGACATTACTTGTATGATTAATTTCTAGGGGATTAGATCACTCAGGCATACTCTCTAAGCCTCAATGCCTCTCTTTTATCTTAAAGAATAAGCCCATAGGGTTACGTACTATATTGGATGGTTCAGACAGTTTAAAAATGATGGGAGATAAAGTGCTAAAGTGAAAAAGGAATTTGAGAAGGGAGAGTTCAAAATGTCATGGTCAAGGTGAGCCTTGGGATATGCCTCAAAGGGAGAGAAGCTGAATGAGAATAGCATAGATACAGGCAGAAGCGATGGATACATAGATACCTCTATATAATTTGGGTACCCGATTATAGGCTAAAAAACACCGATCCTTCCTCCTTGCAATGAAAGATCTTTTTTTTTGTGTGTGATTGTTCTTAAAAAATTAATGGCTTTTTGATTATGCAGCTTGTTTAGACTATTTAGTCAAAAACTGCAGAGTAAGAAAAGATAAACAGGTTAGTTCATCACTCAAGATACTAATTTAAAAGAAAAATCTCATCTTTTTGTACAATGCTTATCGTAGTGGTATTTCAAAGTTCCTTCCAAAGAGTTAAAAAGAAAAATTTAGAAGGAAAGACAATTGATGATTTTACCCATTCTTTTCACTTGTAGGTACATGTAGTTTATGACACTCTTATTAGTTTGGGTTTTCCAGGGAAGCAGAACCAATAGGATGTGTAATATGTTAAATAAATCTTTCAGATAAGGAGAGATTTATTTTAAAGAATAGGATCACGCTATTATGGAGGCCAGCAAGCGCAAAATAGGGGTTGGTGGACTGTAGGCCCGAGGATGAGCCTATGTTACAGTTGAAGTCTAAAGACCATCTCCTGCAGAATTCACTCTTACTTGGAGAAATTCAGTCCTTTTGTTCTATTCAAGCCTTCAACTGTTTGGATGAGGCTCACCCACATTATGGAGGGCAATTGCTTTTCTCAAAATCCAATATTAATCTTATCTGAAAACACCTTCACAGAACATCCAGAAGAATGTTTGATTACATATCTGGGTATGGTGGCTCAGCCAAGATGACAGAAAATTAACCATAAGACACTCTGTGTTTTCCCCTGTAATCCTAGTGACAGTGGATAAGTCACTCATTCTTTCCAGCCCTTGGTGTTCTCTTATGTAAAACTAGAGGCCCGATGCATGAAGATCTGTGCAAGAATGGGCCTTGCTTCCCCTGGCTGCTGGCACAGCCTTCACTCTGGCTGGAGCTGTTTTCGTGCAAGAATGGGCCTTGCTTCCCCTGGCTGCCGGCACAGCCTTCGCTCTGGCTAGAGCTGTCTTTCCACCTTCCCACACTATCCAGAGGCCCAGAGAGGCTGGGGTGTTTGCACCGCCCCAGTCACTTGGCGCGTGCATATGCAAATTAACCCACCATCTTTGTTGGGTTAATTTGCATACCTATTCCTGATTGGCTGGTGGGCATTGCAAAGGTACAGTCAATTTATATCTTTCTCTTTTATTAGTGTAGATAAGAAGAGATGATTTCTAAGTTCCCATCTATTTCAACTTCACAATAACCCTTCTCTTAATATCCCCTTCTCATTTTTCTATTGTTCTTTCCTAAGAGTATATTTTTATAGATAAACAACTATACAATAGAAAAAATTGATGATTAATTGATCTAGTTATAAGAGGCTATGATATGAATAATTGGCTCTTGTTTTCCTATATGAAGATAGCATTCCTATATATTGTTAGAAGATGGTTTGAACTTTGTTGCCTTTTTGCTAGTGCTGATAGGTTTGAGCTCTGTCTTCCTCATTTTCTCAACTGGTTTGCCTTCTGGCTAAAGAAACACATTATAAGAAAACTTGCTATGATATCGCTGTAGATTGTGTCCTTAGAACAAAGGTAACTGGCTCCTAGGGGGCTTAATGACCTGACTCACATTAGAAATGTGTTCTCAAATCAACTGAAGCAAGTAGGCTAATGATCTAAGATTTTGGTCTGCATAGCTAACACACTAGTATTCATGAGAAAATGTCTCGCTAGTGAAAATACCAGACCCAGATGGCAAACTGATGTTAAACGGACCCTTAATTTAAGGCATCATCACTGTCTCCAAAGTTGCTGGGAGTGCTTGGCTTCCCTGAATTAAGGATGAAAAAGTAGGGTGTTAGGAGGTACTGTATAGGATTATTAACAGTTTACCATTATTGATACACGTTCTACCCTTCTAGTGTATGCAAATAAGCTTCTTCTGTCAGTAAGCAGAAATAGTCATAATCAGAATTTTTAAAAAAGTAAAGTGAAGCCCTCTCCCCGGAGTGCAGTGGCCAGTGGGGCACACGTCCTGGGCTCTGGAGATTTCCCTTGGACTTGGCCATGTGTGAACACCCTTGGATTCACTGCCCTCCGAAAAAGCTTCATTGCCCTGGAGCTGCATGTGAAGTAACTGGAATGAGATCATTTCTAAAAACAGGTTATTGATCGTGGCAGGCAAATCAGATATCACAAAGAAGACTGATGGGGCCACATCAACATTTCCTGAAGAAAATTATTATGACATGGACAGTGTCTAGTAGAAAATCATTTAAAAATAGATATATTTTAGTTTCATAGGTAAGAAAATCCAGGCTTCAGTCATTATCCAGGGGTGGGAATGTCTGGTCCACGGGCGGTATAAGGCTCATGAAATCATTTGTTCTGGCCCTGCCAAGGCATTAGGCATGAGCTAATTAAATGTGTGACCTAATATAGCAGGCTAATTTTTAAGTTGATAATTTTGTATGACCCGTGAATGATGTTCTAAATATCCAAATGGCCCTTGGCAGAAAAAAGGTTCCCCACCCCTGCCTTATACACTTAATTTAGATAACTGTAATCTAGTGGTCTATATGATATTTTTGAAAGATTTGTGGAAAGTCTTTTTTATGTTGAGGCCATGTATCACAGAGCATTAAAAGTGCACCTAAAATAGACTTACCAACACTCAGGAGGCTTAGATAAAATTGATTAAAGAATAAATAAATGTGTTAAGAATATCTCATGTGTTTTATACCCTTGGAGAATAAATCTTTGTTATGTGGTCTTTGTTGTTGTGTGGTCTTTGTTATGTACCCAGTTCATAAAAAATAAAAACACATACATACATAGTGTGTTGCAAAGACACTCTTTAATACAAACAGCAATATCAAATATATTGTGTCTGAGTTATCAAAATCTGCCTTGTCCTTACTTAGCCTAATATTTTTTTGGAGTCTGAAAATGTGTCATATTGATGATAGGCATTTCATAGTCCATAGGCAAAGTGAATATTAGGTGGTGTGTAAAATGTGTCAGTTATATATATCTGATTTAGTTAAATGAATACTCAAATATATGTCTATCTAAATTTTGCTTCTTTGGAAAGTTATGTCTATAAGAGCATCAACAATTATTGTTAAAACCAATCAAATGAGCATTTTTCAATTTTTTTCCTTCACTAACATTTTGCAGATATTTTGTCGTGTAGATTTTTTTGTTTTGTTAATTCTCACAATGGATGTATGTGCCCTTGACCAGAACTGAACCTGGGACCCTTCAGTCTGCAGGCCGACACTCTGTCCCCTAAGCCAAACCAGCTAGGGCTTGACATGTAATTTTTGCCTTTATTAACAAAATGGTACAATTTTCTAAATCTGATTTGTAATCTTTTTACTTAATGATAGGATTCTTAATGAATGAATAAATAGTGTATTCCCAGTTTGGGTTTCTCTTCATGCTTGTATCTGTTCATGAAACCAGTAATTATCTATTGAGCACCAACTCTATGCCAACTACCATGTTTGGTGCTAGGAAGACAAAGTTGGTCAAGACAGAATATTACCCCAAATTACCCATTAAACATTTAGTTCTAGGACTGATAAATGCTAGGAGGAGTGGTATATGCTGCAAGTGCATTTAATGGGGTGTCTGACTTTGTTGGGAACTGGGAGGTCAGAGAAGGTGTATTTTCAGCAAGGCTTTGAAAGATGAGAAGAAATTAACTAAAAAGGGGTGTCTGACTTAGCTGGGAACTGGAGGTCAGAGAAGGTATATTTTGAGCAAGGCTTTGAAAGATGAGAAGAAATTAACTAAATAAACAACCAAAAGATCTGGCATATGTAAAGACCTTACTGTAGGAAGATACTTGTAAATGTGACTTTTGGGTGGGAACAGAGATTGAAACATCATTAAAAATTAAAATTCTAATCATACTCTTGAAATAATTACAGTTAAGGAAAAGATAGAGGGAGGGAGAGAGAAAGAGAGAGAGAGAGAACTATTAACGAAACCAAAGGAACAGGAAGTTTTTTCCTACTCAGATTTTAGAAGAATACCTATAAATTATGAAACAAAGAGCCTAGAATGACAAAGTCTTATTATTTAAGGATCAATTAAATGTCCCAAAATTTGAGATACTTTCTGTGGTCTCTTTAAATAATTCAATAGGGATATCAAATTGAGCTTGATATGTTACAGTTATTTCTTACCTGTTGGAAATAGACTCCCTATAAACCCCAAAACATGTACCACACACTGTTTTCATAGACGTGTCTCTCCAAATTACTTTTTACATATATGTTCCAGGTAGATGTGTGTTATGCTTAAAAAAATACAAGTACTTTAAAAACATTACTTCTTTCTAACAACTATACCATTCACTTCCCTTATGTCACTGATCCCTAGGCCACCCCTCTCCTGTACTTAGTACCAGGTTCATTGGCATGCTTCCCAATTTCTTCTGTCAGAATCCTTGATGGAAATCAAGTCCAAATAGAGCATCCTGCTACTATCTTGATCTCATGAGATTAGATGGCCTATAAGGTCATTGAAACCTTATCCATATATCAAAATTTAGGAAATAATTATATCTGTATACTCTATGTGAGCCACAATAATCCACATTTTGCAAGAAAATCATGCAAAAATTGGCTTCTGCCTATTTAAGCACTGAGGTAAACCAAAGGAAGTATAAGTGAAAAAGGGATCTTAAAAGTTAAAAGGTTGTCAAAGACCTTGTATGCACATATGCATAACCCATTGACATGAACAATAGGATGGTGAAGGCCTGGTGGGGGGGGGGGCAAGGTGGCTGGAGGGGTCAATAGGGAATAAAGGGGACATATGTAATACTTTGAACAGGTGACACATATACTGCTAGATTTAGGGGAAAGTTGATTTTGTGATAAACAAGTAATATTTTGCTACTAAGGATGTTACACTGTTTTGTAAACCTTAAGACATCACTGGAAGTGCTCAACTTCTGATCTGCATTCTCACTGGCTTAGAGCCAGACAACTTTCATTCAGAGTTAAACATTTAATAGGTTCTCAATACATGTTGATTAGTTGGCTGATTTTTTTTTAGGATTCAATTATTTCAATGTCAGAATAGGACACTACGCAAATTAATTCCTTCATAAGGAAGTTTAACTTCTATTGACAAAGAAATGTTCTGAGACTCAAGAAAATATTGAACTGTGTGTGTGTGTGTATGTGTGTGTGTTTGTGTATGTGTGTGCGCACATGCACACTTTCTTTCTAGGGCACAGATTGACATTTTTTTAGTGCTATTCTGTAAGCACCTCATTCATTCATTCATTCATTCATTCATTTAACATGTATTTATTGTACCCATACTTTTTGTTGGCACTGGACTAATTCCTTGGGATACAAAGGTGAAAGACATTCTTGGCTTCCAGTCTAGGATGGGAGGGAGGCAGACAATTGAGACTGGAATGGCAGCACAGAGCTATTACTATTATATTGAAAGTGTGACAAGAGAAAAAGCTGGAACAGCAGCTGGTCTAGTCTGAAGGAGTTCAAGGAGAAACTTCATGGAAAAAAAGACAAAAAACCCGAAACCTAAAGGAGGACTGAATCCAGATGTGCCTTGTGAGTGGGCGAGGAGAGCGGGTAGAGCATCTGTCAAAGTGGTGCCCGCCTGTGAGAAGAAGGTGCATTTGCCCAGAAAACTAAATTGACGACAGCACAATGATCATGGAATGGCAAGAGGTGAGAGGCACGGAAGGAAAATATTGGAGAGCATTGTAAGCCATTATAAGGGCTCATAGGAAGCAATCATGGGGCTGTAAGCTAGTATTTGGCAAGATCATCATTAGATACATTTAAAAAGCCCTCCTGGCTGAATTGTGTCTCTTATATGTTTATCTGTCACTATATTGAGCACCAGGCTGGTTCAACTGATCTTTCTGACTGCAGACACCTCCCTTCTCTCTCAGTGCTATCCAGTACATTTATCAAAGGTTTTTAAAAGTACTTTGTAGGTATTTCTTAATGAATTCTCCTAGGAATTTTGTATTTATTATTTAAATATTAATGCAGGAGCAAGACAATAAAGTTCAAAATAAAATGGCTCTAGGGGAGGAGACCAAGCAATAAAGGTGCCAACTTATTTTGCCTAATTACTAGTACAATGGGCCGGAAGGCTGGTTAGTGTAATAAGTGAAACCATGCGGGCAGGAAAACACGACAGCTCTCCCAGGCCACAGACATGGCAAATCAGGCATGTTTGGGGATTCAGACAGTACGGCTCTGAGTAGAAGTCTGTTCATTGATTTCAAAAATGAGAGCACACATTCAGGAGTGTGGCTGCTGTCTGCTGGGGCGCTTGGTGTTCACTGTCTCAGGAGACGGTTGCTCTCACGATTCACCCTGGAGCCTGGCTCCGGAACAGGGCAGAGCCCTTGACTCGGGGCTCACAAGAATCGGCAGTGCAGGCGAAGTGCAACACACACCAGGTGAGCACTGCACCCAGAGTCCCCTGTTCCCACTTCAATAAGAAATGCTTCTCAAGCAGTTCAGTCATGGGGAGAACAAGGTTCATGGGAAGGCTTGTCACTTCTCCTGAGACAGAGAATTTCACATCAAGCTAACACACGCCTGACTTTCTTTTTCTTTTTTTCAGGTGTAACAGGGTTACGCTATTTTTTTATACAATTTTGTAAAATTGTTGACACTATTACAGATGGCCCCTGTTTTTCCCCTCTTACTCACTTCCACCCAGCCCTCATGCCCCCTCCCTCAGGCCATCACCACTCTGTTGTCCATGTCCATGGGTTATGCATATATTTATTTGGCTAATCTCCTCACTTTCTTTCATCAAGTTGCCCTCATCTCCTCCCCTTTGACCTCTGGCAGTCTGTTGCATGTATCTATGCCTTTAGCTCTATTTGTTTCTCAGTTGTTGTTTTTTTTTTTCTCATTAGATTCCACATATAAGTGAGATCATATTGTATTTGTCTTTTCCTGTCCAATGGAATACTACATGGCTTGTTTCACTTAGCATAATAATCTCTAGGTCCATCCAGGCTGTTGCAAAAGGTAGGAGTTCCTTCTGTTTTTACAGCCAGGTAGTATTCCATTGTGTAAATGTAACACTTTTTTTGGAGGGGGGGGGCAGTCTACTCCTCTATTGATGGGCACTTGGGCTGTCTCTAGATCTTAGCTATTGTAAATAACACTGGTATGAACATAAGGGTGCATACGTTCTTTCTGATTGGTGTTTCAGGATTTTCAGGATATATTACCAGAAGTGGAATTGCTGGGTCCAGTGAGCAGCTAGGGCCATTTTTAATTTTTTGAGGAAATTCCATACTGTTTTCCATAGTGGCTGCAACATTCTGCATTCCCATGAGCAATCTACTAGGGTTCTCTTTCCTCCGCATCCTCGCCAGCACTTGTCATTTGTTGATTTTTTGATGGTAGCCATTCTGGCAGTTGTGAGGTGATACCTCACTGTCATTTTAATTTGCATTTCTCTGATGATTAGTTATGTAGAGCACTTTTCATATATCTATTGGTCATCTGAATGTCCTCTTTGGAGAAGTGTCTATTCAGGTCTGTTGCCAATTTTTTAACTGGTTTGTTTGTCTTTCTGGTGTTAAGTGGTATAAGCTCTTTATATATTTCAGAAATTAATCCCTTATCAGATGTATCATTGGCAAATATGTCTCCCATACAGTGGGTTCCCTTTTCATTTTGTTGATTATTTCCTTTGTTGTGCTGCTTTTAGTTTGATGTAGTCCCATTTGTTTATGTTTTCCTTGCCCTAGAAGATATATCAGCAAAAATATTACTATGAGAAATGTCTGAAATTTTACTGCCTATGTTTTCTCCTAGGATTTTTACTGTTTCACAATTTATGCTTAAGTCTTTTGTAGATTTTGAATGTATTCTTGTGTATGGTGTAAGTTGGTAGTCTAGTTTCATTTTTTTTCATGTACATGTCCAATTTTCCAATACCATTTATTGAAAAGGCTGTCTTTACTCCATTGTATGTTCTTGCCCCCTTTGTCAAATATTAATTGACCATAGAGACATGGGTTGATTTCTGGGCTGTCTATTCTTTTCCATTGATCTATATGCCTGTTCTTATGCCAATACCAAACTATTTT
>NW_006294594.1:0-8361 GCF_000327345.1 Myotis davidii | reverse complement strand
CCCCCCCGCTCTTTGGGCTCTGCGGGCCGGATAGAACAGCCGAACTGGCCGGATCCGGCCCGCGGGCTGTAGTTTGCCCACGGCTGGACTAGACTCACATTTCTATTCTCTCTCAGCTGTCTGTGAGAGCCAGCCCTTCTGTGATGAGCAAGGACACTCCACTGGTAGTGTTCCAGTTAACCATATCCTGTATATCTGAGAACACTCCTAATGTGCATTTACATTCTGGGCATTTGGAGGGAGGAAGCGAGCTTTGTCTTTTTCCTTCACCTGCCGTTGATTGCTACAGAAATTATAAATGAAATTAGTCAGGGGGTCTGTTCTTACATACTAAAAATCCATATTTTTCAGGAAGTTGGATGTTAGATAATGCCAAGAGTTCAAAGCTAGAGCGATAATATTTTCTACAAAATACATAAATTTCAAATAATAGGTTTTTTCCCCCCTTGGGGCAGGAAAAATTGTCTTAAGTAAAGCAACTTGATCTTTTCAAGAAACTGAAGATGTTTCCTTTTTATTATCTTTGATTTAACATTATCATACTAAAATCTTCTCAATATAAGTCAACTTGAGTATCTATATTCATTGTAAATATTGGTTTAAATAGTAACAAATGTGCTTTTTAGAATTCTGGCATTTTTCACACTGGCTTTATAATTTCTTCTCAGATATTCTCATTAGGTAAGAGAAAACATATGTATATATGTTTATGTAATATATATAATATAATATATTTAGGTATATATATAATTTTAAAAAATATATTTTTTAATTGATTTCAGAGACAAGGGAGAGGGAGAAAAAAATAGAAACATCAATGATGAGAGAGAATCATTGATCAGCTGCCTCCTGCATGCCCCCCACTGGGGATCGGGCCTGCAACCCAGGCATGTGCCCTGACCAGGAATTGAACCATGATCCCCTGGTTCATAGGCTGATGCTCAACCACTCAGCTATGACAACTGGGCTATAATTTTTTGTTAAATCTTACCTGAGGCTATTTTTTCCATTGCTTTTTAGAGAAAGTGGAAGGGAGGGATGGAAGGGGGTGTGTGTGAGAGAAACATTGAGGTGAGAGAGACACATCATTGGTTGCTTCCTGCATATGTCCCGACCAGGGTTGGAATCAAACTTGCAACCCAGGTAAGTGTCCTTGACTGGGAATGGAGCCCTCAACCCTTTAGTGCACAGGCTAATGTTCTAACCACTGAGTAACATTGGCCAAGGAGATAAAATATTTTTTTAAAAGTATAATGGAGTATCAATCAATCATGCAAATAAACTGTGTGAAAACCAATAAGAAATTAATCCTAAAACTTAAGGTATTTGAGAAAAACTATATACTGTGTTCTCATGTATCCTTTTATCAGTCCTGTGACCATCATGTGCACTCAGGTTCTCAAGACCTAAGTAATCTTTATTTTCTCATAATGTATAAGAGACAAATAATCTATATTTCAAGTTGACATTATTTCCCTATAAAAATATCTTCCCATTTAATCAATATATTTGAATCTAGATTGCTATACTCACTCTATGTAGAACCAAGGTAAATGTAGAATATCCCCAGGAAAGCTTTACAAAGTCTCTTGGACATTAAGGCAAACAGCACTCCAAAGGCAAAGGTACCCTCCCGAGATTTAAGCAATTTTTCAATATAAACGGGCATGACTGGGAAAAGTAAAACGTGTCTTGTTAACAATACTAGGACATGGAGTACATTGCCCTTCTGGAATGAGGAACATTAAAGTCACTTTTTAAAAACAAGTCCCACTTATAATGAGATTAAGAGAAGTTGGTGAGTTGTTATGTGGGTTTTGCTGCACAGACTGGGCATTATCATAAATTCTAATTGCAAGAGGCGGGGAGAGCGTTACAATTGCAGGAGGGGGAGCGCCACCAAGTGTCAAGCTCGCGGGAGGGAAACGAAGATTTATCACCTCAGTGATGAGGCAGCTGAAAGATGGATGGGGTGGTGGTGTAGTGTCACTTGGTGAATTTCTCGATGAAGGGACAGGCACAGCCTTGGGTGGGGGAGGGAGGTGTATTGACACAGAGCTGGGATTTAGGAACGGAAATATGTGTTGTGATACAACAGATTTCAGGAGTCTTACTGCACCATCATGGATGAGCTTCAGGAATAGTGTGGTTACTCCTGAAAAGAATTAAACTTAGAATTACCATATGCTTTAAATGAAACCTTTCTGACCACATGAATGCACCTTATCACCGTGAACTTCCACATAGAATGTTATCTGTGCTCCATATGCTTTAAATGAAACCTTTCTGACCACATGAATGCACCTTATCACCGTGAACTTCCACATAGAATGTTATCTGTGCTCCTTCCAATGGCAGGTTTAGGCCTATGTGCTCCACGAAGGTGAAGATCTAATTATACATTAAGCTTGTCTTTCTGCCAATAGGTATATTTGCTGAAGAACAGGTTAACACAATGAAATTTGTGTGTCTTTCTTCCTGAGACCATGTACCTCTACCTGTAGTTAATTATGTGATGAGTGTTAGGAGGCAGTCATGCTGAAGAGAAAAAGCCCACGGAAAGACTAAGAATAAGGGGCCTCCTGGTTTTGCTGCCTCCTTTCCTTTCCCCAGTATTTAGAAACCACAGGCTTGTAAGGGGAGCCAGGGGAATTAGAACCAGATGAACTTCAGGACCCTTCTTGTTCTAGTATTTCATGAAATAAGAAAGGGGCGATGACTATATTTCATGCTAACACTATAGGCTGATTCCAGACTCTTCAATGAATAAAACCAAATATCTACACTAATAAAAGAGAAACATGGTAATTGGCGTACGACCGCTACCCTTCCCATTGGCTAATCAACAAGATATGCAAATTAACTGACAGCCAAGATGGTGACCAGCAGCCAGGCAGCTTAAACTGAACATGAGGCTTGCTTGCTTCAGTGACGGCAGACTCCAACGTTCCCCGCCTGCCGCTGCAGGCCTCTGAGCCAGAGATTTTTACTAGTGGTACAAATAATTACAGAGCTTTTAAAAAATAATTTTAAAAGAATGAACATTTTCATTTGTTTTGAGTAGTGAATAGTCATTTCAGTTTTGTCTGGGAGTGTCTACAAGCCTGAGGCTTTCTGTGGAGTGCGATGCAAATAGATACATATCTAAAATGCAAGGGACATGCTCATTCCTGTAAAAGAGGAACTAAAATATTTTCTTAAGGAAAATATCAGGTGTTTAAGAGAGAGAGTTTAAAACTTAATAAAATAAAATGATTTCACCATTTAAAAATATTTAGTTACTAATGTCAAAGAATTAAGTATCCACGAGATTCCATTTTTAGTGTTCACTTGAAGATATTTCTTCTTGCCAAGCATGGCTGCATGCTGTGGGGTGTTCAGCCTTACCTGTGGCTTTTCTGTATGCTAGACACACATGACATGTATAGAACTGCTAAGCAGATGTACACTCATTGGTAATTACCATCTAACCTGGTTTACTCCTTTGGCTTCAGAGTGCTACGAAGACCTAGCCCAGTGATGGCCAACCTTTTGAGCTCAGCGTGTCAGCATTTTGAAAAACCCTAACTTAACTCTGGTGCTGTGTCACATATAGAAATTTTTTGATATTTGCAACCAGAGTAAAACAAACACTTATATTTTTGATATTTATTTTATATATTTAAGTGCCATTTAACAAAGAAAAATCAACCAAAAAAATGAGTTTGCGTGTCTCCACTGACACGCGTGTCATAGGTTCGCCATCACTGTCCTAGCCCATCGTTTCATTCCTTTGAAGAAAATATAGTTGCATAGAGCTATTCTTCTTACCTTTAACCCCTTCTAACTCTTGATCAAATATGTCCTGTTGTCTTGTGCAAGAGGGTTTCTATTGTGGAAACAAACGAAAACAAAATAGAACAAAAAAGGACCACCACCCATTCTCACCAGGCAGCTCAAAATACATGCCCTGGCGTATCAGTAACAGTGTTACTTTACTTCTACATTTTTGATAAAACCACTCATTTAATCATTGTATTCTGTTTTTAAAGGGTGTTACTGAAGAATAAGAGGCATTCAGAAAATAAAAT
Source organism: Myotis davidii (assembly GCF_000327345.1). NCBI lineage: Eukaryota > Metazoa > Chordata > Mammalia > Chiroptera > Vespertilionidae > Myotis > Myotis davidii. The sequence goes on along the minus strand of NW_006294594.1, from coordinate 4,291 downwards.
ACACAATAATTATACATAATAAAGAGAATGTTCCCATTTGATCACTCCCAAGATAAGCATGATTTTAATTTCTAAGACTGTAGTTTAACCCAATGTTTGGCTGTTATGAATAAATGTACACTCACATTCTTGGTATATACCAGTGGTCAGCAAACTCATTAGTCAACAGAGCCAAATATCAACAGTACAACGATTGAAATTTCTTTTGAGAGCCAAATTTTTTAAACTTAAACTATATAGGTAGGTACATTGTTATTAACTTAATTAGGGTACTTCTAAGCTGGCCTTTGCTAAAAACGTCTTCAGTCTGATTGAGGTACGTTTGCTGAGGTCGACCCCTTCCAACTCTCCCATCCACACTCATCTTGTATACTTGGTTTGTCTATCTCCTTTCGTTCATCCTCTCTATATGTCCGAACCATCTCAACATACCTTTCTCAATCTTTGACACTACATCTTCTTTCACTTCACAACATTCCCTAAATTAACTTAAATATGGAGACCCGAATAAGGAAAGAACAGCAAACGCTAGTTTTTTCAGTTGATTATATGAGTCAGGAATACTATTCCAGGTGTTAAAAATCAACATATCTTCCTTCTCCAGGTCTTTCAAAGCAGACCACTTGTGCTGTGAACTAAGTTCACATTTGTTTTTCTCCAATATTTTTATATCAGCACAAATTGTTCAAATTTTGAGCTCCACAGTTCTTTGTTTCTTAAATCCAGCAATTGCATTTCAAAGTTGCCAATGTCGATATTAAAGGGAGAAAATTTTAATTCTGTTACAGTAGCATTGAAAGGTTTTTCAACAAAGGCTAATGTCGCTTTGCTGTTTCTGAATTCCTGAAACCTGTTGAGAAAAGCTTCCCTCATATTTAAAATACCGTACGTGGTATTTTGTGGAAGAGCCACACTCAAGGGGCCAAAGAGCCGCATGTGGCTCACAAGCCGCGGTTTGCCGACCATGGGTATATACCGAAGATGGAGATTGCTGCACCAAGGGGAGACTTATGTTTAACTTTAAAACATAGCACCAAGCCATTTTCCAAAATAGGCTGTTTTATTTTACACTCCTACTAGCAGGGTATGAGACTTCCCTTGACCCACACCCTTGCTAACCATCTTATAAATCTTATAAGCAACATGGGGCTGAGTTTTATTCTTTTACCTGTGTGATGTTTTCTTTTCATTGGAGCACTTCACACATACACATCTAATATAGTTACTGATATGTGGAGACAGACATCGATGATCTCACTCCTGCTCAGTGGGTGTTCCACCAGCTCTTCCTCCACTTCCTATGCCCGTGGACGCTCTGCTGCATCCTTGCCTTTCAGTCTCTCCTTTCACTTCCATCAGGGACCCTGGGGCAAAAGCAGCCCTGATTATACTTTCATAAGCATTCCACTATCTATGTTCATATATTTAGAGGCTTTTATGTCTAGGCTTTTTACACACCTTATCTCATTTTCTCTTGAAAAAAAATTCTATGAGAGAAGGGGGAGGGGAGAAAGGGTTAAGGGGAGGAGAAAGGGTGGAGAGAAGAGGGAAGAAGAGTTTAGTAAACAGGAGAGGCCCTAGGATAAAGTTTGTGCCAAGTTCAAAATCAAGCCTTTTCAAGCATCACAGTGCCTTTTTTGATACTAGACTGCTAAAATCCACTTTTTGATATAAAAAGTATACACAGAGCTAATAGGTTTTATAATTCCACTTAACAAATGACAAATCCCTATTTTAAATTCCTCCTTAGATAAAGTATTTCTAGTATAAAGCTAAGAATTCTTAATATAAAACTAAGGAGATTTCAGGAAATCCAAAACATTTTTAATAAATAATATTGACTTTAATTCTTAAAGTATTTAAGTTTCTGTCACCATGGTAAATGCTAACAAAAACTTAAAAGATTTCCATGAGTTGGGATATGTAATGTTGTTAAAGTCCAATATTTGAAAATTGTCAACATTAACCAGACTAACATGAAAGATTTTAAACTTTAAAATAGCCCGTTAATATTGATACTTCCATTTTTTTAGATTAGTATTATACCTTCACATATTCACCTTTTCTTAGTGCTTAAAATAATCATAAAGACAACCAATTAATTCCAACATTACGGTTTGTTGCTTCTGTTGAAAACCTTAGTATTGTCCAGATTTAATGCTACCCTTGGCAGTGAAATAGTTAACTACCATTCTGAACTTGACGTGAAAAGTTTCAGAGTTTGCTTTTTATTAGAAGTTAACAGGGTATTCTTAGAGAATCATATCTGTCTGAGGTCCAGGAAAGTAGCACAGAAATGCAGGGCAGAGATGCATCAACATGGACATCAGAAAGGCTCCCGTGAGGACTGCATTGAGAGACTCCCCCCTGTGTACCGCCTGGCACATGATGTGCCCAGCGCCCTCCAGTTCCTCCCCTCAGGGCGCCCTTTGCAACAAGAATTGTTACCCTTGTTTGTAATTAACATTCAGTAGCACTGGGCTGTGCTTCCTCACTTCAAAGGATTTTCAGGTTAATGCTTCTCCTCTGGTTAAAAAAAATGCAATCTTAATTTTACTGTGATGTTTAATGAACCTGTGATAACTAAAAAACTCCACGTCCAAATTTAAGGTAGCATTGGTTTCTCATATTAAGACTGAGACAGTAGTTTAGCTTGTCTGTGGAAAGGAAGTTAGGTGCAGATGAAACAATACAGACAGGAAAAAAAAAACTTTGTGTCTGTTTTATGCTACCTACTTTACATACATTATCTTACTTAACACAAAAACTCTCAAGGCAGTTAATAGCACCTCTATTTTACAGACGAGTGAGTGGGTATAAAGAGAACAAGTGTCACTTTACAGCTGTTGTTGTCTCAATATACAGACAAATAATAGAATAAGTCTATGAAAGCATTTTTTTCTAACCTGTTTGTCTCCATGCATGGGAAACAGGGTGGTATAATGGTGGGTAAGAGTGCAATTTTGGATGTCAGGCATGTATACATTCCAATCTTGACATTAATACCTATTAATTATTTTGCCTCCAATACCTAGTAGAGTATTAAACTAAAGTAGCCTCTGTAAGATTCTGTTTTCTCATGTGTAACATGGAAATAATAACAGCACTTAAATCATACAGTTAAGTTATAAATGAGATCATGAAAATTAAGTGTTTAACAGCGCAGAGCTTATAGAGTACAAAAACATTAGCTGAAAGTATTACTATCTATCAAATGTGTGAACTTCAACACATTTGAAAACTATTTAAGAAGAATCTATTAAGAGCAAAAAATAAAGTCAGTCATAATTTATCACTGTGCTGGATCTAAAAAGCATAACTGTGATTGGTGGGAAATCACTAATAAAGAAATTCATCAGCATTAAAAAATAAGTAATCCTTAAGTTGGGAATACAGTGTCAATACAAACACAGTTGTACTTGTTTTTCATCAATGATTTTTAGACTGACAAAGAAACTGGAAATTTAAAATGTCCATTTCCTTCTATGTTTGCTTTATTATTCCTGTGCATCTTCTAAGAGATACAAACTATGGAAATTAGTTGAGAAATTATGCTTAATAAAGTCCAGGTGCTTATGTAAGACTTTCAATACCTTATAATTGTTTGGTCTGGAGCCTTCTGCACACCAGTGATGTAGGAGGAACCCTACAACACAACTATTGCAGTGAATTATAAATAAATAATCTATTTTAAAGTAAAAATTTTGTGAGTGTGTGGGTGTATGTGTGTGTGTGTGATTTTTAAGTGAAACATACACAGGTGGTTACTAAATTTATTCAAAATTTGCAATTAGATATTGGAACTAGAAACTTCTTTGCATGTGTGTGTGTTTGTGCCTGTATGGCTCCCAGGGGCTCTCTTGGCAGGACGGGCCTTCTTTATAAGCAGAAGTGCCCGTGCAAGGTCCTTGGTCTAAAGCATAAAGACTGGAACACGCACGTGTTGATTGAATTAATAAAACAGAATTGATCCCCGATGGGCTGCCTGAAACAGCTACCAATGGAGAGATTCTGCTGTGAGTTAAGGCCTTACATTTCCGAGCACGTCTCTGTGAGAAGCAGCACAGAACATCAGCAGGTGACGTGGGGAGCGTGGTTCTGGGCCTGCGGCTATCACAATCCACAGGGCTCAGCACGGTGCTGCCCTAATACCGGCTAAACAGGCTAAATAAAAATTTAATAAAATAGAGAAAAGTAAAATAATTTTAAAATATTTAAAATCCTCTCACTTTAAAATATAGTCCTTTCCTGCCCTGAACAGGTGGCTCAGTTGGTTGGAGCATCGTCCCAT
>NW_006294593.1:98027-99948 GCF_000327345.1 Myotis davidii | reverse complement strand
GTCGGGTGGAGCAGCCGGGGTCACAGTGGAGGCCCGCCGGCCCGCGCGAGGAGCAGAGCTGACCAGGTGTTTCCATGCAGCGTGGCCTCAGCCAGGTGGGTCCTCTCCGCCCTCTTGTCTTTGCCTTTCCCAGCTTTTCCGTGATGCGGGGTGCACGCGGGGTGGACGCCGGTGCTGGGCACTGACGGAACTTGCCCGTTCTGCAGCGAGGGGGCAGCCCATTGACCTGGGCCTGTGGTGGCTACTACTGATCTTCCTCTGATGGTGGTCTTCCTCTGATTTATTTCACTCAGCACAATACCCTCTAGTTCTATTTATGTTGTTGCTGATAGCAGTGTTTTATTTTTTTATTCCTGAGTCTTATTCACAAATTGTATGTATACACAACTTTTTTCTCCATCTATTGATGGACGCTTAGATTGCTTACATATTTTGGCTATTATAAATAATGCTGCAATGAACATGGATGATAGATATGTATTTATTGCTATTTTCTGTGAACTGTTGATGTCTTTTTCTGTTGGCTTGCTACTATTTATTTATTTATTTGTGTGTGTGTGTGTGTGTGTGTGTGTGTGGTGGACTTTAAACCTTGTTGAAAGCAGCCACGTGTATGAACTGCACAGAGTCCTCCAAAGCAGTGATCCGCGCCTCTAGCATATCTGTTCCAATTTTATTGTCTTCTATTACACACTGTATCTGAATTTAATTCCATGTCACACCCAATCCTGTTTAGAAGAGCCCCAGACCAAGCAGTCTGCTTGAATGCTCCCGTGGAGCTCCCCTAATTTTGCCATATCTGTGTCTCATCCCAAGCTTACACATCCAATAAGATGGAAGACTTGGCAACAAGTGCAGGTTTTTTGGATTTCTTTGACTCATGCTGTGCAAGGCGTTCTCCTCTTAGCCTCTGCTTTCCTCCTCAACATCTCCAAAGAGAGCAATGTCATCTACCTCTTTGCTCTCTGTAGCTGCACTTCCTGTGGCATCGTCCACAGGAGCAAGGGCCACACTTTCCCAAAGCTTTCCTCACTCCTGGCAGGCTGACCTCTCCTTTTCATAAGACGTGATGTGACAGTTATACCAACATGGGGGATGATACGAGTCGGCAAGTGGTGGGTCGAGGACTGCTTCAAATACTGCCACATCTGCTGGTGGTGCACATACTCCTCCTTGTAGCACCTGGTAGTCGCCAGGTATCTGGAGGCCGCCGGGTCTTTTCAGGTCTCCGAAACCCATGGCAGCCATTGATGTGGGAGCTGGGCGGCAGCAGAGCAAAGAGCAGTGCAGGCAGTTGGTGCCTAGTGCTGATGGGGGTGTTCGTTGTACATTTACTTCTTCTATGCATATAAAGTTTCTCTGGGTTTATTGTGAGAGGTGTAGAACTAAGGACATACTATCGATGGCTACTCCTTTGTCCCAAGGGCATGTTTACTCTCACTGATTTGGGAGTGTGCCACACTGTATAGGAAATTTTTGTAGATATTCAGATCTATTCTTGGACTTTGTGTTCTGCTGTATACTGGTGTGAGCAAAAGTAGGTTTACAGTTTTGAGTTTAGTCTTCTATTATTATTAATTTATTAGTGATAATCATAACCTGCATGTAAACCTACTTTTGCCCCCCACACACACACACACCATGTTTTCATGTAGTAAGACTGGTCCTCTCACAACATGGCTGGTTTTTTTTGTTTGTTTGTTTGTTTGTTTTTTAATATATTTTTTATTGATTTTTTACAGAGAGGAAGGGAGAGAGATAGTTAGAAACATCGATGAGAGAGAAACATCGATCAGCCGCCTCCTGCACATCTCCTACTGGGGATGTGCCCCCAACCCAGGTACATGCCCTTGACCGGAATTGAACCTGGGACCTTTCAGTCCGCAGGCCGACGCTCTATCCACTGAGCCAAACCGGTTTC
>NW_006294593.1:92221-97436 GCF_000327345.1 Myotis davidii | reverse complement strand
GCAACAGCATTAGAGTAATCAGTCATTAGCGAACATTGTAGTTCATTATTAATAATTATATATAACAGGATTGTAAAAATTAATTTATGAAATTTTTATTAAAATGTTTCTTATATACCGTTATATTGGCTGGGCTGCAAAAATACTCATTGTGTGCCGCATGCGGCATGTGGGCCACGAGTTTGACATGCTTGCTCTAAGGCAGCGATCACCAGCCGCTGGTCTGCAGACCACTGGTGACCCATGAGGTCCTAAAGGTTGGGGACTGCTGCTCTAAGGTGCCTTCCAAGAAATTGTTAGCTCCCATACTTGTTCCTTGCTGACGAAGATTGCTGCCGATGGCTGTCTAAGGGCCCAAAATAACAAGTTTGTTCAGTAAGAGTGAGGGCTTGGCGTCCTTCAGACAGTACCATTTATAGCTGTATGGATGCTATACGAGAATGAATTGTTTTAATAAATTAAGTACTATGCGTCCAAATATTAATAGTAGTATGAGGATATATGGGCACAGCAAAGGGAAGCCAAAATTTAGTAATTAGCCAGGTAAGAGAAGAGTGTGCCTGTGAGTGTCTGGCTAGAGTTTTGGGTGAAGGGGTGAGCAAGAAGATCCATCAGTGTTGTTTGACATTTCTTTAGGTTGGAAGAAGTGAGGTACTCCATGCATTAGAAAAGTGTGTTGAGGTAGATCACTAGGAAGTATTCCACAATTCCAGAGAGATAAAGGTTTTATATATCCCCAGCTGCAAGATTAGAAACTAAGCCAGCAGGTGATATTGAATTGTAAAGTATCAGCAGTGAGATTGGCCAATTGGCAGGCACTGTTCTTGCTGGCCAGGGTGAAGTAATAAATGGGTAATTGACGAAGGAGACTACTCACACATATTTGGCATGTTAAAGGCATTCTGGTTTCTGAAAATAAAAATAGGTATTTGAAGTACTCTAGCGGTTCACAGGTGTATGCTCTGTCAGGAGAAGGTGATGTGTCCTCATGTTCCTCAAGATGTATTCAGCCTTGAACTCTCCACAAAATACACCCAAGAACCAACCCGCCTGCCAACCACAGATCTGCCCCATGGCATCCCCAGGCGAAAAGGCCCTGTGCTGCAGGCCCCAATAAAAAACAAATCCACTGAATGGCATTGCTGTGCCACAGACCGAAAGGCCAGGCTAGGAGCTGGAGCTGCTGAGCTGTGAACATGATGGCACTGCAGCTCCAAAGAACCCTCCAAACCCACAAGCCTGGCCTCTCCCTCTGCCCTTTGTGCATCAAAAAAGGGGCAAGGAGGCGCCAGAGCCTTACAAGTCTACCCTGCCCCTTTGCTTGTCTGGGGGTGTTGGGGAGCATTTGGGGTCTTGTCCCCAGCAGGAAGAGGCCTGGAAAGGCCACCAAAGCCATTCTGGCATCTCGCATCCCTCTCCTCATCTCTCTGGGCCACCAAGTTCTCCCACCCAAGGAGCCGGCACCTTGTCCTCTCTGCCCACTAGTGAACGGTATCTTCAGGGGTCTTCTCTGGGTATCCTCAGGGGTCTTCCCAGAACTTGCCTGAACGCTCCAGTCCCATGTGACATGGAGTCACGGCTCTCTCTGGGCAGAGGGATCTGGAGGTCCTCTGTTCTCCTGGCACCCTGGCCTGTCTTCTGCTCTCAGGAGGCCTGGGTCAGTTTTAAGGGCTCAAGGGGCCAGCCCCTGCCCACATCCAAGGGTTTCAGGCCAACCCTGGCACAGCACTTTAATAATCGCGTGCAGCACGAAATCCAATGAACCCACAGACAGCTGAGTCACAAGGTCTCCCAGACATTCATTTGTTCAGTAGCCCATTCAAGGAAAGTTCACTTGGCAGTGTGTGTACTCTTCCCAGTCACCCTCAGAGGGGCCAATTGGGTGAGCCCTGCCCCATGGTTCAGATGTGATACCTGTGTATCTTTTTTTCTGGTAGCGAAGGGCGGAGGGAGTACAAGGGGATGGTGCCAGGAAAAGGCGAGATTCACATCAGCGGTACCATACTGCCATCAAGTGGTCTCGCTTTGCTCCTCGCGAACCCTGCAAGATCCTTTGCAGCCAAGGAGACTGACAGGGGCGTGAAGACATGCACAGGGACTATGGGTCCAGGTCCCGGAGGTGAACAGGTTGGCCAGTTGCTGGCCGGGCCAAGGAAGCTGTAGAGATGGGCTTCTGACCACAAGGCATAGGGCTCTCAGTCCCCTGTCCCCCATAGAAGCCAAGACTGGGGACCATGGCGGCCGCCATGTCTGGGCGGGGTTAGAGAAAGCTGCCAGAAAGACATTGGCCTGTCTTGTGGGTTTGGTACAGGTGCCCCTTCAAGTGCTCTGAGTCCTTCCTGAGGTCCATGCGAGTGTCATGTGCCAAGTCCTACAGCCAGGTGCCGAGCTGGAGATTCTGATTGGACCTCAGCCCCAATTGGTCTCAGCCTGACCCTCTAGTCAGGGCACACCATTGTACATCAAGATCCTGCTGAGCGTAGGAGCCTGTGTGTGTATGTCCATGGGCGCCCTTGGAGGAGGGGTGTCTTCCTAGGGGGGCGGTGCGTGGAGCGCTTAGGCACGGGGCATTCTGGAGGGGAAGTGAGGGAAACTGATCTCTGTCACCTCAATCCAGAGGATGATGTCCTCTCCACATAGGCATCCTAGTCCCCTGTGACCTGATCCAAGGGTATGCACAAAGTGCCCAGTGGGCGTGGGCACTCTCTGTCCCATGGAACAGGAAGGGCCCGTGTTGGACACTGTGTGTCCTGGGACGCAGGATCCCTTTTAGGCGCGAGCCCAAGGATGCCACACACACACCTCTTCACTCTAACCTGCCCTGCTCCTGCTGGACTCTGCCTTGTCTGGGACAAGCACCCTCGTGAGCACACATGCAAGCGCAGGGCAAAAGCTCCAGGGGTTCAGGAAGAGGCTGTCCCTCACCGGGCTGCCGCATCATGCCCTTTCCCCATCTCTGGTGGTCGGGTCCCAGGCCTCCAGAGGGCACTCCCTGCAGGGAGCCCACGGGTGGACCTGGCTTCCACAGGCAGAGCCCGCCCTCAGGGGCACAGGCCCCAGTAGGAGCTGGAGCTGCTGAGCTGAGAACATGGCTGCCGCCGAGGCCATGCCTCTCAGTCCTAGAGCCATGGGCACTCAGCTGGGCAGTACCGCTGTTTCCAGAGCCCACCCTGTGGCTTCCTTGGCCACTGTGCAGGTGTGCCGGCCACCCAGACCCGCCCCACAATGCTCTGTGGTCTCTAGACCCAGCCCACCACAGGCATTTCCCAGCGGATCCCCAGGCACAGGGGCCCTGTGCTGCCGGTGCAGCTGGAAAAGGATTCCACTGGATGGTACTGTGGCTCCACAGATTCTTCTGTCCCCATGAACCTGGCCTCCCTCTGCCCTTTTTGTATCAAAAAAGGCCCAGGGAGGCGCCAGAAGCCTTCCAAGCCCAAGCAGCCCCATTGCCTGTCCAGGGGTGTTGGCGAGCCCAAGTCTCTGCCTTTGGGCTTGTTGCCAGGAAAAAGGGGCCTGTAAAGGTCACCAAAGCAATTCTCACATCTGGGATCCCTCTCTACATCTCTCTGGACCTTCCTGTCCCCCTAAACAGCTAGCAGAGATCTTGTCCGACCAGCCAGACCTCATCCATCCAAGCGCTCCAGACACAAGGGACCTGGGCACACAGCTGGCCCTGGACACCGGGATCTGGACTTCCCCTCTTCTCCTGGCCCCCTGGCCTCTCTTCTGCTCTCCTTGGGGCCCCTGGGTCAGGTTCCAGGGCTCAGTCGTCCGGCCCCTGCCCACCTCCAGGGATTTCAGGTGGTCACTCCAACCTTGGGCGCCCAAGTGGAAAGGGGGCGGGTGGCGGTGCGGTCCACAGACCTGGCAGAGACACCAGTGGTTCCACCTCCACAGTCAGAAGACCTAGGCAAGGGCCATCTGTTCAGTAGACCCCTCCTGGGAGTTCACTTTTGGCAGTGTGTGTGCACTCTACGGGGATCACACCACCACCAATCCGCCCTTTATTCATTCATGCTGTCAGTCATTTGTCCAGTGCATCCATTGGTGCAAGTGTTCATTCTTGCTCATCTTAATCCATCCGTTCGTTCATGAATACCAATGTAGCAGTCACTGCACACATGTGTGTTGTGAGTGTGCATGCATGTATGCACACGTAGGCCGTTTCCTGTCTCCCCTCCCGTTCCTTGTAGCCCTGGCCATGCCTCTGTAAATAAGAGTTCCTCCCCAGGAACACAGAAGCCCCTCACCATGAGGGCACCCACCTTGCCGCTGCGTTTTCCCACAGGCACCCTGCAGCGCCCACCGCAGTTCCGTGTTGGTTCATCCCCGTGCTTCTGGGGTTGAGTGCAAATGAAAGCCAACAGGCAGGGTCCGAGGGTCCTCTCCATTGGGCCTCAGTCAAAGTGTATGGTTCCCCTGGCGGGGATACATGTGTGCAGAATGGGCCTCCGGTCCCACCGCCTGATTGTCTCCGTCTCTTTGGTGACAGCTAGCCGGGCTGTGCTGGGCTGGCCCTGTCCCTGCTTTGGGGTAGGAGCCTACAGCATTTCATGTGTCCCTTCTCTTGGGACATCAGGTTCCCCTTGCTCTCTTGCTCTCCTCTCTTCTGTCTTCGGCCCACCTGGCGAGGAGGCGACCTCCAGACCTATAGGGACCACAGTGTCAGTGTGCGTGACCAGCGTCCGCCCAGAGGAAAAGGTTGGCACATTGTCACGTGGGCCCATCCCGGGACAGGTGCTCTCCTCCCAAGACAGATGGTCGGTCAGTCCCCTGGAACTGTGTGTGGCCAGAGAGGAGATGGCTGGTGCCTGTTGACCTGCCTGTCAGACCAGCTGCAGGTGGGTTGAGGGTCTGGGCCTGGGCCTGTTTCAGGCCTGAGCTCCATCAAGACAGCCTTCGCTGACATGACCTTTCGAGTCTCCCCACCTGTCCAGGAGAAGCAGCAGTCCTGGCCCCAGGCAGAACCTTCCCTGTCAGGGTAGCTGTTGTGTCAAGGAGGGCCAGGCCCTGAAGGCCTTTAGCCTCCCTGTTGCGTGAATTCTGCCTTCCGTACACATTGGCCTCGTCCTGTAGTCTCCCGTTTGCTCTTGGGCCCAGCTCACTGAACCTTGCGCCTTCACCAGGCTGGGGAACACTTGGGCACTGCTGATGCAGGAATATTGTGAGGGTACGCCGCCTGTGGGGGTGAGGTGGAGGTAGTAGATGTGTGTGG
>NW_006294593.1:91619-91951 GCF_000327345.1 Myotis davidii | reverse complement strand
CTGCTTTGGGGTCAGGAAGGGGCCTTAGAGTAACCCTACCCAGAGGAGGGAGGCCCTGCAGGCTGGAGCCACAAACCTGGAGGCACACTGCTACCCTCACAGTGGCCAAGTGGGTGAGCCTCAGCCTGTTTGTTTGGGGTTCCTTTTATTAGAGTGGTCCCTCATACCAACCCATTCATTGGCTGGGACTCTGAGTGCCTTTGCTATTACTGAGGCCTTTCAGTTCATCTTGTCAATATACCCGGCTATGGCCACAATGGTAGTGTGGAGAAATATACCACTTTCTTGTGTTGTTTTTCTTTTGAAGGCCTACCCTTTCCCGTGGCGTGCCC
>NW_006294593.1:86738-89801 GCF_000327345.1 Myotis davidii | reverse complement strand
GGGTGTGGGGGGGGGGGAGCGGGGGATGAAGCTGATATGTGGCTATCATTTACATCCCACTGCTTGAGACCAGGCAGAAGGGCTGGCCCTTAGGTGATTGTTAAGCATGCCCTGTTCAGAAGGTACCTCATTCCTCCCCCACCAACTCCCCACACCCGCAACCACACACACACTAGTTGGGGTGGCTTGGCGGACTGTGTCTGCCAGTTCCCCCAGGTCTAGGGGTGGGGGGGACCTGGACTGCTAAAGTTAGAGCTTCGAGTACCATCAGGTCTGCCCTTAAGGTGCCTGGATGGGGAGTTGCTGCTTTGGGGTCAGGAAGGGGCCTTAGAGTAACCCTACCCAGAGGAGGGAGGCCCTGCAGGCTGGAGCCACAAACCTGGAGGCACACTGCTACCCTCACAGTGGCCAAGTGGGTGAGCCTCAGCCTGTTTGTTTGGGGTTCCTTTTATTTGAGTGGTCCCTCATACCATCCCATTCCTTGGCTGGGACTCTGAGGGCCTTTGCTTTTACTGAGGCCCTCTGGTTCCGCTTGTCAAGATACCCGGCTATGGCCACAGTGGTAGTGTGGAGAAATATACCACTTTCTTGTGTTGTTTTTCTTTTGAAGGCCTACCCTTTCCCGTGGCGTGCCCTGAATGGATTGTGGACCCATTTCTTCCAGAATTTCTCCATTGGAATGGATGCTCAAGAAAGGCCACTCTCCCTTTTTGGGCCTGAGAAGCCTGAGCCAGTTTGGCCCTGTTATGCCACTGGGACACCAGTTGACAGTTTTTTCCTTCTTGAAGGGAGGAGGAAAGAGGACAGGTTGGCATTTGTGGTGCAATACTGCCATCAAGCGGAATGGCTTTGTACTCTCGTGAGCCCTGTGCTGTCCCTTCCAGCTGAGGAGAGTGAGGAGACAGTGAGGCTTCCCACAGGGAGACAGGTATAGGGATCCTGGGAAGTCAAGAGCTTGGCAAGGCATTGGTGGTTCCCAAGGAAGCTGTTGAGATGGGCTTCTTGAGGACAGGGCGCTCGGCCTCTGGCTCACAGGAAGCCAAGACACTCTGGGAACCAAGGTGGCCGCCATGACTGGAAGAGACAAAGGAAGCTGCAGCTGCTGTGACTGAGGCTAGGCCAGGGCCTTTGGGCATTTGGGAGTGAGAGCAGGTGTGACATGGTCAGGGACACCTCCCCACCCTCCAACCCCCTCCAAAGTGGGCATGGGAGTTCCTTAGAAGTTGGAGGTCTGAGAGGCGGGCCAGTGACATTCTCAGGGAGCACCCGTGGAACCGCGCCTTCCTGGAGCCAGGGGACCCAGAAACCCAGCTACAGGGCACATAAGATAGCGCCCCTCACCAAAGGCCTCACCCAGAAGAAGGAGGCAGGGCAGAAGGAGTCCTTTGCCACCCGTTTCAACCCTCTTCCAACTGCCCTCCTGCCCCCCACACCCTCCCCCGAGAATCGAAGTGAGGCAGGCATGGTGCCAATCCTCAGGGTTTCCAGGATTCCAACCCAGGCCAGCCCAGAAGGAACCTGGATGCGCCTTCCTGAAGGGAGAGGACCTTTTGGTAAACCTGGCAGCGGACCCAAGCTGAGGGAACAGACGACCGGCCATACATTGATTTTCAGAGTTGGGCGTTCTTGGCCACCTTCCATCAAAAGGCCCTGAGCAGCACTTGGGCGAAGAGAAGGATCGGCCCTGGCTTCCACTCACCACTGACTCTCCAGGTCTCCACTGAAGCCAGGGGAAGTGTGAAGATGCTGCCTCCAGCTCAAAGCAGCTGGGTTGACAGAAAGGAGCCATTGTCCACCTGCCCACCACAGAGGCAGCCTGTCTGCCAAAGCCAGGAATGAGGAGTATTTCCATCTAGACCCCGAGGGTCCAAAGAGCCTCTGCAGGGAAGAACTCTTGGGGTGGCTTTTTTGTGGTCCCTGGCGAGCTCTTCCCTGCTGGGGGTCAGCTGGTATCTGGGAGCTCATCTCCAGACTCACCTTCTGGCTGAGATCACACCCTTTGCATTCATGTCTCCAGGAAGGGTGCCAAAATGAGCTCCCTTGTTCCCTGTCCCTTGTTTTCTCAGTTTTGAGTCCCCTGACCTTTTGCCAAGCGGACTTAGTCCTTGTGCAGGCAGAGGCCCTGGAGGCCAGCGTCCAGAACCAAGCCCTGCCAGGTCCTCACCTAAGCGTTCAAATTGGCCTTCAGGACCAACTGCTGCATCCCCAGATCAAGGACCTGCCAGACGGAAAAAGGACCCACTGCCCAAGTCAGTGTGTGTGTTTGCGTGTACCCCTATATTTGTGTGTTGGAGTGCCTCTGAGGGACACAGAGGGCCAAGGCACTCCGCCTTGTGAAGGAGAAGTGAGGGAAATGGACCTCAATCACCTCCATCCAGCCGAAACCGGTTTGGCTCAGTGGATAGAGTGTCGGCCTGCGGACTGAAAGGTCCCAGGTTCGATTCCGGTCAGGGGCATGTAACTGGGTTGCGGGCGCATCCCCAGTGGGAGATGTGCAGGAGGCAGCTGAGATCGATGTCTCTTTCTCATCGATGTTTCTAACTCTCTATCTCTCTCCCTTCCTCTCTGTAAAAAAAAAATCACCTCCATCCAGAGAATGTGGTCCCTCTCCACATAGCGATCCTAGCCCCCTCTGACCTGATCCGAGGGTACGAACACAGTTCCCATGGACATGGACACTCTGTCCAAGAAAAACAAAGGGCCCTTCTGGGACACTCTGTGGCCTGGGACGCAGGATCCCTTTTAGGCACGAGCCCAAGGATGACACACACATCTCTTCACTCTAACCTACCCTGCGCCTGCTTGACTCTGCCTTGTCTGGGACCAGCACCATCCTGACCATACGCCAGCGCACAAGCTTAGGAGAAATGCTCCAGAGGCTTAGGAAGAGGGTGTCCTTACGGGGCTCCCTCCCCCTTCCCTTTTCCCGTCTCCCTGGTGGTAGGGTCCCAGGCCTCCGGAGGGCGCTCCCCACAGGGAGCCCACGGGTGGACCTAGCTCCCTGAACCAGCAGGAGGACCCAGGACCACAGGCTCCAGTAGGAGCCTGAGCTGCTGAGCTGAG
>NW_006294593.1:82399-86611 GCF_000327345.1 Myotis davidii | reverse complement strand
GCAGGTGTGCCGGCCACCCAGACCCGGCCCACAATGCTCTGTGGGCCCGCCTGGCGACTGCCATAGGCCTTCCCCAGCGGATCCCCAGGCACAGGGGCCCTGCGCTGCTGCTGCACCTGGAATACCATTCCGCTGGATGGCACTGTGGCTCCACAGATCCACCCTTCGGGAGCCTGGCCACTCCTTCCGCCCTTTGTGGATCAAAAAGGTGCAAGGAGGCGCCAGAGCCTTACAAGTCTACTCAGCCCCATTGCTTGTCTTGGGGTGTTGGGGAGCGTTTGGGGTCTTGTCCCCAGCAGGAAGGGGCCTGGAAAGGCCACCAAAGCAGTTCTGGCATCTCGGATCCCTCTCCTCATCTCTCTGGGCCACGGGCGCTCCCCACAGGGAGCCCACGGGTGGACCTAGCTCCCTGAACCAGCAGGAGGACCCAGGACCACAGGCTTGTGGGCCCCAGCCCCAGCCCGCCTGGCAACCGCCATAGGCCTTCCCAGCGGATCCCCAGGCGCACGGGCCCTGCGCTGCTGCTGCGACTGGAAAAGGATGCCGCTGGATGGCACTGTGGCTCCACAGATCCGTCCTTCGGGGATCCTGGCCTCTCCCTCCGCCCTTTGTGGATCAAAAAAGGTGCAAGGAGGCGCCAGAGCCTTACAAGTCTACTCAGCCCCATTGCTTGTCTTGGGGTGTTGGGGAGCGTTTGGGGTCTTGTCCCCAGCAGGAAGGGGCCTGGAAAGGCCACCAAAGCAGTTCTGGCATCTCGGATCCCTCTCCTCATCTCTCTGGGCCACCAAGTTCTCCCACCCAAGGAGCCAGAACCTTGTCTTCTCTGCCCACTAGTGAATGGTATCCTCAGGGGTCTTCCCCGAACTTGCCGGAGTGCTCCAGTCCCATGCGACATGGAGTCACAGCTCGCTATGGGCAGAGGGATCTGGAGGTCCTCTATTCTCCTGGCACCCTGGCCTGTCTTCTGCTCCCCTCAGTTGACCTCGGTCGGCTTTCCAGGCTCAGAGGGCCGGCCCCTGCCCACATCCAGGGGTTTCGGGCGCTCAGGCCAACGTTGGCGCAGCACTTTAATTATTGCGTACAGCCCGAAATCCAATGGCCCCGCAGACAGCCGAGTCACAACATCTCCATGACGTTCATTTCTTCAGTAGCCCATTCAAGGAAAGTTCACTTGGCAGTGTGTGTACTCTTCCCAATCACCCTCACAGTGGCCAATTGGGTGAGCCCTGGCCTGGGGTTCAGATGTGATACCTGTGAATCTTTTTTTCTGGTAGCCAAGGGCGGAGGGAGTATAAGGGGATGGTGCCCCGAAAAGGCGAGATTCACATCAGCGGTACCATAGTGCCATCAAGTGGTCGAGCTCTGCTCCTCGCGGACCCTGCAAGGTCCTTTACAGCCTAGGAGACCTACAGGGGCGTGAAGACATGCACAGGGTCTATGGGTACGGGTCCCGGAGGTGAAGAGGTTGGCCAGGTGTTGGCCAACATAGAAAGGTGTAGAGACGGGCTTCTGACCACAAGGCATAGGGCTCTCGGGCCCCTGTCCCCCATAGGAAGCCAAGACTCAGGACCATGGCGGCCGCCATTTGTGGGCGGGATTAGAGAAAGCTGCCAGAAAGGCCATTGGCCTGTCAAGTGCTCTGAGTCTTTCCTGAGGTCTGTGCCAGAGTCATGTGCCAAGTCCTTGAGCTCCAGATTCAAGTGATCTCATACTGACCCTCTAGTCAAGGCACACCACTTAGATCAAGATCTTTTTATATATTTTTTAATTGATTTTTTACAGAGAGGAAGGGGGAAGGATAGAGAGTTAAGAAACATCAAGGGAGAGAAGCATCCATCAGCTGCCTCCTGCACAAATCCCACTGGGGGATGTGCTCGCAACCAAGGTACATGCCCTTGACCGGAATCAAACCTGGGACCTTTCACTCCACAGGCTGCGCTCTATCCACTGGGCAAACCGGTTAGGAAGTAGACCAATATCTTGCTGAGCGTATGTGTGTTTGTGTGGGAGTGTGGGTGTGTGTGTCCAAGGGCGCCCTAGGAGGAGGGGTGTCTTCCAGGCGGGTCGGTGCACGGAGTGCTTAGGCACCAGGCGTTCTGGAGGGGAAGTGAGGGAACTGATGTCTATCACCTTAATCCAGAGGATGATTTCCTCTCCAGATAGGCATCCTTGCCCCCTGTGACCTGATCTGAGGGTAAGCAGGCAGTGTCCAGTGGGCGTGGGCACTCTCTGTCCCAGGGAACAGGAAGGGCCCGTGTGGGACACTGTGTGTCCTGGGGCACAGGATCCCTTTTAGGCGCGAGCCCAAGGATGCCACACACACCTCTTCACTCTAACCTGCCCTGCTCCTGCTGCACTCTGCCTTGTCTGGGACCAGGACCCTTCAGGAGTGCGGGGAAATGCTCCAGAGGCTCAGGAAGAGGGTGTCCTCATGGGGCTCCAGCCACCTCCCCTTTCCCGTCTCCATGGTAGTCCGGTCGCAAGCCTCCTGAGGGCGCTCCCAACTTGGAGCCCAAGGGCGGACCTAGTTCTTGCAACCAGCGCAAGCCCCCGGGCTACAGTCCTCAGTAGGAGCTGGAGCTGCTGAGCTGAGAACATGGCTGCCGCCGAGGCCACGCCCCTCAGCCCAGAGCAGCACAGGCGCCCAGCAGGGCGAGCACCCCTGCTTCCAGAGCCCACCCTGTGGCTTCCTTGGCCCTGTGGAGGTGTGCCGGCCACCCAGACCCAGCCCACAATGCTCCGTGGTCCCCATGGGTTTTGCGCAGTAAGGCCAACCTTGGCGGAGCACTTTAATTATGGCGTGCAGCGCGAAATCCAATGGATCCACAGAAGGCTGAGTCAAAAGGACTCCCTGACGTTCATTTCTTCAGTAGCCCATTCCAGAGAAGTTGACTTGGCAGTGTGTGTACTCTTCCCAATCACCCTCAGAGTGGCCAATTGGGTGAGCCCTGGCCTGGGGTTCAGATGTGATACCTGTGTATCTTTTTTTCTGGTAGCGAAGGGCGGAGGGAGTACAAGGGGATGGTGCCCGGAAAAGGCGACATTCACATCAGCGGTACCACACTGCCATCAAGTGGTCTCGCTTTGCTACTCGAGAACCCTGCAAGATCCTTTACAGTGTAGGAGATCGACAGGGGCGTGAAGACATGCACAAGGTCTATGGTTCCGGTTCCCGGAGGTGAACAGGTTGGCCAGGTGCTCCCGGGCCAAGGAAGCTATAGAGACGGGCTTCTGAACACAAGGCGTAGGGCTCTCGGGCCCCTGTCCCCCATAGGAAGCCAAGACTCAGGACCATGGCGGCCGCCATGTCTGGGCGGGGTTAGAGAAAGCTGCCAGAAAGACATTGGCCTGTCTTGTGGGTTTGGTACAGGTGCCCCTTCAAGTGCTCTGAGTCCTCTTGAAGTGCTCTGAGTCCTCCCGGAGGTCTGTGCCAGAGTCATTACCAAGTCCTACAGCCAGGTGCTGTGCTGGAGATTTGGATTGGACCTCAGCGCCAAGTGGTCTCAGACTGACCCTCTGGTCAGGGCACACATTTGTAGATCAAGAACCTGCTGAGAGCATGAGCCAGTGTGTGTGTGTGTGTGTGTCTGTCTGTGTCTCCAAGGGCGCCCTAGGAGGAGGGGTGTCTTCCAGGGGGTCGGTGTGCGGAGTGCTTAGGTACCGGGCGTTCTGGAGGGGAAGTGAGGGAACTGATGTCTATCATCTTAATCCAGATGATGATTTCCACTCCAAGTAGACATCCTTGCCACCTGTGACATGATCCGAGGGTAAGCAGGCAGTGCCCAGTGGGCGTGGGCACTCTCTGTCCCAGGGAACAGGAAGGACCCCTGTGGGACACTATGTGGCCTGGGACGCAATATCCCTTTTAGGTGCGAGCCCAAGGATGCCTCACTAACCTCTTCACTCTAACCTGCCCTGCTCCTGCTGCACTCTGCCTCCTCTGGGACCAGCACCCTTCAGGAGCACGGGGAAATGCTCCTGAGGCTTCAGAATAGGGTGGCCTCATGGGACTCCCGCCACCTCCCCTTTCCCTGTCTCCTTGGTGGTCAGGTCACACGCCTCCGGGGGATGCTCCCAACTTGGAGCCCAAGGGCGGACCTGGTTCTTGAAACCAGCACCAGCCCCCGGGCTACAGTCCTCAGTAGGAGCTGGAGCTGCTGAGCTGAGAACATGGCTGCCGCCGAGGCCACGCCCCTCAGCCCAGAGCAGCAC
>NW_006294593.1:79897-81497 GCF_000327345.1 Myotis davidii | reverse complement strand
CCAGAGCAGCACAGGCGCCCAGCAGGGCGAGCACCCCTGCTTCCAGAGCCCACCCTGTGGCTTCCTTGGCCCTGTGGAGGTGTGCCGGCCACCCAGACCCAGCCCACAATGCTCCGTGGTCCCCATGGGTTTTGCGCAGTAAGGCCAACCTTGGCGGAGCACTTTAATTATGGCGTGCAGCGCGAAATCCAATGGATCCACAGAAGGCTGAGTCAAAAGGACTCCCTGACGTTCATTTCTTCAGTAGCCCATTCCAGAGAAGTTGACTTGGCAGTGTGTGTACTCTTCCCAATCACCCTCAGAGTGGCCAATTGGGTGAGCCCTGGCCTGGGGTTCAGATGTGATACCTGTGTATCTTTTTTTCTGGTAGCGAAGGGCGGAGGGAGTACAAGGGGATGGTGCCCGGAAAAGGCGACATTCACATCAGCGGTACCACACTGCCATCAAGTGGTCTCGCTTTGCTACTCGAGAACCCTGCAAGATCCTTTACAGTGTAGGAGATCGACAGGGGCGTGAAGACATGCACAAGGTCTATGGTTCCGGTTCCCGGAGGTGAACAGGTTGGCCAGGTGCTCCCGGGCCAAGGAAGCTATAGAGACGGGCTTCTGAACACAAGGCGTAGGGCTCTCGGGCCCCTGTCCCCCATAGGAAGCCAAGACTCAGGACCATGGCGGCCGCCATGTCTGGGCGGGGTTAGAGAAAGCTGCCAGAAAGACATTGGCCTGTCTTGTGGGTTTGGTACAGGTGCCCCTTCAAGTGCTCTGAGTCCTCCCGGAGGTCTGTGCCAGAGTCATTACCAAGTCCTACAGCCAGGTGCTGTGCTGGAGATTTGGATTGGACCTCAGCGCCAAGTGGTCTCAGACTGACCCTCTGGTCAGGGCACACATTTGTAGATCAAGAACCTGCTGAGAGCATGAGCCAGTGTGTGTGTGTGTGTGTGTCTGTCTGTGTCTCCAAGGGCGCCCTAGGAGGAGGGGTGTCTTCCAGGGGGTCGGTGTGCGGAGTGCTTAGGTACCGGGCGTTCTGGAGGGGAAGTGAGGGAACTGATGTCTATCATCTTAATCCAGATGATGATTTCCACTCCAAGTAGACATCCTTGCCACCTGTGACATGATCCGAGGGTAAGCAGGCAGTGCCCAGTGGGCGTGGGCACTCTCTGTCCCAGGGAACAGGAAGGACCCCTGTGGGACACTATGTGGCCTGGGACGCAATATCCCTTTTAGGTGCGAGCCCAAGGATGCCTCACTAACCTCTTCACTCTAACCTGCCCTGCTCCTGCTGCACTCTGCCTCCTCTGGGACCAGCACCCTTCAGGAGCACGGGGAAATGCTCCTGAGGCTTCAGAATAGGGTGGCCTCATGGGACTCCCGCCACCTCCCCTTTCCCTGTCTCCTTGGTGGTCAGGTCACACGCCTCCGGGGGATGCTCCCAACTTGGAGCCCAAGGGCGGACCTGGTTCTTGAAACCAGCACCAGCCCCCGGGCTACAGTCCTCAGTAGGAGCTGGAGCAGCTGAGCTGAGAACATGGCTGCCGCCGAGGCCACGCCCCTCAGCCCAGGGCAGCCCGGGCTCCCAATATGGCCAGCACCCGCTTCCAGAC
>NW_006294593.1:75169-79772 GCF_000327345.1 Myotis davidii | reverse complement strand
CCTCCATAGGCCTTCCCCAAAGGATCCCCAGGCGCAGGGGCCCTGCGCTGCTGCTGCGACTGGAAAAGAATTCCGCTGGATGGCACTGTGGCTCCACAGATCTATTTTTCGCAGAGTCTGGCCTCTCCCTCCGCCCTTTGTGAATCAAAAAAGGTGCAAGGAGGCACCAGAGCCTTACAAGTCTACCCATCACCTTTGTTTGACTTGGGGTGTTGGGTAGCACTTGGGGTCTTATCCCCAGCAGGAAGGGGCCTGGAAAGGCCACCAAAGCAGTACTGGCATCTGAGATCCCTCTGCTCATCTCTCTGGGCCACCAAATTCTCCCACCCACGGAGCGGGAACTTTGTCCTCTCAGCCCACTAGTGGGTATCTTCAGGGGTCTTCTCTGGGTATTCTAGGGGTCTTCCCCGAACTTGCCCGAACGCTCCAGTCCCATGAGACATGGAGTCACGTCTCTTTCTGGGCTGAGGGATCTGGAGGTCCCCTCTTCTCCGGGCACCCTGGCCTGTCTTCTACTCTCCTCAGGTGACTTGGTTGGCTTTCAGGGCTCAGAGGGCCAGCCCCCGCCACATCCAGGGGTTTCGGGCTCTCAGGCCAACCTTGGCGCAGCACTTTAATTATCGCGTGTAGCAGGAAATCCAATGGCCCCGCGTAAAGCCGCATCACAACATCTCCATGACGTTCATGTGTTCAGTAGCCCATTCATAAAAGTTCACTTGGCAGTGTGTGTATTCTTCCCAATCACCCTCAGAGTGGCCAATTGGGTGAGCCCTGCCCTATGGTTCAGATGTGATACCTGTGTATCTTTTTTTCTGGTAGCGAAGGGCGGAGGGAGTTCAAGGGGATGGTGCCAGGAAAAGGCGAGATTCACATCAGCGGTACCACAGTGCCATCAAGTGGTCTGTCTTTGCTCCTCGCGAACCCTGCAAGGTCCTTTGCAGCCAAGGAGACTGACAGGGGCGTGAAAACATGCACAGGGACTATGGGTCCGGGTCCCGGAGTAAAGAGGTTGGCCAGGTGCTCCCAGGCCAAGAAAGCTGTAGAGACAGGCTTCTGACCTCAAGGCGTAGGGCTCTCGATCCCCTGTCCCCCATAGGAAGCCAAGACTGGGGACCATGGCGGCCGCCATGTCTGGGCGGGGTTAGAGAAAGCTGCCAGAAAGGCCATTGGCCTGTCAAGTGCTCTGAGTCTTTCCTGAGGTCTGTGCCAGAGTCATTACCAAGTCCTACAGCCAGGTGCTGAGCTGGAGATTCGGATTGGACCTCAGCCCCAAGTGGTCTCAGACTGACCCTCTAGTCAGGGCTCACCATTGTAGATCAAGATCCTGCTGAGTGCATGATCCTGCGTGTATGTGTTTGTGTGTGTCTGTGTCTCCAAGGGCGCCCTTGGAGGAGGGGTGTCTTCCGAGGGAGGCGATGCGCGGAGCGCTTAGGCACGGGGCGTTCTGGAGCGGAAGTGAGGGAACTGATGTCTTTCACCTTAATCCAGAGGAAGATTTCCTATCCAAATACGCATCCTCACACCCTGTAACCTGATCCAAGCGTATGCACACAATGCCCAGTGGGCTTGGGCACTCTGTCCCATGGAACAGAACATGCACAGGGACTATGGGTCCGGGTCCCGGAGGTGAACAGGTTGGCCAGGTTCTCCCGGGCCAAGGAAACCTTAGAGACGGGCTTCTGACCACAAGGCGTAGGGCTCTCGGTCCCCTGTCCCCCATAGGAAGCTAAGACTCAGGACCATGGCGGCCGCCATGTCTGGGGGGGCTTAGAGAAAGCTGCCAGAAAGGCCATTGGCCTGTCTTGTGGGTTTGGTACAGGTGCCCCTTCAAGTGCTCTGAGTCCTTCCTGAGGTCTGTGCCAGAGTCATTACCAAGTCCTACAGCCAGGTGCTGAGCTGGAGATTCGGATTGGACCTCAGCCCCAAGTGGTCTCAGACTGACCCTCTAGTCAGGGCTCACCATTGTAGATCAAGATCCTGCTGAGTGCATGATCCTGCGTGTATGTGTTTGTGTGTGTCTGTGTCTCCAAGGGCGCCCTTGGAGGAGGGGTGTCTTCCGAGGGAGGCGATGCGCGGAGCGCTTAGGCACGGGGCGTTCTGGAGCGGAAGTGAGGGAACTGATGTCTTTCACCTTAATCCAGAGGAAGATTTCCTATCCAAATACGCATCCTCACACCCTGTAACCTGATCCAAGCGTATGCACACAATGCCCAGTGGGCTTGGGCACTCTGTCCCATGGAACAGAAGACGCCCTTGTGGGACACTGTGTGGCCAGGGACGCAGGATCCCTTTTAGGCGCGAGCCCAAGGATGCCCCACACACCTCTTCACTCTAACCTGCCCTGCTCCTGCTGGACTCTCCCTTGTCTGGAAACCAACCCCTCGTGAGCGCGCACATGCGCAGCAGCCCAGGGCAAATGCTCCAGAGGCACAAGAATAGGGTGTCCTCACTGGGATTCCGCCTCCTCTCCTTTCCCCAAATTCTTGTTGGTCGGGTCTCAGGCCTCTGGAGGGCGCTCCCAACAAGGTGCCCACAGGTAGACCTGGCTCCCGCAACCAGCACAAGCCCCCTACACAATCCTCAGTAAGAGCTGGAGCAGCTGAGCTGAGAACATGGCTGCCGCCGAGGCCACGCCCCTCAGCCCAGGGCAGCTCAGGCTCTCAATGTGGCGAGCACCCCAGCTTCCAGAGCTCACCCTGTGGCTTTATTGTCCAGTGTGCCGGTGTGCCGGCCACCCAGACCCGGGCCACAATGCTCTATGGTCCCCAGGCCCAGCCCGCGTGGCGACCGCCATAGGCCTTCCCCAAAGGATCCCCAGGCGCAGGGGCCCTGCGCTGCTGCTGCGACTGGAAAAGAAGGCCACCAAAGCAGTACTGGTATTTCGGATCCCTCTCCTCATCTCTCTGGACCACCAAATTCTCCCACCCAGGGAGCGGGAACTTTGTCCTCTCAGCCCACTAGTGGGTATCTTCGGGGGTCTTCTCTGGGTATTCTAGGGGTCTTCCCCGAACTTGCCCGAACGCTCCAGTCCAATGAGACATGGAGTCACGTCTCTTTCTGGGCTGAGGGATCTGGAGGTCCCCTCTCCTCGGGCACCCTGGCCTGTCTTCTGCTCTCCTCAGGTGACTTGGTTGGCTCTCAGGGCTCAGAGGGCCAGCCCCCGCCACATCCAGGGGTTTCAGGCTCTCAGGCCAACCTTGGCGCAGCACTTTAATTACCTCAGGCAGCAGGAAATCCAATGGCCCCACAGAAAGCCGAGTCACAACATCTCCATGACGTTCATTTGTTCAGTAGCCCATTCATGAAAGTTCACTTGGCAGTGTGGGTACTCTTCCCAGTCACCCTCAGAGTGGCCAATTGGGTGAGCCCTGGCATGTGGTTCAGATATGTTACTTGTGTATCTCTTTTTCTGGTAGCAAAGGGCGGAGGGAGTACAAGGGGATGGTGCCAGGAAAAGGCTAGATTCACATCAGCGGTACCACACTGCCATCAAGTGGTCTGTCTTTGCTCCTCACAAACCCTGCAAGGTCCTTTGCAGCCATGGATACCAACAGGGTCATGAAGACATGCACAGGGACTATGGGTCCGGGTCCCGGAGGTGAACAGGTTGGCCAGGTTCTCCCGGGCCAAGGAAACCTTAGAGACGGGCTTCTGACCACAAGGCGTAGGGCTCTCGGTCCCCTGTCCCCCATAGGAAGCTAAGACTCAGGACCATGGCGGCCGCCATGTCTGGGGGGGCTTAGAGAAAGCTGCCAGAAAGGCCATTGGCCTGTCTTGTGGGTTTGGTACAGGTGCCCCTTCAAGTGCTCTGAGTCCTTCCTGAGGTCTGTGCCAGAGTCATGTGCCAAGTCCTACAGCCAGGTGCTGTGCTGGAGATTCGGATTGGACCTCAGCCCCAAGTGGTCTCAGACTGACCCCCTAGTCAGGGCACTCCATTTTAGATCTAGAACCTGGTGAGCACATGAGCCTTTGTGTGTGTCTCCATGGGCGTCCTTGGAGGAAGGGTGTCTTCGGAGGGGGGTGGTGTGCAGAGCGCTTAGGCACGGGGCGTTCTGGCGGTGAAGTGAGGGAACTGATGTCTATCACCTTAATCCAGACGATGATTTCCTCTCCAATTAGGCATCCTTGCTGCCTGTCACCTTATCCGAGCGTACACACATAGTGCCCAGTGAGTGTGGGCACTCTCTGTCCCATGGAATAGTAAGGGCCCATGTGGGACACTGTGTGTGCTGTGACGCCTGATGCCTTTTAGGTGCGAGCCCAAGGATGCCACGCACACCTCTTCACTCTAACCTGCCCTGCTCCTGCAGGACTCTGCCTTGTCTGGGACCAGCACCCTAAGGAGAGCGGGAATGTGCGCTCAAGCGCGGGGAATTGCTCGGGGGCTCACGAAGAACGCGTCCTCATGGGTCTCTAGCCACCTCCCCTTTCCCCGTCTCCCGGGTGGTCGGGTCACGTGGGGTCACAGGCCTCCGGAGGGCGCTCCCAACTTGGAGCCCACGGGTGGACCTAGTTCTCGCAACCAGCGCAAGCCCCACAGGCTACAGTCCGCAGTAGGAGGTGGAGCTGCTGAGCTGAGAACATGGCGGCCGCCCAGGGCCAG
>NW_006294593.1:74037-75099 GCF_000327345.1 Myotis davidii | reverse complement strand
TGGACACAAACAGGGTCATGAAGACATGCACAGGGACTATGGGTCCGGGTCCCGGAGGTGAACAGGTTGGCCAGGTTCTCCCGGGCCAAGGAAACCTTAGAGACGGGCTTCTGACCACAAGGCGTAGGGCTCTCGGTCCCCTGTCCCCCATAGGAAGCTAAGACTCAGGACCATGGCGGCCGCCATGTCTGGGGGGGCTTAGAGAAAGCTGCCAGAAAGGCCATTGGCCTGTCTTGTGGGTTTGGTACAGGTGCCCCTTCAAGTGCTCTGAGTCCTTCCTGAGGTCTGTGCCAGAGTCATGTGCCAAGTCCTACAGCCAGGTGCTGTGCTGGAGATTCGGATTGGACCTCAGCCCCAAGTGGTCTCAGACTGACCCCCTAGTCAGGGCACTCCATTTTAGATCTAGAACCTGGTGAGCACATGAGCCTTTGTGTGTGTCTCCATGGGCGTCCTTGGAGGAAGGGTGTCTTCGGAGGGGGGTGGTGTGCAGAGCGCTTAGGCACGGGGCGTTCTGGCGGTGAAGTGAGGGAACTGATGTCTATCACCTTAATCCAGACGATGATTTCCTCTCCAATTAGGCATCCTTGCTGCCTGTCACCTTATCCGAGCGTACACACATAGTGCCCAGTGAGTGTGGGCACTCTCTGTCCCATGGAATAGTAAGGGCCCATGTGGGACACTGTGTGTGCTGTGACGCCTGATGCCTTTTAGGTGCGAGCCCAAGGATGCCACGCACACCTCTTCACTCTAACCTGCCCTGCTCCTGCAGGACTCTGCCTTGTCTGGGACCAGCACCCTAAGGAGAGCGGGAATGTGCGCTCAAGCGCGGGGAATTGCTCGGGGGCTCACGAAGAACGCGTCCTCATGGGTCTCTAGCCACCTCCCCTTTCCCCGTCTCCCGGGTGGTCGGGTCACGTGGGGTCACAGGCCTCCGGAGGGCGCTCCCAACTTGGAGCCCACGGGTGGACCTAGTTCTCGCAACCAGCGCAAGCCCCACAGGCTACAGTCCGCAGTAGGAGGTGGAGCTGCTGAGCTGAGAACATGGCGGCCGCCCAGGGCCAG
>NW_006294593.1:71567-73365 GCF_000327345.1 Myotis davidii | reverse complement strand
GAGAGGAAGCTGCCAGAAAGGCCATTGGCCTGTCTTGTGGGTTTGGTACAGGTGCCCCTTCAAGTGCTCTGAGTCCTTCCTGAGGTCTGTGCCAGAGTCATGTGCCAAGTCCTACAGCCAGGTTGTGCTGGAGAGATTCGGATTGGACCTCAGCCCCAAGTGGTCTCAGACTGACCCCCTAGTCAGGGCACTCCATTTTAGATCTAGAACCTGGTGAGCACATGAGCCTTTGTGTGTGTCTCCATGGGCGTCCTTGGAGGAAGGGTGTCTTCGGAGTGGGGTGGTGTGCAGAGCGCTTAGGCACGGGGCGTTCTGGCGGTGAAGTGAGGGAACTGATGTCTATCACCTTAATCCAGACGATGATTTCCTCTCCAATTAGGCATCCTTGCTGCCTGTCACCTTATCCGAGCGTACACACATAGTGCCCAGTGAGTGTGGGCACTCTCTGTCCCATGGAATAGTAAGGGCCCATGTGGGACACTGTGTGTGCTGTGACGCCTGATGCCTTTTAGGTGCGAGCCCAAGGATGCCACGCACACCTCTTCACTCTAACCTGCCCTGCTCCTGCAGGACTCTGCCTTGTCTGGGACCAGCACCCTAAGGAGAGCGGGAATGTGCGCTCAAGCGCGGGGAATTGCTCGGGGGCTCACGAAGAACGCGTCCTCATGGGTCTCTAGCCACCTCCCCTTTCCCCGTCTCCCGGGTGGTCGGGTCACGTGGGGTCACAGGCCTCCGGAGGGCGCTCCCAACTTGGAGCCCACGGGTGGACCTAGTTCTCGCAACCAGCGCAAGCCCCACAGGCTACAGTCCGCAGTAGGAGGTGGAGCTGCTGAGCTCCCCATAGGAAGCCAAGACTCAGGACCATGGCGGCCGCCATGTCTGGGCGGGATTAGAGAAAGCTGCCAGAAAGGCCATTGGCCTGTCTTGTGTGTTTGATACAGGTGCCCCTTCAAGTGCTCTGAGTCCTTCCTGAGGTCTGTGCCAGAGTCATTACCAAGTCCTACAGCCAGGTGCTGAGCTGGAGATTCGGATTGGACCTCAGCCCCAAGTGGTCTCAGACTGACCCTCTAGTCAGGGCTCACCATTGTAGATCAAGATCCTGCTGAGAAGATGAGCCTGGGGCGGGGGGCGGGGTGGGGGAGTGTCCAAAGGCGCTCTTGGAGGAGGGATGTCTTCCGAGGGGATGGTGCGCGGAGTGCTTAGGCACGGGGCGTTCTGCAGAGGAAGTGAGGGAACTGATGTCTATCACCTTAATCCAGGGTATGATTTCCTATCCAAATACGCATCCTTGCCGCCTGTGACCTGACGCGAGGGTAAGCAGACAGTGCCAAGTGGGCGTGGGAACTCTCTCTCAGGGAACAGGAAGGGCCCATGTGGGACACTATGTGGCCTGGGACGGAGGATCCCTTTTAGGCGCGAATCCAACGATGCCACACACACCTCTTCACTCTAACCTGTCCTGCTCATCTGGACTCTGCTTTGTCTGGGACCAGCACCCCTGTGAGTGCGCACGCGTGCACCAGCCCAGGGGAAATGCTCCAGAGGCTCAAGAATTGGGAGTCCTCACTGGGATCCCGCCTCCTCTCCCTTCCCCAAATCCCTGTTGGTTGGGTCCCAGGCCTCTGGAGGGCGCTCCCAACATGGAGCCCACAGGTAGACCTGGCTCCCGCAACCAGCACAATCCCCCAAGCCACAGGCCTCAGTAGGAGCTGGAGCAGCTGAGCTGAGAACATGGCTGCCCCTGAGGCCACACCCCTTCAGGCTGGGGCAGCCCAGGATCCCAGTTGGGCTGGAATGG
>NW_006294593.1:70159-71331 GCF_000327345.1 Myotis davidii | reverse complement strand
TTATCTAAGACCATTCATTAAAACTGGTCATAGCCACCCTAGCTGGTTTGGCTCAGTGGATAGAGCGTTGGTCGGCAGACTGAAGGGTCCCAGGTTCGATTCTGGTCAAGGGATGTACCTTGCTTATGGGCACATCCCCAATAGGAGGTGTGCGGGAGGCAGCTGGTTGATGTTTCTAACTCTCCATGCCTCTCCCTTCCTCTCTGTAAAAAATCAATAAAATTATGGGTTTTTTTAAAAAGGGGGTGGGGGGTGCAAGGAGGCGTGCCGGCCACCCAGACCCGGCCCACAGTGTTGTGTGGTCCCCAGACCCAGCCCGCCTGGCAACCGCCATAGGCCTTCCCAGCGGATCCCCAGGCGCACGGGCCCTGCGCTGCTGCTGCGACTGGAAAAGGATGCCGCTGGATGGCACTGTGGCTCCACAGATCCGTCCTTCGGGGATCCTGGCCTCTCCCTCCGCCCTTTGTGGATCAAAAAAGGGGCAAGGAGGCGCCAGAGCCTTACAAGTCTACCCAGCACCTTTGCTTGTCTTGGGGTGTTGGGGTGCATTTGGGTCTTGTCCCCAGCACGAAGGGGCCTGGAAAGGCCACCAAAGCAGTCCTGGCATCTCGGGTCCCTCTCCTCATCTCTCTGGACCACTAAATTCTCCCACCCGGGAGTGGAAACCGCGTTCTCTCTGCCCACTCGTGAACGGGGGGTCTTCCCCAAACTTGCCCGAACGCTCCAGTCCCGTGCGACATGGAGTCACGGCTCGTTCTGGGCAGAGGGATCTGGGGGTCCCCTCTTCTCCTGTCACCCTGGCCTGTCTTCTGCTCTCCTCAGGCGACCTCCCTGGGCTTTCATGGCGCAGGAGGCGGCTCCCACCACATCCAGGGGTTTCGGGCGCTCAGGCCACCCTTGGCGCAGCACTTTATCGCGTGCAGCAGGAAATCCAATGGACCCGCGGAAAGCCTGTTCACAAAGTCTCTGTGATGTTCATTTGTTCAGTAGCCCATTCATGAAAGTTCACTTGGCAGTGTGGGTACTCTTCCCAGTCACCCTCAGAGTGGCCAATTGGGTGAGCCCTGGCCTGTGCTTCACATATGATACCTGTGTATCCTTTTTTCTGGTAGCGAAGGGCGGAGGGAGTACAAGGGATGTTGCCAGGAAAAGGCGAGATTTAATCAGCGGTA
>NW_006294593.1:65015-70037 GCF_000327345.1 Myotis davidii | reverse complement strand
CCCCCTCCCACCACATCCAGGGGTTTCGGGCGCTCAGGCCACCCTTGGCGCAGCACTTTATCGCGTGCAGCAGGAAATCCAATGGACCCGCGGAAAGCCTGTTCACAAAGTCTCTGTGATGTTCATTTGTTCAGTAGCCCATTCATGAAAGTTCACTTGGCAGTGTGGGTACTCTTCCCAGTCACCCTCAGAGTGGCCAATTGGGTGAGTCCTGGCCTGTGCTTCACATATGATACCTGTGTATCCTTTTTTCTGGTAGCGAAGGGCGGAGGGAGTACAAGGGGATGGTGCCAGGAAAAGGCGAGATTCACATCAGCGGTACCACACTGCCATCAAGTGGTCTGTCTTTGATCC
This sequence comes from Myotis davidii, assembly GCF_000327345.1. Taxonomy (NCBI): domain Eukaryota; kingdom Metazoa; phylum Chordata; class Mammalia; order Chiroptera; family Vespertilionidae; genus Myotis; species Myotis davidii. The sequence continues at coordinate 69,683 of NW_006294593.1, read as the reverse complement.
TCGCGACTCATGCAGGGTCCTATACAGCCTAGGAGATCGACAGGGGAGTGAAGACATGCAGAGTCTATGGGTCCGGGTCCCGGAGGTGAACCGGTTGGCCAGGTGGTCCGGGGCCAAGGAAACCTTAGAGATCAGCCTAGGAGATCGACAGGGGAGTGACGACATGCACAGAGTCTATGGGTCCGGGTCCCGGAGGTGAACCGGTTGGCCAGGTGCTCCGGGGCCAAGGAAACCTTAGAGACGGGCTTGTGACCACAAGGCGTAGGGCTCTCGGTCCTCTGTCCCCCATAGGAAGCCAAGACTGGGGACCATGGCGGCCGCCATGTCTGGGCGGGGTTAGAGAAAGCTGCCAGAAAGGCCATTGGCCTTTGTGGGTTTGGTACAGGTGCCCCTTCAAGTGCTCTGAGTCCTTCCTGAGGTCTGTGCCAGAGTCATTGCCAAGTCCTACAGCCAGGTGCTGAGCTGGAGATTCGGAATGGACCTCACTCGAGTGGTGTCTCAGACTGACCCTCTAGTCAGGGCTCACCATTGTAGATCAAGATCCTGCTGAGTGCATGATCCTGCGTGTATGTGTTTGTGTGTGTCTGTGTCTCCAAGGGCGCCCTTGGAGGAGGGGTGTCTTCCGAGGGAGGCGATGCGCGGAGCGCTTAGGCACGGGGGAACTCTCTCTCAGGGAACAGGAAGGGCCCATGTGGGACACTATGTGGCCTGGGACGGAGGATCCCTTTTAGGCGCGAATCCAACGATGCCACACACACCTCTTCACTCTAACCTGTCCTGCTCATCTGGACTCTGCTTTGTCTGGGACCAGCACCCCTGTGAGTGCGCACGCGTGCACCAGCCCAGGGGAAATGCTCCAGAGGCTCAAGAATTGGGAGTCCTCACTGGGATCCCGCCTCCTCTCCCTTCCCCAAATCCCTGTTGGTTGGGTCCCAGGCCTCTGGAGGGCGCTCCCAACATGGAGCCCACAGGTAGACCTGGCTCCCGCAACCAGCACAATCCCCCAAGCCACAGGCTGCAGTAGGAGCTGGAGCAGCTGAGCTGAGAACATGGCTGCCCCTGAGGCCACACCCCTTCAGGCTAGGGAAGCCCAGGATCCCAGTTGGGCTGGAATGGCTGCTTCTAGAGCCCACCCTGTGGCTTCCTTGTCCACTGTGCAGGTGTGCTGGGGACCCATACCATCCCCACAATGCTCTGTGGTCCCCAGACCCAGCCCGCCTGTCGACAGCCACAGGCCTTTCCAAGGGGGTCCTCTGGCATAGGGGCCCTGTGCTGCAGGTGCGACTGGAAAAGTGTTCCGCTGGATGGCACTGTGTTTCCACAGATCTATCCTTCCGGGAGCCTGGCCTCTCCCTCTGCCTTTTGTGGATCAAGAAAGGTGCAAGGATCCCTGACTGGTTTGGCTAAGTAGATAGAGCATTGGCCTGCGGACTGAGAGGTCCCAGGTTCGATTCTGGTCAAGGGATGTACCTTGCTTATGGGCACATCCCCAATAGGTGTACCTTGTTTGCGGGCACATCCCCCGTAGGGGTGTGCAGGAGGCAGCTGATCGATGTTTCTCTCTCATTGATGTTTCTGACTCTCCATGCCTCTCCCTTCCTCTCTGTAAAAAATCAATAAAATTATGGGTTTTTTTAAAAAGGGGGTGGGGGGTGCAAGGAGGCGTCAGAGCCTTACAAGTCTACCCAGCCCCTTTGCTTGTCTTAGGGTGTTGGGGAGCATTTGGGGTCTTGTCCCCAGCAGGAAGGGGCCTGGAAAGGCCACCAAAGCAGTCCTGGCATCTCGGATCCCTCTCCTCATCTCTCTGGGCCACCAAATTCCCCCATCCAAGGAGCCGGAACCTTGTCCTCTCTACCCACTCATGAACGGTATTGTCAGGGGTCTTCTCTGGGTATCCTCCGGGTCTTCTCCAACCATGCCCAAGCGCTCCAGTCCCACGCGACATGGAGTCACAGCTGGCTATGGGCAGAGGGATATGGGAGTCCCCTCTTCTCCTGGCACCCTGGCCTGTCTACTAATCTCATCAGGTGGCCTGAGTCAAGTTTCAGGGTTCAGGCGGCCAGCCTCTACCCACATACACCGGTTTCATGTGGTCAGTCCAATCTTGGTGGCAGCACTTTGTCATCAGCAAATCCAGTGGACCAGCAGACAGTTGATTCAGAGCTCTCTGTGAAGGTCATTTGTTCAGTTGCCCTTTCAGCAAAGTTCACTTGGCAGTGTCTGTACTCTTCCTGATCACCTCAGAGTGGCCAGTTTGGTGAGTTTTCAACTGTTGTTCAGATATGATTCCTGTGTACCTTTTATTTGGTAGTGATGGTCGGAGAGTATTTGGACGGTGCCAGGGAAGTGCCTGATTCACTTTAGAGGTGCAGTACTGCCATCAAGCAGTATAGATTTGTTCCTCCCACCAATCTTGCACTATCCTTTCCAGCATAGGAGACTGAAAAGGATGTGAAGTCATGAACAGGGGTTATGAGTCTGTCGTTCAAGAGATTGTCCGGGTCCGGGCTGTGTCAAAGTAGCTGTAGAGTCAGTCACCGGGTGTCATGTGGAAAGACGCATGGTGGGGGTACATGTCCACCTCCTCACAGAAAGCCATGACTCAGGACCATGGCTGTCGCCATGTCTGGGTAGTACTAGAGAAAGGTGCCAGAAAGAACCTAGGCCCAACTGGTTGGTATAGTCTAAGTGCCAGTTCATGTGCTTAGAACCTTCATGGCTGCCTTGTGTTGCCAAAGGAGTCCTGGTCTCAGGCTTTAGGCATTTTGTTGAGTCACTTCCTCTAGGAGCAGAAGTAGGTTCATCTTTGACGGGCAGTGTTCCTAATACTTGTTCTAGTCTATGGTGAATTTAATGGTAATTCCATTACAGTAATTGGGTCTGTTGTCTTTATCCATAGAGTATGGAGCCTGGCTATATAGTTCCATGTGGTCAAGGTGAATATAATGTGGTGTAGGAATTGTGTCATAGTACAATGATTTGTAGAGGGACAAGGGCCATTCATTTTTTTCCTTTCTTTAAAATATTACTTACCACAGTGTACTTAAGGATCAGTTTGTTTTATCCAAATTTGCGACACATGTGCTATTGCTCCCAAACACCATTAAATCATAACCACAGAAAATTTTATTTGTATTTTTATATTTTACAACAAAAATCCAAAGTTCTTATTAGGAGTAAGTTTAAAGAAAGCCCATATAGTTATACTTGTACCCACAGAACCTTAATCTTGGCAGTTAGAAATAAATACCGTTATTGTGTTTTCTCTTTCTGGATCCCCCCGCCCCTGAAACTTAATTAGTATTATGTGGAAAATCTACTCAGACATTTTAAAAATAATATTGGAAAATACAACTTACCATATAACCAGGTTTTACTGTACTGGTCAATAGTGTTAAGTATCTGTTATGCTATAGATCTCTAAAATGTTTCTGTTGTAGTAATATATAGAAATGTTTAAAAATGCTTTGAAAATGTCTAAGAATGTTTTTAAATGTTTGAGGTAACTTTCCTTGAAACTTAAAGCATGATATTAAGGACACATTCCCCACTGCCCTGAAGCATGTGTCCCTCATAGATAATGATTTGAACTTCAGTAACTGATTTAGAGTGACTTATCAAGATAACCATTTGAGTGAGTGATGTACTCTACCTGGATAACCATATGTAGCCCCTCGTCCTGTTTGAGACTAACATATGTGCATTGACGTAATTCACTGATAGCCACCTGAACTGCTGCGGGTGTGGTACAGGCTTTAAAAATGGGGATCCTGACCAACCAAATGCTCCTCCTGTGTTGAGACAGCCACAAAGGCACGTCCTCTTGTCAGTCGGGCAAGCGATGCCACTCCACGCTCCTCTTCCTGCCAGATGACAGAAGAATGGCCAGTACCTCCTGATTGAGACGTGACCAAGCTCTCGGGTGAGGAAGGCTGGCCCCGTACATCCGGACTGGGACAGCACCACCGGGATCCCCCATTAAGCCTGCAATCGTAGCATCAGGAAGTTGTGTGAGTAATAAAGTGCTGTGTGATTTGCAACTGCATGTGTTTCATGTGCTGTAATTAACTGTAACTCCGGCAGTTAATTAAATTATTTTGTGTACGCTTAAAGTTTAAATTAAAGCTTCTGGTCTTTTCGGTCCTAGGCCTGCCCTTGGTCCTGCTTACGTAGAGTAGCCTCTTCGCTAGCAACTACTTGAATGTCCCACACCTGCACAGTTCAAGTTCATCTCAAGGGATGCCTTAGATAAACACCCCAGATCCTTTCCCAGGATGTACTTGGGACAGTTTCCATCTTTCAAAAGTGATCTCTATATAGTTTAAACAACAAGTCCCTGATTTCAATCATCCCAGGTACTGGTATTCACCATTTTATTTAGTTTCTTTTTATTATTAATTTGGCCACTTGACATAACCACATGTATGTGGAATACTAATAGTATTTTTTCTGTGACTGGCCTATTTCACTTGCATATTGTCCTCAAGTTCATCCATGTTGTTTCATGTGACCAGACTGCCTTCCTTTTTTTTAAAAAAAATTCTTTATTGTTGAAAGTATTACTTATGTCTCCTTCCCCCCCACCCCATTGATCCCCTCTAGCCCGCCCCCACACAACTCCCTGGATCTCACCATCCCATTTTCTGTGTCCATGGGCCATACTGCCTT
>NW_006294593.1:64098-64982 GCF_000327345.1 Myotis davidii | reverse complement strand
AATGTCAGAGAGGTTCCTTTTTTCCCCCCATAGCTCCCCTCCACCTGGTTCCCACCCCACCCCAGGCCCTCACCCCCCCACTATCCGTGTCCATAGGTTCAAGTCCTTTGTCCAATCTCTTCCCACATCCCCCACATCCCCTTCCCTCAGAGAATTGTCAGTCCGCTCCTTTTCCATGCCCCTGATTCTATTCCATTCACCAGTTTATTCTGTTCATCAGATTTTATATTCATTTGATTTTTAGATTAACTTGTTGATAGATATGTATTTGTTGTCACTTTTTTGCTCATAATCTTTGATCTTTACCTTTTTCTTCTTCCTCTTCTTCTTAAAGAACACCCTTCAGCATTTCATATAATACTGGTTTGGTGGTGATGAACTCCTTTAGCTTTTTCTTGTCTGTGAAGCTCTTTATCTGACCTTCAATTCTAAGTGATAGCTTTGCTGGGTAGAGTAATCTTGGTTGTAGGTTCTTTCTGTTCATCACTTTGAATATTTCTTGCCACTCCCTCTGGACTGCATAGTTTCTTTTGAGAAATCAGGTGGCAATCATATGGGTACTCCCTTGTAGGTAACTAACTGTTTTTCTCTTGCTGCTTTTAAGATTCTCTCTTTGTCTTTTGCCTTTGGCATTTTAATTATGATGTGTCTTGGTGTGGTCCTCTTTGGATTCCTCTTGTTTGGGGTTCTTTGCACTACCTGCACTTGTAAATCAATTTCTTTCACCAGGTAAGGGAAGTTTTCTGTCATTATTTCTTCAAGTAGGTTTTCATTATCTTGCTCTCTCTTCTCCTTCTGGCACTTCCATAATGTGAAAGTTGGTATACTTGAATTTCTCCCAGAGGCTCCTTATCCTATCTTCATATGTTTTATTCCTTTTGCTT
>NW_006294593.1:60293-63512 GCF_000327345.1 Myotis davidii | reverse complement strand
GGTGCTAATTTAGCCTCTTCCTGAGGCTGCCCACCAGGAGCTAGGGAGAAATCTTCAGATTCCTCTTCTTTGTTTGGGGTTTGGAGGTACCCAGATGAGGCCCAATTGTGAAGCAATGCAAGCTGCTGTGGGGCCTTGGGCCTTCTTTTGGAAGTTCTGGGTCTCTCTGACCCAGTTGCAGTTTGATAGGTAATTTTAGATTGCAAAGGGCTAGGCCTTTCTTATGCAAAAGCCTCTGCACACAGCTTGGGTGGGGCAAGGTCTCTGGGGATCAACAGGGTGTAGCAAGCAGCTATGGCTGCTCCTTAGTCTTACCATAAGAGGCTCCACATCTCAGTGTCCAGGTAATCCCTGCAAGCACCTCTGAGAGAAAGCTGCCCTCGAGTTCCGACCGATGCCAGACAGTCCAGTTTCTCCCCATATGAGTCCAGGTCCCCAGAGACTTGCCCAGAACTGGAGTTTGGAGCAGTCGGGAGCTTGAGACTCCCTCCCATTTGAAAAAAAAACCCCGCATCCTCAGTTGCCAGCCCTTTCCACGTGCGCCTCCGTACCTCTGCACTTTACTTCCGCACCTCCTCTGAGTCTCAGTGTGCTTTTCTCTTTCCTTCTAGTTGTAGAATTTCCACGCAGCTAGCCTTCCTGTGGTTCTGGATGATGTCCGTTTTGTCTTTTAGTTGTATTTTTGAAGTGGTTGTGCGAGACAGCAATTTCTGGTGTTTACCTATGCCGCCATCTTGGTTTCTCTCTAAATTCATATTTTTTTGTATAGCATTTTCATTTGTGTGTTGGCCCCTCCTTCAGATTCAGAACCCAGCCGCGAAGGTCCCAGTAATTGATGTCCAAACAGCGACAGGAGGAGAAGATTCACCTGAGTGAAAAACAGCGTGAAAAAGAAAAAGTGAAAACTAACCAGAAAGGTGGAAATTCACTGGTGCACAAAGCCCATGCCAGCTTCAGAGTCGCAACCATAAGTGGATGGGGACATTTCAGGAATCAGCCAGGTTATAATGGGGAAGAATTCGAGTAAAACACAAAAACATCATTGTAAGATTTTAGCTTGCATGCTCAAGGATAAAGGAATTGAGGTGTCAAAAGATACTCTCTTAAATCAGGCTCAAGGTTAATGAGTGCCCTTGTCATCTTTAACTATGTGGGCTCTTGTTTGAACTACTACATGCCCACTTCGTATTGAGGATCAAAAGCCTACAAAACCGAAGGCCCTGGATCCTCCACCTCTGGTGTGGGAAGGCTCATCACCTATAGAAAATGGGGCCAACAGTCCTTTTATAAAAGGACTCTTTAATTCTTTGTCTGAAAATACCACATGACTCCTTGGGACTGACAGATTTTAGCTAAAATGACTTCAGATGCCAGTCAATGCTATGGAGAGCAGAATATGATAACACCTGTAAACAACAGGCTCTTTGTGGGTGTTTACTGGAAACCACCTGAGAGCCCTCTGGGCCTCATTCTGGCTGTAATTCCTGGGCACTATAAAACATCTGAAAGATCCATGAAAAGAACTGATTTATTAAGTCTTGCCTATGAGTTATGACGCTTATGTGTTGATTGTTGTTTTATCTGTCCTTGTTGTTTGGTTTAATTTGTTTATTGTTCGTCTATTAAGCATGCCTCTGATTTATCTTCTTAGAAAAGAAACAGTAGCTAGCCAGACCATTACTGACTTCCCCCAGAGCAAACAGGATGTGATGGTGGGGAGAGTACACATGGCTGATAACACAGGCCCTAGGATAATTCCCCTAGATAAAGGTAGGAAAAGTTAACTAAAAAAGGCCCCAGCACATTAATTACTAGGTCTCTTAGTGATCCTGTAAAATGGACGCCCGCTCTCGGGAGTGTTATTAAAAGTCTCCTTTTCACCATGTTTTTGTCTCCCAGTCCATCATTTGAAATTTAAGTAAGGTGAGCCGTTTCTCACAATCTGGGGACACATCCGGGACTTCTATACCCAAGAACAGAAAAGGGCTAGCTCAAAAGAAGGTGCGTGCCACCTGATTCTGGGTGGCCTCTTGGCCTAAGCCCAAGACTAGTTTTTTTGTTGTTGTTGTTGTTTTTTTGGATGGCAAAAATGACACAAGGACAATATACAGGCTGGGTTTTGGAAACAAGATTAATGTTTCCATGATAATGGGCAGTTCTTGATAATGATGAACCACATTCCAAGGTTGCCTCCCAGGTCCTGGGGGCACTCTCATTTTATAAAGGAAAATGAAATAAAATAATACTTTAACATTAAAGCCACTGAAAGCCAGCGAGTTATCTCTGTTACAGAATTTGCCCCCCCAAAAAAATGCCTTGGGTAATAATAATTGGCTTTAAAATCTCAAAGTTTTTAAGGCAAAAAATATATATCTAAAATAAAGGGTATCTGGTAAATCTTTTTCAGTGGTAATTGCCTAGTATATATGCCTAAATGTAGTTTTCCAAAGTCTTTGATAACTTAAACTTCGGGGGGATAAAAAAACTTTGGAGTTTGCTGAATTAAATAATAAAAATTATTAAATATCTAGATATTTTGAAATAACAGGATACTGCTGAGTTTGCCTCCTATAAAAAATCTAGAGGATAGATTTGACTTTATTAATTAAAAATGTCATATTTTATTTGAAATATCTCTTAAAATATGAATATATTACTAATCTGAGAAATGCTAAGTATTTAACTTGCCACCTAAAATTTGAGGCTTCTAAGAGTTAGGAGTTCAAATTAAGTTGGGAGAAATTATATAGTTGTGATAATAGAATACATGAAGTATGGAAATTCATTTTTGAGAAAAATAATTATTGATTTTCTCTGAAAAATTAGTAGCTTGAAGTACATTATAGCCTTTAGGCATATGTGTATCTGTATACTATGTGTGGTAAAATTTTAACCTAGGATATAATATTATTGGCCTGATTAATAAAAAGGATTAAATCTGTGGTCTGAACCAAATTTTTAATATTAAAACCAGTTTAAAATTCAATTAATGTCTTTTAGAATAATTACAAAAAATGTGTAATATAATCTATGGGTTATGTATATTTGATATACTTTCCACATTAAATTTCAAGACTTTAACTGAGAAATAGTTTTGGGACATTTCAAGGACCCTGGAATGATTCAAGCATTTATTAATCTAATGTACTTGCTTGAAATCATGTGGGAAGCTTTGTCAATTATATCATATATATATATATAAATATATGTGTATATATA
>NW_006294593.1:59761-60236 GCF_000327345.1 Myotis davidii | reverse complement strand
GAGAGAGAGAGAGAGAGAGGCATGATGCAGGAAGATTCGTGCAAGACTGTGCCTTCCATCCTCTGGCTGCTGGCACCACCTTCGCTATGGCCGGACCTCCTTTCTGCCTTCATTCTGGCCCAGAGCCACCTTTCCTCCTTCCCACGCTGCCCAAAGGCCTAGAGCGGTAGGGGAAGTGTGGAATGCCTGCGTCATTGCCATGGCGGTGACGCAAGTGTCCTGCCCGACCCCAGGCCGCTTGGCACCTGCATATGCAAATTAACCCACCATCTTTGTTGTATTGATTTCCATGCTCACTCCTGATTGGCTGGTGGTTATCACTGAGGTACAGTCACTTTGCATCTTTCTCTTGTATTAGTGCAAATATATACACTGAGTGGTCAAATTATTTTTTTTAATATATTTTTTATTGATTAAGATATTACATATGTGTCCCTGTCCCCACATCACCCTCCACCCCCCCCCCCTGTCCCCA
>NW_006294593.1:56376-58203 GCF_000327345.1 Myotis davidii | reverse complement strand
AATCTTATAGCACATTCATATAGTACAAACTTACACTGAGTGGCCAGATTATTATGACCACCTGACATTTGTAGGCAAATTAGCCATAATTTCGCGCTCAAGTTGCTAGAGGACCAAACCATTATAAATAGGGAAATAGGTTGTTTACCACGACACTAAAAGAGATTTTGTTCTGAAGATATGGGTAAACAACGTGATTTAACTGCCTTTGAACATGGGATATGTTGACCGTGAGTGGCCAGATTATTATGACCACCACATCAGTACTTCGTTGGGCCACCTTTTGCCTTCAGTACTGCAAAGATTCTTCTTGGCATTGATTCTACAAGATGTTGAAAGATGATGCGAGGAATCTGACACCATGCCTGATGAATAGCACTGTCCAGTTCTGTGAGATTTGATGGTTGTGGAACCAGCTGCCTGATGGTTCTTTAACTTCATCCCACAAATGCTCAATTGGATTGAGACCTGGTGATTGTGGGGGCCACCTAAGCAAGAGAAAGTCTCCTTCATGTTCTTAAAACCACTCCTGCACAATACGAGCACCGTGGCATGGTGCATTGTCTTGTTGGACGAAGCCATCTCCCTTCGGATATGCCATCAACATGATAGGATGAACTTGATCAGCAACAATACTTAGGTATGTTGTGCTACTGAGACGTTGTTCCACACAAATTAAAGGGCCCAAATTATGCCAGGAAAACATGCCCCAAACTGTAACACTGCCCCCATCAGCTTGAAGGGTTGTACTCATGCATGTGGGGTGCATGCTTTCATGCTGTTTCCGCCAAATTCTCACTCTGCCATCTGCATGATGCAACTAGAACTCTGATTCATTGGACCCCATGACTTTTTTCCAATGCTCGACTGTCCAATCCTTGTGATCCTGTGTAAATTGGAGACATTTTACCTTGGTAACTGCAGACAGCAAAGGTATTCGAACAGGCCTTCGGCTTCTATATCCCATACAATGCAGTTTACAGCTAATTTGCCTACAAATGTCAGGTGGTCATGATAATCTGGCCACTCAGTTTATATGCTCTGCACAGGAAACAGACCTCAGAACATGGGACTCACACAGACTGAAAGTGAAGGCATGGAAAAATATTTATCAGACAAATAGAAATGAAAAAAAAAAAGCAGGGGTAGTAATACTTATATCTGACAAAATAGACCTCAAAGTGAAGACCACAACAAAAGCCAAGAAAGGCCACTTCATAATTCTAAAGGAATCAATACAACAAGAGGATATAACTCTAGTAAACATTTATGTGCCCAATGCAGGAGCACCCAAATACATAAAAATGCTTCTAGAAGATATCAGGGAAGAGATTGACAGAAACACAGTCATAGTAGGAGACTTTGATATCCCAGTAACATCACTGGATAAATCCTCTAGTCTAGACAAAAAATTAGCAAGGAATCTTCAATCTTAAACGACTCACTAGATCTGATGGACTCAATCGAAATCGTCAGAACATTCCACCCCAAAACTACAGAATATACATTCTTTTCAAGTGCACATGGGACATTTTCAAAGATAGACCACATATTGGGTCATAGGCAAAGTCTCGCCAAATTAAAGAAGATTGAAATCATATCAAGCATCTTTGCAGACCACAATGTCATAATATACAAAATACATTAAAATAAAAACAATAAAAAATTTTAAATACTTGGAAGCTGAATAGCATGCTATTAGACAATGATTGGATAACCAAACAGATCAATGAAGAAATTAAAAACATTCTGGAAACAAACGACAATGAAAACACAACAGCCCTGACTGGTTTGGCTCAGTGGATAGAGGGTCGGCCTGCGGACTCA
>NW_006294593.1:52702-54132 GCF_000327345.1 Myotis davidii | reverse complement strand
GCTGGCTCGATACCCAAGTAGGGGGCGTGCAGGAGGCAGCCAATCAATGATTCTCTCACATCACTGATGTTTCTATCTCTCCCATCCTCTCTGAAATCAATAAAGAAATATATTTTTTAAAAATCTGATGAACAGAATAAACTGGTGAATATAATAGAATCAGGGCATAGAAAGGGAGTGGACTGACACTTCTCGGGTGGAACGGGGTGTCGGGGTGCGGGAAGAGACTGGACAAAAATCGTACACCTATGGATGAGGACAGTGGGGATGGGGGTAATGACAGGGTGTGGTGGGAACTGGGTGGAGGGGAGCTATGGGGGGAAAAAAGAGGAACAACTGTAATAATCAGAAAAATAAAGATTTTTTAAAAAAAAGAAACTAAAAAAATAGACTCAGAAGAAGACTGGGAAAAAAGGCAAATAATTATTAAAGTTATGAATAAAAATAGGCCTGCGCTTAAAAGCATGGGGATAATGCTTTGTTTAGAGATGTATCCTTGTAAGGGCTTCTTCAAGAGCATTAACCTTGGCTTCTAATTTTTTGCCTATTATTTCTTGGGTAGTTAGAGTGAGAGAAATATTCTTTGCTAATTGATCTACATGCTGAGCTGTATGGACTTCCTGTACTAAGGCTGTTGTTGCAGTAGCAAGTGATCCTATAATTGTAATGAGTGCAGTTATGCCTAAGACTAATTCTATAATTTTTTTTGAGCATGTTAAAGCGTTGGTAATTTTTCTAATAGCTTGTAACCCAAAATCATCATACCATGGCGTATGCAATTGTACAGGTAACATTAGATAAAGAGGTCGCTTTACAATAAAATTGTCTGAATAGATAAGCTAGAATCAATACATGTGGTCAAAATACACTTGTGACAAGAAACAGTGAAGATGGTTTCATTTGTGGTCATACCTAGGTTACTGTGAGAATCTTTTCGTAGAAAGACGTATGGGGATGGTAGTCAAGCTCTAATATGATAAGTTTCTTTGCCATTAGGTGGGGACTGGGGTCTATAAAGAGTTATAGGCGCCGTGGCGGCAATTGCTCTCCACAAGTGATGCTGAGTATACTAGCTCTAATATTGGAGGCTATGGTATATAAGCCCAATGAGTTTGCGGTAAAGCAAAAGTTAAAGGTACCTGACAAGCAATGATAGTGAGCATAGCAATAAACATAGTGGATGGAGTGCACACGGAGCCTTGTTCCTGTGGAAGGTTGCTGGCCTCTTCAGTCAAGGGTTTCAGCTGTCCCCAAGTCAGTGGTTTGGTTGTCCTCTTTGATCTGGCTAGTGGGTGGCGTCGCTGGCGACAGGCTTCCTGAAGCGTCAACGCATCGAACGGCTGGATCAACTGGTCCATCAGGGCCGTGCTTGATGGTGGTGTTGGCTTCCGGGGAGGAGTCAGCTGTCCCCTCTGGGCCCCCTGAGATGA
>NW_006294593.1:52074-52677 GCF_000327345.1 Myotis davidii | reverse complement strand
GACAAGAAACAGTGAAGATGGTTTCATTTGTGGTCATACCTAGGTTACTGTGAGAATCTTTTCGTAGAAAGACGTATGGGGATGGTAGTCAAGCTCTAATATGATAAGTTTCTTTGCCATTAGGTGGGGACTGGGGTCTATAAAGAGTTATAGGCGCCGTGGCGGCAATTGCTCTCCACAAGTGATGCTGAGTATACTAGCTCTAATATTGGAGGCTATGGTATATAAGCCCAATGAGTTTGCGGTAAAGCAAAAGTTAAAGGTACCTGACAAGCAATGATAGTGAGCATAGCAATAAACATAGTGGATGGAGGGCACACGGAGCCTTGTTCCTGTGGAAGGTTGCTGGCCTCTTCAGTCAAGGGTTTCAGCTGTCCCCAAGTCAGTGTTTTGGTTGTCCTCTTTGATCTGTCTAGTGGGTGGCGTCGCTGGCGACAGGCTTCCTGAAGCGTCAACGCATCGAACGGCTGGATCAACTGGTCCATCAGGGCCGTGCTTGATGGTGGTGTTGGCTTCCGGGGAGGAGTCAGCTGTCCCCTCTGGGTCGCCTGATATGAATGATACCAGGGAGGAGGAGGAGGAGGCGGAGACAGAGGGCGGTGT
>NW_006294593.1:47513-52046 GCF_000327345.1 Myotis davidii | reverse complement strand
AGAAACAGTGAAGATGGTTTCATTTGTGGTCATACCTAGGTTACTGTGAGAATCTTTTCGTAGAAAGACGTATGGGGATGGTAGTCAAGCTCTAATATGATAAGTTTCTTTGCCATTAGGTGGGGACTGGGGTCTATAAAGAGTTATAGGCGCCGTGGCGGCAATTGCTCTCCACAAGTGATGCTGAGTATACTAGCTCTAATATTGGAGGCTATGGTATATAAGCCCAATGAGTTTGCGGTAAAGCAAAAGTTAAAGGTACCTGACAAGCAATGATAGTGAGCATAGCAATAAACATAGTGGATGGAGTGCACACGGAGCCTTGTTCCTGTGGAAGGTTGCTGGCCTCTTCAGTCAAGGGTTTCAGCTGTCCCCAAGTCAGTGGTTTGGTTGTCCTCTTAATTTTTTAATTTGTGTTTTTAAAGTTTGGTGAGCCCTTTCTACTATTGCTTGGCCTTGAGGATTGTAGGGTATTCCTGTAGTATGTGTGATGCCGAATGTAGAGCATAAGTTTTTAAAAGCTCTAGAGGTATAGGCAGGCCCATTGTCTGTTTTAAGTGCCCTTGGTATTCCTAGGTAGGAAAAACATTGGAATAAATGTTGACTTACATCTTTAAAGGCTTCTGTGGGTGCAGAAGCAAGGATAACATGAGAAAAGGTATCAATACAAACATGCACATAGAAAGTTTGCAAAAAGGTGGGACATGAGTAATATCCATCTGCCATAAGTCACAGGGTCTAAGTCCTCTTGGATTAACTCCAGTAGCAGGGCTAGGAAAATGAGTAGGATGATGGCCGCAGTCACGCACAATACCTCGAGCAGCTTCTCGAGATATGCGATAATATAGTCGGAGAGCAGAAGCATTTTGATGGTGAATGGCATGAGACCACCGGGCTTCTTCTAGAGCCGTACAGACTACTGGGCGAGTTAGTAGATGTGCCAGATAATTTCCTTCGCTTAAGGGTCCTGGTAGGCAGGAATGAGCTCTAATATGTCCAATATAGATAGAAAGCCTTTTCTCGTTTATGAATGTAAGTTTTTATGTATTGGTAACAGGAGTAATTGGGCAATCCTCTGCTTGGGCTGAATTTGTATAGTTGTGGTGGGCTGGGAAAGTAAAATCTATATTTCTCCTGTGAAGTCTGCATCAACAACTCCTAGGATGACTAAGATCCCCTGTAATGAGGTGGAGCTCCGTCCTAATATTAAACCCACAGTTCCCTCAGGCAGCGGCTCAGACACACCTGTAGGAATGGCTGCTATCGGCGAGTCTGGGGTTAGTATTGGGTGGGTGGTTGAGTGGAGGTCCAATCCTGCACTGCCTGGGGTTGCCCTGAAGAGGTCACTGACTGATTGAAATTTGCAGAAATCCTGTCATTTGGAAGCAAGTATACCGTTCTAAAATAACTCAAGATGAAGTATCCAACAAAAAGCAAAGAGGATGGAAGTATTACCTTTATATAGTCAGACCCTAGCTGTATTCACCCATAGTATTCAGGCTTGTTTGAACCTATTTAGAGGCCTGAGGAAGGTGGGGTGGGACAGGATGCACCAGATGAACGGTCCTTGTAAGGGAGGAAAAAACTTTTCTTCTACCCATTTTAGGTTCTAAACCTGGAGCCTTGTAAATTAGACTGGCTAAAGAGAGATTATTAAAATACACAAACAGAAATTTATTAATATGCATATTGCACAAGCACACATTGGAGCACCCTGTGATGAATAACCCAAAGGGGTGGTTAGAACTTGGGTTTATAAATCATTTTGGGCTAAACAAGGGTGGTTTAGTTAACTTCACAGTATCTAAGACAGCCATGGGCAAACTATGGCCCGCGGGCCGGATCCTGCCCGTTTGAAATGAATAAAACTAAAAAAAAAAAAAAAGACCGTACCCTTTTATGTAATGATGTTTACTTTGAATTTATATTAGTTCACACAAACACTCCATCCATGCTTTTGTTCCGGCCCTCCGGTCCAGTTTAAGAACCCATTGTGGCCCTCGAGTCAAAAAGTTTGCCCACCCCTGATCTAAGATATGGTTCAAAATAGCCACGACATGGAAACTACCTAGGTGACCATATATGGAGGAATGGGTAATGAAAATGTGGCATGTATATATACAGTGGCCTATCATTCAGTCATAGAAAAGAAAATCCTACCACTTGCAACAACATGGATGAACCTTGAGGGCATTATGCTAAGTGAAATAAGTCAGACAAACACTAGATCAGTGGTTCTCAACCTTGGCTGCACATTAGAATCACCTGGGAATCTTTTTAAAATCCTGATTTCTGGGCCTCATCCTCCGGAAATTCTGTTTCTTTGTTACTAATGTTGTGACCCCACCCCATAACAAAGAAACAGAATTTCCGGAGAATGAGGCCCAGAAATCAGGATTTTAAAAAGATTCCCAGGTGACCCTAATGTGCAGCCAAGGTTGAGAACCACTACACTAGATGATCTCACTGAATGTGGAAACAGAGTAGATTGGTGGTTTCCAGAAGAGGGTTAGGAAAATGGGTGAAGTTGATCTAAGGGTGCAAACTGCCAGTTGTAAAATGAATTCATGCTGGGGATGTAATGTAGAGCTTGGTGACTATAGTTAATGATACGGTATTGTATACTTGAAAATAACTGTGATGTGATGGATGTGTTAACTAATCTTATTGTGGTAATCCTTTCACAATATAGGGCATCCCCAAAAATGTACTATAAACACACACTTGGAATAATTATAAAGGAAGTGTTTATTAATGTACATTTCATTTTCTTTTTCATTTATTTATTTATTTTAAATGTATTTTATTGATTTTTTACAGAGAGGAAGGGAGAGGGATAGAGAGTTAGAAACGTCGATGAGAGAGAAACATCGATCAGCTGTCTCCTGAACACTCCCTACTGGGGATGTGCCCACAACCAAGGTACATGCCCTTGACCGGAATCGAACCTGGGACCCTTGAGTCCGCAGGCCGATGCTCTATGCACTGAGTCAAAACGGTTAAGGCTTCATTTTCTTTTTTTAAATATATTTTTATTTATTTCATAGAGGAAGGGAGAGGGAGAAAGAGACAGAAACATCAATGATGAGAGAATCATTGATCAGCTGCCTCCTGCACGCCCCACACTGGGGACTGAGCCCGAAACCTGGGCATGTGCCCCTATCAGGATTCAAGCTGTGACCTCCCGGTTCATATGTCGACGCTCAACCACTGAGCCGCATCATCCGGGCTGGGAACCTAAAATTTTAATATGAAAGAGAAGTCCAAGATATCACTGATGGGATTCAGCCTTGAATTTCTGCCACAGAAAAGCTTATTAAGACAAAATGAATGGGGAAGTGAAAATTTGCATTATGTCTTTAGAGGGAAGCTCAGAGGACAGCTCTGAGCTCAAGAAGTTCCCATTGTTGAATTCAAAAAGCATATCATCAGTGCCATCGTTACGAGCAAGCTTTAAGACCACAGCCTTAACATTTTATTGATTTCTCTGGATCTCAGATTTTCAAACTTTTAAGGACAGGTCGGCTATTGGGTCCTTAAGTAAAGCTACCTTGATGACAAGAGAGTAAGAAATAAGTAGAAGAATTGAGAATCAAATACAGGTTTGTCTCCAGATAGTGCAGTTCAGTAGAAATGACGGTCACATATACAATTGAACATTTTCTTGTAGACACACTTAACATTGTAAAAAGAAACAGGTGAAATTAATTTTTGTAATGTATTCTTTAATGCTGCACATCCAAAACAATATGAAATATCATCAGGGGCAGTTTACATTCTTTTGTTCATACTGAGATCTCGCAAATCCGTGTGTACTTCAGTTACAGCACTTCTTCCATGGACTGGCCTCCTTGCCAGCACGCAAACGCCCCAGGTGGTGGGTAAGTGGCAACCATTGGATGACGCAGGTGTAGACTCTGTATTTTTCCCACTGAGCCGTTAGTCCTACAACGCCAGCCCCACTGGATGTTGAGAAGGGAAATCCTTTGTCAGATGTCCGCTGTATATTTAAAATTTAACTTCACCGTGTGTATTTGATTCCTTCCTGCCCCTCCCTTCCATCAACCTTTGTGACGCTTTATAACGCGTTTGGATTCGAAGTCTGGCTCCGAAGTCTGGCTCCGGCAGGGTTTCTCACACTTTTGCTGGGGGTGGGAGGAAAGGCTCTCAGGCCCCACCCTAGAAGAGATTAGGGCTGGAACACACAGCCTCAGGGAAACTGGCCGATGTGTTAGGGTAGGTCCGTCGGCAATTGAAACAGGTCTAGGTTAAAATCCCAATGGTTCCGCCATCCTATTTTCTTCAGAGAGACAGCTTTACCAGGCAGCTCCATCGCGTGTTGTAGAGTGAAATGAGCTCGCGTTATAGATCTGGTGGCCATCGTCCTACCCTGTGAACTTATTGACTCAACAAATGTTTCTCAAGAGCCTGCGTAGGTGCATTCGTGGACGAAAGAGTTGAAAAGCGCCATCTCCCGGGAACTCGGGCAAGGAGAAGGTGGGTCCCCGTGACACCTCTGCACCCCTCTCTGCA
>NW_006294593.1:45268-46779 GCF_000327345.1 Myotis davidii | reverse complement strand
GCATTTCATATAATGGAATTTTTTTGTTGTTGTTGTGTGTGTGTTTTTTAAAGCAGCAATGGCAACCTCAGATTGATCACTTATACATGCAAGCTCTGTGCACTAAGTGCCATCCATGAGTCAGCTCTTTTTTTAAAAAAATATATTTTACCGATTTTTTACAGAGAGGATGGGAGAGGGACAGAGAGTCAGAAACATTGGTGAGAGAGAAACATCGATTAGCTGCCTCCTGCACAGCCCCTACTGGGGATGCGCCCACAAGCAAGGTACAGGCCCTTGACCGGAATCGAACCCGGGACCCTTTAGTCCCCAGGCCAATGCTCTATCCACTGAGACAAACCTTTCAGGGCATCATTGATGTTTTTATCTTGCGTTCCCTCTCCCTTCCTCTTTGAAATCAATATAAATATTTTTTAAAAGAAAATAATATTAAAGAATTAGAGGAATAGGTAAGGGCTACGGTTTAAAATAAAGCAGAGAGAAAATAAATAAGATAATAAAAACATTGAAAAGGAAAGTAGAGGAGGGAGAAGATAGTCCTAAATTTAGAAGGTGGAACAAGTTAATTAGGAGAAGAGAAAGAAGGGAAAAAGAAATTTAAAATGGAGTGTTGAAAAAAAAGAATAGAGAAAGGGAGATTGAGTAGGAGCTGGGAAGAGGAAATTAGATATATGAACAAAACAACAGAGAGTAGAATAATAAATCAATAAAGAGATAGGTAAGGAAGATCAATTCTAAAAAAGGGGAAAAGAAAAGAAAGTGAAAATTAAAAAGGAGAAAGGAGAAGAAAAATGGGAAGAAAGAGAAGAGAGGAATTAAAAGGTGCTAAAAATAAAAAAAATGAAGAAATGTCTTTCTCTTCAGCCCTATGGGAACCAGCTTAGGACCCCACTCTTATGTCTGCCAATTCTCAATTCCTGTTAGGTATTTAGGTGCTAAACACTGTCAGGCAAAGTCTTTTGACTTTTAACACCCTGCTTGAAGCTCCAAGCGATCCACTGGTCCACAGCTTATGTCTGTCTCCTCCAGCTGTCAATCTTAATCACTCAAGAGTCTGTTTCTGACAGGGCTCTAGGTGGCTTTAGTATTGTTTTGCTTTCAGGTGTGGATGAAAGGGGCCACATGCTAACCTGACAAGCTCAGGGAAGGCCTACAGGGCAGTCTTGCAAATTCAAAGACCTAAGTAACCAAAAGGATGGTATGAAATTAAACTTTAATTGACAAGGTCAACCTTTACCTTAACTGGGCCTATCTATCTTTTTGCATCTATGATAACCTATCCTTGTGTTACAGAAGACTGGAGAAGAACCAAGCAATGCTTAGAGAGATGGAGTTACATTTATTATTATTATTATTATTATTATTATTATTATTACTATTACTAGAGGCCCAATGCACAAAAATTTGTGCACTCGGGGGGAAGGGGGTCCCTCAGCCTGGCCTGTGCCCTCTCGCAGTCTGGGACCCCTCGGGAGATAACGACCTGCTGGCTTAGGCCTGCTCCCGGGTGG
>NW_006294593.1:42155-44943 GCF_000327345.1 Myotis davidii | reverse complement strand
GGGTGAGGGGCTGAGGGCTGTTTTCAGGCTGGTGGGCGACTGAAGCTCCCAGCCTCTCCTTTTTTTTTTCTTTTTTATTCTGGGATTTATTTACCTTCTATAGCTGTCACTGGATCTGAGAGCCGGCTCCAGCTCTGAGGGCGTTGCAGGCTGAAAGCCATTATCTGGGTTTGTTTACATTCTATAATTGAAACTCTGTTGCCATCACTGGCCGCTCTAAGCTCTGAGGCCGCGCTGACTGAAAGCAGGTATCTTTGGTTGGTTTAGGTTCTATAATTGCAACATTTTTGCATCCGGAGCTCAGAGCTGGGCTGAGGCAGGCGGGGAACCTTGGCTTCCTCCATCACTGGAGCAAGCAAGCCTCCTGTTCACTTCTGCTGCCTGGCTGCCGGCCGCCATCTTAGCTGGCAGTTAATTTGCATCAGGAAGTTTCCTGTATTTATACCTTTTTACCCTCTTTGTCTCCCAAATATGGGGTTTTCCGGTCTCCTATGCAAGCTCTTAAAGATCCCCTATGGGGTTTTCAGACCTCAACCAAAGGCTTGGCCTGGTGCCAGCGCTGATAACTTCATCTAGGTAAGGTTTAATGGTCTCTCTGAAATGCGTCTTATTTTCCTTATTATGTAAGCAAGTGAGCACTTACAAAAGCCAAAATAGCATAGTTAAAATTTCAAACAGCAGTTTTTATATAAGATGGATGCTTTACTTGAAATGTCTAGGTAACTTGTAACTTCCCTATTTTCCAGACCCCTTGGGGCACAAACTAATGTGCCTGGGCAACTGGACAGATACCACAAATTTCTTCACTATTATTGTTGTCATGTTAATTGTTGACTGTTAACACCTCCTGCACCCACCTAAGTATGTGTCTATCATTTTACTTTTTATCCAATCCCAGAGTTTCCCCTCCACCCCACCCCCCTTTGCTTTCTTCCGCCTCTCTGGAGCATTACCTCAATCCACTGAGGTTCCGCTTCCCAGAAATTGTCCACAGTTTGACTCAAAAAAACTCACAGAAATTTTTTACAGGTTTGAATGTTTTTATGTTAACTCAAGGAATATGGTGGGTGTTTTTTTCTGTTCCAGAGCTAGTCCTCCGCGAGTTGCCCTCAATATTATTCTACCCTTGGTCGGACAGAAGTTCTTATAAGGAGATCAATGGGGTTAGCTGGGACCCTGGAGTTTTTATCAGTCTGGTTCCTAGAATAGTGGAGCAGATGGCCCCTCCTCCACTCAGGTCACTGAGGGCTCCTTGAGACTATTCAGACTGGTAAGCTTGGCCTCTGCCTTTGTTTCCTCAGTGTAGCTTAAATTGCAGGGTGTGGCAGGCTGTATCAGCTAGGATGGGCTTTTCTTTTTCCCCAGGTAGCTCCTCCCAGGGAAAATGGTCCTTTTGTTTGGAAGTATATGAACAACCCAATGCAGGACTCCTGCCCTGCTTCCCACCCCCATCTGTCCTTAAGTACCTCAAGTCCACACCTCCCTCCATGCGCCAGTGCTTTGGGTATGTAGTTATAAATGAATACTCCTGTGCTCTGGGATTAGAGATTTTTTTAAAAAGGCAATCGAAACCGCAGCTCTCTCCAGCAGTGGCTCTGATTTGTGGGGCCTGGACTCTGCTGCCACCAGCAGTCTTGCTACCTTGGATGATAGGGCTGCTGTGGGTCACGTCACTGCAAATCCAGAGGCGCTTCTGGTTGTTGTTGCTTCTGCAGGCAGGTGTGTGTGCTCCGGGCCACCCCCTTCTCTAGATCTCGCCATTCCTCCCAGTCTCCAGGTACCTTCTGTTCTTCCTTGTTATAAGTCACCTCCTCAGCTGGACCACAGTTGGCAATTCCAGGTGAATGTTCTCCAAAGTAGTTGTATTTCTAGCCTGGCCATGGGAAGAGGTGCCCAACAGGTCTGCCTATTCGGTTGCCATTTTCTCTCTCTCATTAGTTTCCTAGACTTCCCTGAATATTGACAGAAAATTTTTATTATGATTTAAAAATTGGGTCCACAGTATTTCCTTTCAAAAAGAAAATCATCAATAGTCTTAACAATTCTGAAAGCTTTTTGTGCCTCTTTAAAATTCAACTACAATCATTTTAAAAACACTTTACAGATCTGCCTACATTATCTATGACCAAAAGATCCCTTTATACACTTAAAAGGGGGGTCTTTATTAGATGGTCTAAACTTTAGGAATGATTAACTATTCTCCTCAAGACGTTCATCTTGAGGGAATGTGAAGAAAGTAGTGATTAATTCTTTTGTAGATCTTTACAGTCTTGACTACAAATAATTTAAAAACCTGTAAACTTTACATTTCTACCTACATTCTCTTCCCATGGATCTGAAATATATCATCTGTACTTTACAACTGATTAAGTACTCTCCTCAAGACACCTTATGTTTGGAGGGAATGTGAAGAATGTGAAGATGGCATATTAACACAGTGGATGCTCAGTAGCTGTTTGTTTCTTAAATTGGTCTGTATCTACTATTCTATTAAAAATTATGTCAGCCCAGCTGCTGTTGTTACAGAAATTACCAGTTGACCAGAGGACACATAACCGATTACCAGAGGACACACAGCGATTACCACGGGACACTGAGATCCGGGGCCTCTTAGGGCAGGGCTGAGGATCAGCCATAGCTGTTTGCTCTGCCCTGTTGACTCCCTGAGACCCCGCCCCACCCAAGCTGTGTGCAGAGGCTTTTGCATATGAATGGCCTGGCCCTTTGCAATCTAAAATTACCTAACAAACTGCAGCGGGGTCAGAAAGACCCAGAACATCAAAAAGAA
>NW_006294593.1:21313-40340 GCF_000327345.1 Myotis davidii | reverse complement strand
GTGGGGGGAAGGGATGTGGGAGTGCAGGAAGATACTGGAAAAAAATCGTACACCTATGGATGAGGACAGTGGGGAGGAGGGGTAAGGGCAGAGTGTGGGGTGGGAACCAGATGGAAGAGAGCTATAGGGAGAAAAAAGAGGAACAACTGTAATAATCTGAACAATAAAGATTTAATTTTTTAAAAATGGCTCAGTTATTGTTGCTATTAGACAGATTATCTTAGGGATGAAACCATGACCTTGTATTATCCATATTTGAACTAACTAGTCAGACAGGCCAAAGCCATAGAGAGTAATTCTTCTTCATATGTTTATCATCAAATCTAGGCTTTCATCATTTTGGAGTAGTATTTTACAAGGCCTTTGATAAGGACACTAATTGTACTGAGCAAAAGTGTCACCAGATCCAGTTATTATGTAGTGTTTGAAATACTCATCAAATACCTATATTTGCTTTGCATGTACTGTTAAATCATTGAATGCTGATACATTACTAAACAGTGAATAGTCTATAAAAACCATAATCATCTATTACTTTATATTGTGGGCTGCATGCATATTCTACTAAAAACCTTTGAACATTGGATTATTTATATTACAGGATCATAGACTTGCAGGTTGCTCATAAATGCCAGGACCTTCTCCACCACATCTGTTAGGCATTTGGAGTGCTGTACCCACCACCACCAGTTCTACCAACACCATCTCTACCTGTGGGAATTGCTCTTCCTCCTCCCAACTCTTTTACCACCATGAAATGGCATACTAACCCACCACCATCACTTTTTGCCACAGTCTTTTCTCAGCAAGGATTCAGGAATATGGAGAAGGGCTACACATAAATGAAGAGAGACTAGACAAGAAATATAAATTTGGAAGGCATGGGGGAGAGCCAGATGGAAACCAGCTCTCTAGTGGAGTGGCTCCCTGAATGTCTGGACCCAGGGCTTTTTATTCACACATTTTGCCCTTTAGCAAAGCAGGTAAACATATCAAAGGTAAGGTTTGGTAAACAACAAATGATTATCAGGTTAGGGGAATTGCCCTCAGCTGTTTGACAGCAGGTAATAATATGTAGATCTTCAGCCCTGCTGAAGATGTCCATCAACCTTCTGAATAACTTCTCACATTTATTATGGTAATTACTGTTCTTAGCCCCCAGCATATCCCCCTATTTTTATTTAATAAATTTAACAAGAATGTATGTCATTTGCAGAGCTCAGATCCTTTTAAGATTTTAAATTCAATTGAAAGGATTGAGTTCTTTCATGTCCTTTTAAATTGCTGCCAGTCATCAAAAGAATCAGTCTTCAGTAAGCCCCTTTCTGGGCCAACAGTTCTTTGAGTCCCCTTTCCAGCCACTAACCAACAGTTTTTTATGGGTTTCCTTCTCAATTACTGTCCAAGTGTTTTTTTTCATGGGTTTCCTTCCCAATCACTGCCCCCTGTGACATGACAGCAATGATATTCCAGTTCTGGATGGTGGACAAACGGTGAGCAATGGCAATGCAGGTCTGACCTTCTTTGGCTTTGTCCAGGGCAACCTGCAGCCATGCACAGCTAATGACTGCTAGCATGGCAAGGCGTTTTTACCATCCGCCATCTCTGGCCTATTTTTCCTCTGTCTCATCAGCGTGTTGCCTGGGGCCACTGCCATCTGTGGCTGCAGTAGTCTGGCCAGTTCCTCCCTGGGATCCATTGTTGCAGGAATCCACACGGGCATGGAGGAGTCTTCTGGAAATATATAAGCATATGCTTATATATATATAAGCATATATAAGGATAAAGGGACCTTTCTATAAACTAGATTGGATGTTTTCATTTTGCCAAACCATTTTCCTTTGGCTAATTCTGATACCATGTGTGTCTCAGCATTACAAATGAAAAAATTTCAAGGTGAAACAATTTAAGGTAATTAAGGCTTGATGTAATTTACTTACAGGAGATTACTCCACTATTTCCCCTTTTTTCATTTTAAATTGGAAGGAGGACTTTTTTTTTCTTGCTGTACAATATTTTGGCTTTTGAAAATCCAGCATGCAGCCTTGATAGCTTTTAATTCAATTTAGTACAGAAGTATGACTGCTCTGAATTCATTGCATGATAAGCAGCTTTACTATGAGATGAACCATCAGTAAAAAAATTAGTTAATGCTCCAGGAATAGGTTCCTGCCTAGTACAACTAAGTTCCCCTGAATATTCACTTATTTCAATTTGCCAATTTAAATCAGTCTGAAATAAGGCTTATTTCCTAACTTTATTTGTCCTTAGGTGTGGATAGTAAATGACATTAATTGAATTTCTGCTAGCAGTCTTAGAGTATACATAAGCTTTGTTAGGGAGGCAAAATGCAAATTATTTACTTTTCTTTCTGAAGCCTAATACCTTGACCTTTAATTACAGTTTCTAAATATTTGAAGGAAATCTCACTTTATTTTCTCCCAGAGTAATTTCTAGGCCATATTTAGAGAGCTTCTTTTTAAAAACATTTTTTTCTTTGTCTTTCTTTTAAACTGAACAACAAACTTGCTAGTTTTTCAGATGCTGGCTAATACTTCCATACATACAAACCAAGCAAAAGTAATTCTTTTTTAATTTATGGTGACTTATTAATGATCAGATTTAATGCTTGAATAGTAACCTTTAGTTTATCCTGTGAAGAGTGGCTGAAGAGATTTTAAAACTTCTCCTTTTTTCTTTTCTAAGCTTAAAATTTACTTTCAAACAGCATTCTTTTTGTCTAGTGCTCATTTGAATAAACAAAGGGGTTATGGGAGGCCTCAGGAATGCAAATTTTTACATTGGCCTTCATTAGACCCAATTGCTTATAAAAATATTGGCTTCTCATATAACTGAAATTATATGAGACCTTGATTATATTATAAAAAGCTAATTTATTAAGTAATAAAAGTAGGCAACTTTATTGAAAAAATAAAGTAAGCAAACTTATACGTTTGATATATGAGGTACAGATGCCGTCTAATACCACCAGCCTATTAAAAAGCAGGCTGCCTGAGTGCTTTTGTTTTAAAATTCTGCTGCTGAATTATCTGGTTTTGCTTAAGAAATATTTAGCAATCTTTCCTTGCCCTACTTTAGAGGTTAAAACCTTTATAACATTTAAAATGTATGTATATAAATAAAATATAGTTATTAATTTTTATTTGATAAAACTTTCCACATGATTTTAAGTATGTTAGACCGGCCTAACATACTTATATATTTGAACTGAAGTTCAAATATATTTCTTTTAAAAAGAGAGAATAAATCTTTGAATCATTCTTGGCCTTTGGATTGTCCCAAAATCATCTTGGTTAAAGTCTTGAAATTTAACTTGGAAAGACCATCAAATATATATATACTAAAGGCCCGTCGCACAAAGATTCACGCATTAGGCCTTCCTTCCCCGTCTGCCGGCACCGGATTTCCTTCGGCACCCAGGACCCATGCCTTTGGTCCGGCCACAGCGGAGAAGCCAAGCCTATTCAGTCTTCAGTTTTTGCTCTGTGCCTGCATATGCAAATTAACCGCCATCTTTGTTGGGTTAATTTGCATAGTAGCTCTGATTGGCTGGTGGGCATAGCAGAGTGACACCAATTTGCATGTTTCTCTTTTATTAGTGTAGATATTAATTTCTCCAGAGAATACAGGCCAATATCCCTCTTGAACATAGATGCCAAAATCCTCAACAAAATCTTAGTAAATCGGATCCAGCAGTACATCAGAAAGATCATACACCACGACCAAGTAGGATTTATCCCAGGGATGCAAAGATGGTACAATATCCACAAATCAATAAACGTGATAGATCACATCAACAAATTGAAAGAAAAAAACCACATTTTTTTCTGCTCAGGGAGGGCGGCTAGCCCCTTCCTCTATTTGAGAGGCACAGCTAGCTTTCTTAATTAACAAAGGGCTACTGAGATTTTTTAATTATCTATTTTTCAATAATTTTTAGATTTAAATTTAATTATTATTTTAAGGCATATTTTTTAGTAAATTTTTTTGTGTTTTTTTTAAATATATTTTATTGATTTTTTACAGAGAGGAAGGGAGAGAGATAGTCAGAAACATCGACCAGCTGCCTCCTGCACATCTCCTACTGAGGATGTGCCCCCAACCCAGGTACATGCCCTTGACCGGAATTGAACCTGGGACCTTTCAGTCCGCAGGCCAACGCTCCATCCACTGAGCCAAACCGGTTTCGGCTTTTGTGGGGTTTTTTTTTTTTACATGATTATAGAAAATAAAACTCAGTAGTAAATTTTTGTAACAGACAATTTAGTGAATCTTCTTTTCAGCCTAAAAGTTAACTTTGGAATGCGGTTAATTAGCATTTTAAAGACTACTCTTTATTATGGAAATACTAATCTTGTTGCTAGAACCAGCCTGCATTCTTTTTTCCTTGGGTCAAATTCACCATTTTTCTTAGGAAATAATCAGTCTTGGGGTTTTATTTTGTACATTTGTAGAGATTTCAGCTCAAAATTCTATCTAAATGTCCAAAAACAGGACAGTTGCACACACCTGTTTCAAGCCAGTTTTCTCTTTGCACAGAAATCCCAGATGCATTTTTAAATTTTGTAAAACTTTTCAATTACAAGAAGACTAAATTAGCATACTTGGGGAGGGGGGCGTCCATATTGGATCACCATGTGGCTTCCTTTCTCCCTTCCCCCACATCCTGCTTTGGGGGAAGTTTCAGTAAGTGACCTGGCGGGGTATTTTTTTTCCAAAGTCATGCTTAATAGAAAAACAGATTTTAAATTTTTTCGTATTTAACTTTCCAAAATAATAGCTAGCACCCAAGGTGACCTTGGGCCAATTTTAGGTGTTCCAAACATGTTCTCCAGTAATTTTTAAACAAAGCTAGTCTTTTTGCAGGCGAGCCGATAGCTCTGCCCTCTCCAGCCACCTTTGAATCTCTCCGCACCAGAGGCAGATTCGGCAGCGGGGTTTCATTTCTTATTACAGATTTTAGATTCCAAATACAAATTAAGATTTTAATTTGAACAAGAAACCACATTAAAGATGACCATGGCACTCTTTTTTCAGCCTGATTTTAAAAAGTACCTTTTGATATTCCAATTTCTTTA
Organism: Myotis davidii; assembly: GCF_000327345.1. Taxonomy (NCBI): domain Eukaryota; kingdom Metazoa; phylum Chordata; class Mammalia; order Chiroptera; family Vespertilionidae; genus Myotis; species Myotis davidii. The sequence continues at coordinate 35,241 of NW_006294593.1, read as the reverse complement.
TAATTTTGCCTTCTTGTCAAATTTTTTCCCATAATAATCTGACTTAAACACAAAGTATCCCCCATGCACTTGCAGATCCATGGGCTTCTGAAGCTAACATGGGCTCTACGCATTGTTAATCTTAGCACCATTATTGGTGTTGTTTACGCTCAGGCGAATCCTTCTTTTCCAGATGTCCAATGCAATTAATGTTGGTGCTTCCAGGGTTCAGAAAGTCCCTGTTCAGGTGCCATTTATGCCGGGGTTCTTCTTTTTTTTTAAAATATATTTTATTGATTTTTTTTACAGAGAGGAAGGGAGAGGGATAGAGAGTTAGAAACATCGATGAGAGAGAAACATCGATCAGCTGCCTCCTGAACACTCCCCACTGGGAATGTGCCCACAACCAAGGTACATGCCCTTGACCGGAATCAAACCTGGGACCCTTGAGTCCGCAGGTCAATGTTCTATCCGCTGAGCCAAACCGGCTAGGGCATATGCCGAGGTTCTTGTCCCATCATCAAGAAGGGTTCAGGAATCTGGAGAAGGGGCCGTGCGTAGATGACATAGGAATCCAGAGACTAATAAAGAGTCCAGAGACGAGATATAATTTTGAAAGGCATTGGGGGTCAGAGGACCTTCAGCTAAAGGAACTGAAGACTTTCTCCTTATGTTGGACCCTTGCTTTTATTAACACAATTTATCCTAAGGCGAGGTGGAAATAATACATTTCAAAGGGTACAGAAGCATTGTCAGTTTGGGGAATAGCCTATGGCTGTACAGGTGTTTGGCCAGTAGGAGGCAATAACATGTAGATTAAAATGCCCTTTAACTGTCTGGCAGCCACAATCAGTTTCCTGTTCAGGTTTGGGGAAATGCCTTTAGCCATTCCCAACAGGTGACTGTATGTGTGACTCAACTCTGTTGAGTCCCCAAATCTCATCAACCTTTTGATGAAACTCTTGAAATTGTGACATGCTGGAATTGGTCTATAGCAGGCTTAGGCAAATAATCTTTTCCAGATGTCCCTGTTTGGAAGCCATAAATGCCACAGTCTTTTCACAGCAAAGGTTCAGGAGTCTGGAGGAGGGGCTGTGACATAAATGGGTAGAGACTAGAAAAGAAATATAAATTTGGGAGGCATGGGGGAAAGCCAGGCAGAAACCAACTCTCTAGTGGAGTGGCTCCCTGAATGTCTGGACCTTCGGCTTTTTATTCACACATTTTGCCCTTTAGCAAAGCAGATATACATATCAAAGTTAAGGTATGGTAAACAACAAATGATTATCAGGTTAGGGGAATCGCCCTCAGCTGTTTGGCAGCAGGTAATAATATATAGATCTTCAGCCCCGCTGAAGATGTCCCTCAGCCTCCTGAGGAACTTATCGCATTTATTATGCTAACTACTGTTTTAGCCTCCAGCAACTTTTGTTCAGGATCACCAGGATCACCACCTGCTCTAACTTAGGAAATGAAGTAGTAATAAAGGTAAACCTGAACGTATGGATTTTTGAACTGCATGACTTTCTTCTCCATAGACAACCAAATCGTCAAAGGCAAAATTTTGAGTAGAGGTTTTTAGAATCTTTTAGCCACTCATTGTCATTAATATGCAAATAACTGCATAGCTGAGTATGAGACTGGTGTAACATGAGAGAATATGACTGCTGACACTCTTGTCTTCCTTTCTGAGCTCACCATCTTATGTTTCCCTTTCAGTACAGTATCTCAATAATTACAAATGCCATAGAGTACATGAAATTCATGTACAAAGCAAAGAGTAAACAGTAAAGTAGTGCAAGGATAATTTATATTCATTTCCTAAGGATGCCATAACAAATTACCACAAACTGGGTGGTTTATAAAATTTATCTCTCCCAGGCCTGGAGACAGGTCCACGATCAGAGTATTGGTAGGGCCAGCCTCCCAGAAACCTGTAGGGGATAAACTCTTCCTTGCGTTTTCCAGCTTCTAGTGCTTTTGGCATTCCTTAGATCATGGCCACATATTTGTGTTCTGTCTTCATATTGCCTTCGCCTCAGTGTCTGTGTATAAGCTCCCTTCTGCCATGAGGAGACAGATGAGGTTGCATTTATGGGCCACACAACTGATTTCTTGCATGTTAATCTTATATTCTGCACTTTTGCTAAATTGGTTTATTAGCTCTAGTATATTTTTACAAATTCTTTGGGATACTTCATGTATTAGAATCATGTCACCTGCAGAAAGATTTTCCAATCTGAGTGCCTAATTCCTATAGCTAGAACTCCCAAGAATATCTTAAAGTGAAAATAACAGACATCCTTGTCTTCTTGATTTCAATGGGGAAGATTTCAGTCTTTCACCATAGCTGTGCTTTTTGCGCTTTTTTGTGCCCTTTTTCATGTTCAGGAAGTTGCTTTCTATTCCTATTTTATTGAGTGTTATCATAAAAGGGTATTGGATTTTGTCAAATGCTTATTCTACATCAATTAAGATCATCATGTGGTTTTTCCCTTTCATTCTACTTGTTTGTGTATTACATTGATTAATTTCCTTATGTTGATCTACCCTTGCATTCCTGGGGTAAAGCTCACTTGTTATTGATATATATAATATTTTAATATTTCATATTAGGTTTCCTAATATGTTGTTGAGGATTTTTATGTGTATATCACACAAAATATTGGTCTATAGTTTCCTTGTGTCATTTTTTTTTTTTAACCTGGTTTTGGTATCACGGTAAGGCTGGTCTCAAAGAATGACATGGGATGTTGATAACTAATGTTATGTGTCAACATAGCTAAACCATGGTACATAGACACTTGCTTAAACTCCCGTCTAAATGTTGAAGTGAAGGTTTTTTTTAACGAGATTAGTATTTTAAGGAGGCAGATTGATATCCATAATATGGGTAGGTTTTTGTCCAATCAGTTGAAGGCTTTAAGAGAAAAAAGAGGTTGCACAAGGAAGAGGAAATTCTTTCTTCACAGTGCCTTAGAATTCCAGTTTCGGCATGAACATTTCATGGGTGTCCAGCATGCCAGCCTACTGTGTAGATTTTGTACTTCTCTGCCTCCAATATCACATGAGACAATTCCACAAAATAAATCTCTCTCCCTCTCTATATAGATCCTTTTCCCTGGAGAACCCTAACTAATACAGATGTATTTCCTAATCTTTTTCTTGGAAAACCTGAGAAGGATTAGTAATAATTGCTCTTTATATAATTGGTAAAATTTATTTCAAGTTTTTTATTTAATAGAATTTATTAAATATTCAAAATATGTACCTGTTGTAGGTCTTTCAGATTGTCTATATCTTCTTGAGTCAGTTTTGCATGATTTGTGTGTTCCTAGTACTTTCATCTAATTATGTTTGTGGGTACAAATGTACACAATACAATCTTATCATCCAACTAATATCTGTAACTTGGGCCATGATGAACCCTCATTTGTTTTTAACTTTAGTCATTTACATTTTTTCTATTCAGTCCAGCTAAAGATGTATGAATGTAACTGATTTTTGAAAGAACCAACTACTAGTTTTCTTCATTCTTTTACCATTCTGTATTTCATTTATCCCTGTCTTAAACTTTTATGTCCCTCTTTTGGAGAGCTTTTGTTAAGATTGCACATCTTTTCTGATTTCTAAGTGACAAATTAAGTGGTTGATTTAAGTTTGTTCTGCTTGAAAATACGTTTATAAAATTATAAGTACCATTGAGTAATGTTTATATTGCAACATATACCATAAAAATCATCTCTTTAAAGTAAAACATTCAGTTGATTTTAGTATATGCATAGAGTTCTTCACGTATAAGCAAAATCTTTTTTTCTTTTACATTTTCATCACAACAGAAAGAAACCCCAGACACATATTCATATTTCCAACTGAACCAATTTCATCCCAAACGAATTCAAAGGCCCAAACATTGGATCATTAGATGACAATCAGTTTCCTTTGGAGCTGGCTTGGCAGGTTCCATCTGAATGAAGACTCTGATTTCTAGGAAACACTCATAAAGCTTTTTTTACTACACAGACAGAGAGAGAAAATTAAAAAACAAAACAAAAAAAATGGCCGAAACCGGTTTGGCTCAGTGGATAGAGCGTCGGCCTGCGGACTGAAAGGTCCCAGGTTCGATTCCGGTCAAGGGCATGTACCTTGGTTGCGGGCATATCCCCAGTGGGGAGTGTGCAGGAGGCAGCTGGTCGATGTTTCTCTCTCATCGATGTTTCTGACTCTCTATCTCTCTCTCTTCCTCTCTGTAAAAACTCAATAAAATATATTTAAAAAAAAAAAATGGTCAGATCACCACTACTAATGGCTTATCAAGCCCAAAAGTTGAGAGTGGCATTTCTTTAGAGTCCATTCCAATCAAGAAATTTTTTAAAAAATCATTATTGTTGAGCGTATTACAGATGTCTCTCCTCCCCCTCCCCCATTGCACCCATCCACCCAGTTCTCACCCCACTCCAGGCCTTCACCACAGTACTGTCTATGTCCATAGGTAAGATCTTTGATTAATCTCTTCCTGTCTCGCCCCCCCCCACCCTTCCCTTTGAGATGCATAGTCTGTTCCATGGTTCCATGCCTCTGATTCTATTTTATTCACCATTTTATTTTGTTCATTAAATTTCTTGTTTATTTTTAGATTCAATTACTGATAGATATGTATTTTTTCCCATTTTATAGTTCATGTTTTTTGTTTCTACTTCTTCTACCTCCTGCTCTTCTTAAAGACTACCCTTCCCCATTTAATATAATACCGGCTTGGTGATGATGAACTCCTTTAGTTCTCTCTTGCTTGTGAAACTCTTTATCTGACCTTCAATTCCAAATGATAGCTTTGCTGGGTAGAGTAATCTTGGTTATAGGTCTTTACTGCTCATCATTTTGAATATTTCTTGCCACTCCCTTCTGGCCTGCAAAGTTTCTGTTGAGAAATCAGCTGACAGTTGCATGGGCATACACTTGTAGGTAACTAACTGCTTTTCTCTTGCTGCTTTTAAGATTGTCCCTAGCCCTTGATATTTTAATTATGATGTGTCTTGGTGTGGGACTTTTGTTTGAGACTCTCTGCACTTCCTGGACTTGTAAGTCTATTTCTTTCACCAGGTAGGGGAAGTTTTCTCTCATTATTTCTTCAAATAGGTTTCCAATACCTTGCTCTCTCTCCTCCTTCTGACACACCCGTAATGCAAATGTTTGTACATTTAAAGTTGTCCCAGAGGTGAAATACACTATCCTCATATATTTGGAGTCTTCTTTTCTTTAAGCTCTTCTGATTGGGTATTTTTTGCTTCCTCATATTCCAAATCCTTGATTTGATTCTCCACATCCTCTATCTCTACTGCTGAATCCCAGTAAATTATTCCTTATTTCAGTTAGTGTATGCTTAATTTCTGACAGATCCTTTTTCATGTCTTTGATATTCTCACTAAAATCCTTGAAAGTTTCACGATCCTTGAGTGAGCTAATAACCGTATATCCAGTAGTTTGCTTGCTTCCATTTCTTTCATTTGTGGCATGTTTCTTTATTTCTGCATTTTGGCTGCTTCCCTGTGTTTGTTTCTATGAATTAGGTAGAGCTGCTGTGTCTCCTGGAATAGGTAGAGCAGCCTTGTGTAGTAGATGCCCTCCCAAGTCACCTGAGCTGGGCACTCTACATGCACACCTGAGTGGGCTGTATGCATGGTACAACCCAGGAGAGGCACCTGGACACAGTGGGCTTGGAATATTCCTGGCGCCTCCCTGGGCCTTTTTTGAGCCACAAAGGGCGGAGGGACAGGCCAGGAGACAGAGGGATCTGTGGAGCCACAGTGCCATTAAGCGGAATCCTTTTTGAACAGGGCCAGCCACACAGGGCCCCTGCGCCTGGGGATCCGCTGGGGAAGGCCTGTGGGCGGGCGGGCTGGGTCTGGGGACCACAGAGCATTGTGGGCCGGATCTGGGTGGCCAAGGAAGCCACAGGAAAAGGTGGAAGCAGCAGTGCTCGCCCAGAAGGGAGCCTGGGTTCCCCTGGGCTGAGGGGCATAGCGTTGGAGGCCTGAGACCCAACCACCAGGGAGATGGGGAAAGAGGAGGCGGCAGCCCTGTTAAGGGACAGCCTCTTCATGACCCCATGAAGCATTTCCCCAGTGCTTTTGCATGTGCATGCCGGTGCTGGTCCCAGACAAGGCAGAGTCCAGCAGGAGCGGGGCAGGTTAGAGTGAAGAGGTGTGTTTGGCATCCTTGGGCTCACACCTAAAAGAGAGCCTGCGTCCCAGGCCACACAAGCCCTTCCTGTTCCCTGGGACAGAGTTCCCAGACCCACTGGGCACTGCGTTTGTACCCTCGGATCAGATCACAGGGGACTAGGATCCCTTGTGGAGAGGGATCGCATTCTCTGGATGGAGGTGATCGAGATCCATTATCCTCGCTCTCCTTCACAAGGCCCAGTGCCTAGGTGCTCCGTGCACCTCAGAGGCACGCCAACACACACACACACTCACTCACATACTTAGGCAGCGGGTCCTTGATCTGGGGATGCAGCAGTTGGTCCAAAGGGCATGCCAAGACCCCCTGGGGCTGAAGGCCAATTTGAACACATAGGTCAGGACACTGGCCTCCAGGGCCTCTGCACTGACAAGGCCTAAGTACGCTTGGCAAAAGGTCAGGGGACTCACAACTGAAAAAAGAAGGGACAGGGAACAAGGGAGCACATTTTGGCACCCTTTCTGGACATGTGACAGCAAAGGGTGTGAGCTCAGCCAGGAGCTGAGCCTGGAGACCAGCTCCCAGAGACCAGCTGACCCACAGCAGGGAAGAGCTCGCCAGGGACCACAAAAGAGCCACCCCAGGAGTTCTTCCCCACAGCGGGCTCTCCATACCCTCAGGGTCTAGATGGAAATGCTCCTCATTCCTGGCTTTGGCAGACAGGCTGCCTCTGTGGTGGGCAGGTGGACAATGGGGGGAGGGAGGGTTCCTCTCTGTCAACCCAGCTGCTTTGAACTGGAGGCAGCATCTTCACACTTTGTCTTGTTTCTCCAACCTGCCTGTGGGCCAGCTAAGCATTCAGTGGAGACCTGGAGGGAGAGTCAGGGGTGAGTACAAGCCAGGGCCGTTCCTTCTCCTCGCCCAAGTGCTGCTCAGGGTCTCTTGACGGAAGGTGGCCAAGAACGCTCAAGTCTGCCGACATATGGCAGGTCGTCCATCCACTCAACTCGATTCCACTCCCAGGTTTACCAGGCAATCCTCTCCCTTCAGGGAGGTGCGTCCGGGATCCTTGGTGGGCAGGCCTAGGTTGGAATCCTGGTGTTATGAAATATGGAATTTATGGAATTGGCACAGAAGAGACAGTTGGACACTCTGAGGTTTCAGGAAAAGCCTTTATTCAAAGCAGCGTTGCTGGTTCAAGGGACTCAAAGACCCAGATCCTGAACCACTTAGACAATGAGATTTCCTCCTTATATATTTCTGAGTTTGTTTCCTAACTACCAGCTTCTGTAGCGGATTCTCACAGCATCCCTCCCCCCCCCACCCCCCCGGCCCCAAGAATCAGTTAGAATGGTTAACTTAGACAAATCTAATGTCCATCCTGGATGGCATCAGTGACCTACCTCTAGTTAAGGTGTTACATCCTTCATTTATGGCCCCTTGTTAATTTGGCGTATTTAGGTAAATAGCTCTTGCAAGACCAGATAATTAAGGAAGGGTCAGTGACTTCAGGAATGTGCATTAGGGACACTGATTACCTTAAGTACAGAGTCCAGCTGCTAGTCTCCTACATTCTTTCACAAATGGAGTTAATTATCAGCTAGCAAGAGGGTGCAGTAGAAAGCAAGCTACTGGAACAAATTCAGTTTGCTAGCCCCAAAAATGTCTTATGCTCCCCGTCATCCCCCTCCCCCTTGATCCATAAGCTAGCCTTAGCCTTGCGGATCATAGAAGACTCAGTGATTGGGGATAGGGACGATGACCGCTCTAACTACTTCCGGCTGAAGGGGGGTGTCGAGATAAAGGGGTTCAGCATGCCAAGTCTTCATCATCTTCCCCAAGGGGGTCGTAGTAGTGCAGGTTCCTGGCTTGTAGTACCGTTTGGAGCTTAAAGGCTTCTAAGCAAGAAGAGATAAACTGTGCTAGCATATTGAGTATACAGGGGCCAAATAACAGAGCTAGGAGTATCATTAAAAGGGGACCTGCTAGTGGAAGTACCCACAAGGCCCAGTTCCATATATTATTCCAAGAACTCCAAGATTCTGATAATTCCTGTCTTCTTTTTGAAGCCTGATCAGCTAGCTTCTTGGCCCCATCCCTTACAATACCAGACTTGTTGGCATAAAAACAGCACTCTTCCTCAAGATACAGGCACAGCCCTCCTTTTTCCGCTGTGAAAAGGTCCAGTCCTCTTTGATTCTGGAGAGTATCGGCTGCCAGTGAGTCAATCTGTTCCTGTACTGCAACAATGCTTTGGGCTATTTCTTCTAAGCTGTCAGCAAGGTCTTTGGACAGGCTCTGATAGTAGGAGAGGGAAGTCGCCAGTACCCCTGTTCCAGTGCTAACACCTGCTCTAATGCCAAGCGTTTTAAGGAGAGGGATTAGTTGGGCTGCTCTTTTGTATCGGATATGGTGTGTTTTGGGGACGGGCAAGGGCTGATTATTGGGGGCTATATCTACATTGGGTGAGAGGTAGATGAGAGTGCAAGTCCCCGTCCAGTTTGTGGGGAGACAGACATACGTGTTTTGTCCACAGAGGAAGAAGATTCCCTCATTATGGAGACAAGCCGAAAGGTGTAAAGAAAAAAGGTGAGTTGAAGGATATGGGGGTCTCTGTCCTGATTCTGCGCTCCAAACTGAGAGGGTGGCTGCCATGGCGCTTCCGATAAGGGGTGACAGGTGAGAGGTTGAGACTCTTTTGCAGTGAAAGTGGGTAGGAATACTAGTATGAGGTGTTATCCAAGGAAAAAGTGAAAGGGAAGGAAAAGAACAATTGAAGTCTCGGGCCTGGACTGTTGGATAAGAAGTAAAACGGACTGGCTGTAGAAAATGACCATTGGCTTCTGGGGAGACTTGGTAGTCAATCCGTTGGGACCAATAGGTATTTGGTAGTTCCAGTTTGACTGTGGTGTTGCAAGCAGAGGATGGGAGGTCACCCAATGATATATTGCCCTGTGATCTTGTAAAGCATAAAGGGGCCTGGGTGAGTAGTGGGGTATGTAGAGCAATAGGGCCTGTGACTGGGAGAGAGGACGAAGCTACTTTAGCAAGAGATTGAATATAGGTACGAAAGAGAAGGGAGGCTTGGTTTGCCTGGGTGGTAGGATAATCACCTAATAGGGTGTCAGCTCTTTCAGAAAATATATTCCCCTTTTCTTTTTTATAAGCCAGAGTGGTTTTAACCTGGTTCCATCCCTCAATGGGTGTAGGGATGGCTATATATGCTGAAGAAGAGAGGGAAAGGCAGAGCCAGCATTCCCTGGCTAAGGCTGGGTTGGTCTGATTTAAGAGGGAGAGGGTGAGGTTAAGTCTTTGGTAGAGATAGTGAGGACTTAGGAGATTCTTAAGAGGCAGAGCGTAGACCTGGGAATGGTCGAGATTAAGAGAGTTCAGTAACAGTAAAAGAACCAGCCTCAGCCTCATCTTGTTCCGTTGCTGTGTAGGAAGTACTAATTTTATGGTGCTCTGTGTCCCAGCAAGGTCAGAAGAGTTCTCCTGGTACTAGCCTAGGGTTCCGGTGGCACTCCTAAAAAGACAAAAATAAGAATTATTAGAAAGACAAAAACCATGATTATCCAGAAATACCAGAGCATATTACCTTTAGGGAGAGATAAGAAAGAAATAATAGTATAAGGGAGAATTCAGCAGGGTGTTATCTGAATTACTTGGAGCAGGTGATCAGCCAGGTCCTCCGTCTTCTTGAGAGTGATCCACAGGGGGTGTTTCTGGTCGGAGGTCACCTTCCACTCAGGCTGGGCGTTGCTCGGCTGGTGGTCTGCTTTCACCCAGGAGTTCAGTCCTGCAACCTTGAGATCCGTAGGGGTGGTTAGTATGACTGGATAGGATCCCTTCCCAGTTGGCTTAAGGGGCTCCTTTTTCTAGTCTTTTACCCAAACCTGGTCTCCAGTTTTATAAGGGTATACAGCTGTTCCTAGAGAGATGGGTAATCAGTCAATAACCCATCTGTGGACCTCAAAGACAATTTTTCCAAGTCCCTGTAATTGCTTCTGAATTCCTAAGTCCCCTATTTCCCCCAAATTTCCCTTTGGCTGAATTAAGGGAGGAGGTCTGGCATACAAAATTTCAAAGGGAGAGAAACCTACCCTGGCCTTCAGGGCACAGCATACCCCCAGGAGTACAAGAGGTAAGATATCTGTCCTGGGTAAGATTGTCTCTTGGCATAGCTTAGCCATGGCCTGCTTGATTGTCTGGTTCATGCGGTCTACTTTCCCTGACCTCTCAGGCCTATACGCTGTATGTAGGTTCCATTTAATTTCTAAAGCCTTGGCTACCTGTTGTACTATTTCTGCTACAAAGGCTGGGCCATTATCCAACCGCGGTCAGAGGCTTTCCATGCTGTGGAATTATGTCCTTCAGCAATGCTTTAGTGACTTTTCTTGCCTTTCCTGTGCAAGTGGGATATGCCTCGACCCAGCCTGAAAAGGTACAAACAAAGACCAGTAGATATTTATTCCCTCTGCTAGGCCCTATTTCTGTAAAATCTACTTCTAAGTCCTCAGAGGGAGCTTGCCCGCAGCACTGAACTCCTATCGGTCCTACAGGACCCTGGTTGGCATTGTTCTGTGCACAGAGGAGGCAACACTGAGAGACTGAGGCACACAAGGAGGGAAGGCAGGCAATCAGGTAGTATCTGCCTAACAAAGCTTCTAGGGCAGTCTTCCCTAAATGAGTAAGTTTCATGCTGCTGGAGGACTACCTTATGGGCTAACTGTTCTGGGACATAGACTTTATGATCTGGGAGTATCCACCAACCTTCCTTCATCCTCTTACCCCCTTCTTGCTGGGCCCATTCCTCTTCGGAGGCTCAGGTAATTCAGGAGCCAACATGATCCGCAATGGCACCACCCACTCCTTAGCAGCCAGCTTTGCCGCTGCGTCTGCGTGAAGATTCCCTTTTGACACTGAGTCTTTCCCTTTCTGGTGTCCTTTACAACAGATGACGGCTACTTCCTTGGGCTCCCAGACTGCTTATAGTAACTTCAAGATCTCATTCTGATTTTTGATTCCTTTTCCTCTGGCCATCAGGAACCCCCTTTCCTTGTATATGGCCCCATGGATATGCAGGGTAGCGAAGGCATAGTGTGAGTCAGTGTAGATGTTGGTGCACTTATCCTCACTGAGTTCTAAGGCTCTGACTAGGGCCCAAAGTTCTGCTCTCTGCGCTGACCATCCTTCAGGCAGGGCCTGCGCCTCAATTGTCTCAAAGTCTGATACCATTGCATACTGGCTCATCTTTCCTTCATCTAGGAAGCTACTGCTATCTGTGAACAATACTAAGTCTGGATTCTGTAGGGGCTTGTCTGTTAGATCTGGCTGGCTGGAGTAAACCTCCTCTAGGACTTCTAGGCAATCATGCTCAGGAGCTCCCTCAGCGACGGGTAAAATAGATGGCAGGATTAAGAGTTCTCACTGCTTCTAATTATACCTGCCAATTTTCACATAGGAGCCCCTGATACTGAGTCATTCAAGCATGAGTCAAGCCAGTGCTGCCCCCTAGCTTCCATTAGAGTAACAACAGAATGAAGTACATTTACATTTAAGTTTTGTCCCAGGGTAAGCTTATCTGCTTCTTTCACTAATAATGCTGTCCCTCTCCCTTCCTCTGTGAAAAATCAATAAAATACATTTTTTAAAAAAATAAATAATGCTGTGGCTGCAAGGGCCCTGAGACATGGGAGCCACCTGGAGGCAACTGGGTCAATCTGCTTGGAGAGATGGGCTACCAGTCTTTGCCAGGGTCCAAATTCCTGGGTTAGAATTCCTAGGGCTACCTCATTGTTCTCATGAATGAAGAGGTTAAAGTCCCATGTCATAGCTGGTAGCCCTAGTGCTGGGGCCTCGGTGAGCTTTGCCTTTATGGTGATGAAGGCCTTTTCCTGCTCAGGACCCCAGTCAATGGGTGCCTTCTCATCCCCTTTCAAAGCTTCATAGAGAGGCTCAGCTAGGTCTGAAAACCCTGGGATCCAAATCCGACAGAACCCTGCAGCTCCCAGGAATTCCAGAATCTGCCACCGGGTGCTAGGGTCTCGAGTAGCATATACTTCATGCTTTCTTTCAGTCCCTAGCCTTCATTTCCCTTAGGTGATTCGGGAGCCTAGATACTTGGCTTCTTTCTGACAAATCTTTGCCTTTTTCTTGGACACCAGTAACCTGTTTCAGTTAAGAGTCTCAGAAGGGCTCGCATTGCATCCCAGAACTGAGCTCACGTGGAGCTAGCCAGTAGGAGGTCATCTACATATCGGAGTAGAACATATCCTAAGTCCTGTCCTGGGAACACAGACAGATCAGATGCTAGTGCTCTACTAAAAAGAGTAGGGGAGTTCTTGAACCCTTGTGGCAGGCTGGTCCAGGGGAACTGCTCCTTTGGCCCCCATAGCTGGGTTTTCCCACTCAAAGGTGAACAGGGGCTGACTGGAGGGTGCCAACTGAAGGCAGAAGAAGGCATCTTTCAGATCTAGACATGTAAACCATTTCGACTCTGATGGAATGAGCCCCAGAAGCGTGTAGGGGTTCGGTAGCGCCGAATACAGGGTTATTACAGCCTCATTAACAGCCTGCAGGTCCTGTGTGGGGCGGTAATCATTAGTCCCAGGCTTTTTGACAGGCAAGAGAAGAGTGTTCCATGGAGACTGGCATCGTTTAAGAAGTCCCCACTGAAGCAGCCGGTCTAAGTGGACCTGGATTCCTAGGCATGCCTCCCTTGGAATCGGATATTGGTAGATTTTAACAGGCTGTGCCCCAGGCTTTAAGTCGATTAGTACCGGGCCATGGTCCTTAGCCAGGCCTGGAGGATTCCCTTCCATCCAAACTAGGAGGAATTCTCCCTCTAATTCAGGTTCTAATGGTGAGGCCTTTGACTGGGGGGTATAAAGTCTCCATTCTTCCTCCCTCTGCACTGCTAAGGACAGGATCACTGGGGATGTCTCCTCACTTAGGCGAAGCTGTGCTGAGCCATCTGAAGCAAAAGTGATTTCTGCCCCCATTTTGGCTAAAAGGTATCCACCCATCAGAGGTACTGGACAGTCTGGCAAGTACAGGAATACATGAATTACTTGGTGGCCACCAAGTTGGTATTGATGAGGGTGCCAGAATGGTCTATGGGTCTGGTCCCCAGTAGCTCCAATAATGGTGACCTCCTTTCCTGAGAGAGCGCTACTTTCTGTGTGACTACTGAGTGCTCAGCTCCCATATCAACTATAAAGTCCACAGTCTGGCCCCCAGTTTCATTCTGACTATAGGCTCATGGGAGCCCAGCTGAAAAGAGCCTGGTCTTTCCTAGTTGGAATCAGCCATTGCTAGCCCAATGAGATCTGCTTCAGGTGGCTCTGGTTGATAGCAACTAAGTGGACAAGGGGACCCTGTTTTCTTACTTTGCCGTTTGGGACATTCATTTTTCCAGTGCCCTGTTTCCTCACAATAGGCACACTGGTCTTGCCTCAGGCTTGCTCTTCCTTCCCACCCTGATCTGTATTCTTGCTTCCCTTTATGATCTGTCTTGGATTCCAAACCTCTAAAAGCTGCTGCTATTACATTGGCCCTTCTCTGTATTCTCTTTTCTTCCTCCTTTCTTGCTGACCTGTCTCAGTTGATGAAAACTTGTTTGCTATCTCTAGCAGCTCATAGCATTTTTCCTGCAAATCCTTCCAGCTTCTATAATTTTCTCCTTATATCAGGCTGGCCTTGGCCTACAAAAGCTTCCATAGTTTGATTTTCTGGGGCCTCAGGGTTAAAGGTGGTGTAGATCTGGG
>NW_006294593.1:0-10966 GCF_000327345.1 Myotis davidii | reverse complement strand
AGGTCTGGTCCCTGGGTTGCGGGCACATCCCCAGTGGGGAGTGTGCAGGAGGCAGCTGATCGATGTTTCTATCTCTCTATCTCTCTCCCTTCCTCTCTGACTCTTTGTAATACTTTAAGCAATAAAATAAATAAATAAATAAATAAATAAAATATTATAATTTCAAAAGAGAGGGAAAAAAAAGAAATCCCCACTGAAGCAGCCGGTCTACCTGGACCTGGATTCCTAGGCATGCCTCCCTTACAATTGGATATTGGCGGATTTTGATAGGCTGTGCCCAGGTTTTAAGTCAGTTAGTACCAGGGCATGGTCCTTGGCCAGAACAGGGAGATTTCCTTCTACCCAGGCCAGAGGGATTCTTCCTCTAATTCAGGCTCTAATGGTGAGATCTTTGACTTGGAGGTATAAAGTCTCCATTCTTCCTCCCAGGGTACTGCTAAGGACAGGATCATTGGAGAGGTCTCCTCACCTAGGCATAGCTATACTGAGCCATCTGGGGTAAAGGTGCCCCCTGCCCCCATCTTGGCTAAAAGGGCTCTACCCATTAGAGGCACTGGGCAATCTGGCAAGTACAGGAATTCATGAGTTACTTGGTGGCTGCCAAGTTGGCATCTGCAAGGGCGGCAGAATGGTCTACGGGTCTGGTCCCCAGTAGCTCCAATAATGGTGACTTCCTTTCCTGAGAGAAGCGCTACATTTTGAGTGACTACTGAGTGCTCAGCTCCTGTATCAACCATAAAGTCCACAGTTTGGCCCCCAATTTTTATTCTGACAATGGGCTCATGGGGGCCCAGCTGAAAAGAGCCTGGTCTGTCCTAGTTAGAGTCAGCTGCCGTCAGCCCAATAAGGTCTCCCTCAGGCGGTTCTAGCCGGTAGCAGCTGGGTGGGTTGGATGACCCTAACTTCCTTTTCTGCTGCTTTGGACATTCATTCTTCCAGTGTCCAGATTCCTTACATTAAGCACACTGGTCTCACTTCAGGTTTGTCCTCCTTCCCCCTAGCCTAGGTCCTTGTTTCCCTTTCTTATCTGTCTGGGAGCTTGATTCCTTGATAGCCACCGCTATCAAGGTTGCTTTCTTTTTCAGTCTCTCCTCCGCTTCTTTCTTAGCTGCCCTGTCTCGGTTAATGAAAGCCTTGTTTGCTATTTCTAGCAGCTCGGTGGCGTTTTTTTCCCTGCAAATCCTTCTAGCTTCTGTAGCTTTTTTTTAATGTCAGGCTGGGCTTGGCCCACAAAGGCCGCATTTACCATAGTTTGATATTCTGAAGCTTCAGGATCAAAAGGAGCATAGACCCAGTATGCCTCACATAGTCAGCCGTGGACTTTCATCAGGCTTCTGGAAGACCTCAGAGATCTTAGCCATATTGGTGGGTTTCCTGGCCCCGGCCCTGAGGCCCTGGAGGAAGGCCAGCTGATATCTTTCTAGCCTGGTGCCAGAAGCCAGTCCATCCTTGCTGCTTGACACAGTTGCTGCAGGGAAGAAACATCCGCACAGCATATGTTTCAAGGGACCTGGCGTATACGGCATACTGTTCTTAATATGTTTGCTCCCCTTCTTAGTGCTATGTGTTCTAAACAGGGCCACCTCCCCGAGAAAGGTTGTTTCCCCGGGTGGGGATGTTTCCCTGGAGTTAGGGATTAACGGGACTAAGGAAGGAAATAAATCAGTAAAAACCCCTAGTGTTACAGAAATACTGTGTACTACTTATGAAGAACTTAGACTAAGACTGTTGGCAATAAATTTGGGACTTGCTAGGCCTACATCCCCAGGGGTCTACCCACCAGAGAAAGTATCAAAGCCCATGAAAACCCACCGATGCAGGGCAGTCCCAAGGAAGACCACCAGCAAGGCTAAAAGGACATAACCTTTACTTGGGCCACAGAATAGGATTATCTCCTTCAGTTACTTCCTTGTAGCTTAACAGGAAAGCAGTAGAGTAGTGACCCTGGAATGGAGATAACAAATTTTGGAATAGAATGGATAGGATTAAAATCAACAGAGCTAGATAGAGATAAGATTTTTAGCAAAGGTCAGATAAGAAACTCTAAACATAAAACAAGGAACTGTAGAAGGTCAAGGGAGGACCCAAAACATACCATGATATACAGCAATGATGGTGAAGAAAAATCAACCAAAAAAATGAGTTCATAGGTTTACCATCACTGATATAGAGGCATGCTTATAGAATCGAGTAGTATAAAATACAGCTGTAACAGGACAATAAAGAGAACCTGGCTATGCTGATCATCTGAATGCTGTTTCCATGTCCTTCATTCTTCGCCAACGCCGTCCACACCTTTGGGAACCCCTGGACCGCTGGGGCTGGGCCCCGGCAGTCTGGCCCTTCCGTCTTCTGAGTTCAGGGCACAATTAAGTTCCTCATCTGGGAGGGCCTCCCTGGCCCATCTGTCTGTGTCTAATATCCCTACCAGGGCCTGGATCTAGAGCCATTTCTGAGCCTCTGTTACTATTCTCATGAGCTCCTCAGGGTTAAAGAGCGTGAAAAGGAGCTGCTTGCAGTCTACCCAGCTGGGCTTCTGGGTCTGGAAAGTTGACTCGAGAAGGTCTACCATGGCCTGAGGTTTTTCAGAATAAGCAGGAGTGGGATGCTTCTAATTCAGGAGATTGGTCATGATAAAAGGCTGATAGTAAAAGACCGGTCTCCTCTCTTGTAGGATCCCATCTTCTCAAAGCACCTGGGGACCCTGAATCTCCCGGAGAGGCATCTGGAAGACTGGATGTGGCTTGGGTCCCTGATCAGCTGAGCGCAAGCGCCATCCAACTAGCTCTGGAGAGTCCAGTTGGGGAGAGACGGAAGGAGGTGGTGTATCTAAACTTCCCTGGCCAGGCAAGGGAGCACTGGGTGCCAGTTGAGGCACATATGGAGGTGATAAAAATGGCGGGGCTTCCTCAAGGGGTTCCTGTAGAATAGAGGGCTGAGCTTCCTTCTAAGGGACCTGTTTCTTTTCTCCTGCCTGCTTCTTTTCTCCTACCACTAAAACCTTACTCTGTCCCTTCTTACACACACAGAGCCGGATCCAAGGAGGCTTGTGCAGAGCTATTCCTAGCCACTGGCCAATATAAGGGAACTGATCAGGATGACCGGAGTCTCCTGTTATAATTCCACGAATTCCTAATTGTGGGGACATGCAATGTGCCCTCCAGTGGCCATCCTACTCCAAAAGACGGCCAGTCTATTTCACACATTCTTTTTATTTATTTATTTTTATTTTTTTTCACACATTCTTTTTAACTTCCAAGAGACTAATATTACCCTATAGTCCCCAGCAAATCCTTTACATACATTCTAAGGCAGTGGGTGTTGAGGAGTTATTACCCATGTTGCAAGTATGTAGCCCCACCCAATGAACGAAGACGCAAGACAAACAGGAAGTAACTTTCTCTTCGCCCGCCCAGCCATGCCATGCCGGTGGCCCAGACTTAGGTGCCTCTTAGCTTTGATGTAGGATCCATATACACCCAGGACCCGGAACGCCACCGCAGGGAGGGACCGAGTCGCCTCAGTCCCCCAGGTGACAACGCCTGCCTTAGCCCTATATGAGGTTACCACTGAACCACGGGGTAGGGCTCACATAGGCTCTGTAGCTTTTCGCCATGGAGCACAGGCTTTCAAACTCTCATTAACACAGCAGTCAGTCGGAGCTTTGACTTCCACTCATGTAAATTCCCTGAACTGAGGCAAATATTTTGCCTAAGTAGTGATCAGCTATTTCTTCTGCCCCTAAAGGCAGGCCTGACATAGGACTGATTCCCCAGGGGTCACTTACCCGTCAGACGTCTGGTCCAGAAAAGGTGTTTCCTGCCTCAGGAGAGTCCGCTTGGAGCACGGGAGCGCAGCAGTCTTCCCGGGGCCCCATGAGTCCAGGAACCAGCGAATGTGCCGGAGGCACCTTCCCAGGGTCACAGAGCCCAGGCCGAGTGGTCTGGGGTCCACTCTCCTCAGCGGTGGCCTCAAAAGCCAGTCACAACTGACGCATTCTTGGCCAATGCACCAAAATGTTATGGAATATGGAACTGGCGCAGAAGAGACAGTTGGACACTCTGACGTTTAAGGAAAAGCCTTCATTCAAAGCACCGCTGCTGGTTCAGGGGACTCTTAAAATCCAGATCCTGAACAACTTAGACAATGAGATTTTCTCTTTATATATTTCTGAGTTTCTTTGTTTCCTAACTACCAAGCTTCTGTAGTGGACTCTCACAGCCCCCCTCAAGTCAGTTGGAATGGTTACCTTAGATTGTATCTAATGTCCATCCTGGACACTGACCTCCCGCTAGATAAACTGTTACATACTTGGTTTATGGCCCCTTGTAAATTGGAAGTTTTGGGGTAAATAGCTCTTGCAAGATCAATTATTAAGGAACGGGCAGTGACTTCAGGAATGTCCATTAGAGACACTGATTAACTTAGGTACCTGGTCCGTCTGCTAGTCTCTTACATTCTTTCACACATGGAGTTAATAATCGGCTAGCAAGAGTGTTAAGTAGAAAGCAGGTTACTGGGACACATTCAGATTGCTAGCGTCAAACCTGTCTTATCATTCCCATCACTGAAGATCCCTAGGGATGGCACCATGCCTGCCACACTTGGTTTGGTGGTGGTGGGGAGTTGAGGGGGGAGGGGCACGAAGAACTCCCTCTGCACTGCATACTTCCTCTGGGTGAGGGCTTCAGTGAGGGGCGCTACCTCTGGGCTCTGCTTGTGCCCTCTCACTGGGTTGCTGGGACCTCTGGCTCCAGGAAGGCAGGGTTCCACATGTGCTCCTTGAGAATGTCCCTGGCCCTCCTCTCAGGCCGCCAACTTCCAAGGAACTCCCGTGCCCGCTTTGGAGGGTAGGTAGGTATCCCTGGCCCGGACACACCTGCAAACCCTCCCAAGGAGAAGGGGCACTGGGCTAAATGCCCACAGGTCTGGGCCTGGGCTCTGTCCCAGCAGCTGCAGCTTCCTTTGTCCCGCCCAGTCATGGCGGCCACCTTGGTTCCCAGATCACCTTGGCTTCCTGTGATCCAGGGACCAGGCGCCCGATCCACACAGAAACCCACCTCAACAGCTTCCTTGGGAGCCCCCAGTGCCGGGCCAAGCTCTTGACCTCCCGGGATCCCATTCCCTGTCCCCCTGTGCGAGGCCTCATTCTCTTGTCACTCTCCTCCATTGCAATGGACAGCGCGGGGCTCATGGGAGCGCAAACTCATTCCGCTGGATGGCAGTAGTGCACCACAAAAGCCAACCTGTCCTCTTCCCTCCGCCCTTGGCGAAGGAAAAAACTGACAACCTGTGTCCCAAAGCGCACAAGAGGCCAGGCTGGCTCAGGCTTCTGAGGCCCAACAACAAAGGAGAGTGGCCTTTCTTGAGCTTAGATTCCAATGGAGAAATTCTGGAAGAAATGGGTCCACAATCCATTCATGACAGGCCACTGAAAACGGTAGGCCTTCTAAATAAACACGACCCAAGGAAGGGGTGTATTTCTCCACACTACCACTGTGGCCATAGCCGGGTATCTTGACAAGCGGAACCAGAGGGCCTCAGTAAAAGCAAAGGCCCTCAGAGTCCCAGCCAAGGAATGGGATGGTATGAGGGACCACTCAAATAAAAGGAACCCCAAACAAACAGGCTGAGGCTCACCCACTTGGCCACTGTGAGCGCAGGAGAATGCCTCCAGGACTGTGGCTCCAGCCTGCAGGGCTTCCCTCTTCTGGGTAGGGTTCCCCTAAGGCACCTTCCTAACCTCAAAGCAGAAGACTTCCCATCCAGGTGCCCTAGGGGCGGACATAAAGGTACCTGCAGCTCTAACTTTAGCAGCCCAGGTCTCCCCACCCTCCGAGAACCCGGGGGGACTCGCAGACAAAGTCAGCCAAGCGTGTGTGTGGTTGGGGGGGTGAAGAGTCGGGGAGGAATGAGGCACCTTCTCAATAGGGCATGCTGGTCAGTCACTGAAGAGCCAGCCAGTCTGCCTGGTCTCAGGCAGTGGGATGCAAAGGGTAGCCACACGACCGCTTCATCCCCCACCCTCTTCCCCCTCCCACAACCTCCATAACCTCCACTACCTCCACCTCACCCCCACAAGCAGCTCACCCTCACAATATTCCTGCATCAGCAGTACCTGAGTGCTCCCAGGCCTGGTGAAGGCACAAGGTTTCATTTCAGTGAGCTGGGCTCAAGAGCAAATGGGAGCCTACAGGACAAGGCCAATGTGTATGGAGAGCAGCACTCACACAAGAGGAGGCAAAAAGCCTCCAGCGCCTGGCCCTCCTCCACGGAGCAGCCGCCATGACAGGGAAGGTTCCCACCGGGGGCCAGGACTGCTGCTTCTCCTGGACCAGGTGGGGAGACTCCAAAGGTCATGTCAGCGAAGGCAGGCTTGATGGAGCTGAGGCCTGAAACAGGCTCGGGCACAGACCCTCAACCCACCTGCAGCTGGTCTGACTGGCAAATCTACAGGCAGCAGCCATCTTCTCTCTGGCCACACACACTTCCACGGGACTGACAGACCATCTGTCTTGAGAGGAGGGCATCTGTCCCGGGAAGGGCCCATGTGACACTGTACCAACCTTTTCCTCCGGGTTGACACAGGTCACGCACACTGACACTGTGTTCCCTACCGCTCTGGAGGCTGCCCCTCGCCAGGTGGGCCAAAGACAGAAGAGAGGAGAGCAAGAGAGCAAGGGGAACCTGGTGTCCCAGGAGAAGGGACACATGAAAATCCTAGGCTCCTACCCTGAGGCAGGGACAACGCCAGCCCAGCCCGGCTAGCTGTCACCAAACAGATGGAGACAATCAGGCGGTGGGACCAGAAGCCCACTCTGCACACATGTGTCACCGCCAGGGGAACCATACACTTTGACTGAGGCCCAATGGAGAGGGCCCTCAGAGCCTTCCTGTTGGCTTTCATTTGTTCTCAACCCCAGAAGCACCCAGAAGAAGCAACACGGAACTGCGGTGGGCTCCACAGGGTGCCTGTGGGAAAACGCAGGGGCAAGGTGGGTGCACTAAGGTGAGGGGCTCCTGCGTTCCTGGGGAGGAAATCTAATCTACAGGGGCATGGCCGGGGTCACAAGGAAAAGGAGAGGAGGCAGGAAATGGTCTACGCATACGCATACGCAAGCACACTCACCACACCCACGTGTGCAATGACTGCTATGTTGCTATTCATGAATGAACAAACAGATGAAGAGGAGCAAGAATGAACACATGCACCAACTGACTCGCGGGATGAATGACTGACTTCATATAAATGAATAAGAGGGGGTGAGAGGGTCATCCCCATAGAGTGCACACACACTGCCAAAGTGAACCTCCAGGAAGGGGCTACTGAACAGATGGCCTGGCCTAGGTCATCTGACCTTGTGGGTGGAACCGCTGGTGTCTCCGCCAGGTCCCTGGACCAAACCGCCACCCACCACCTTTCCACTGGGGCGCCCAAGGTTGGAGTGACCACCTGGAATCTCCTGAGGTGGGCAGGGGTCAGCCGCTTCGTCCTGGCAACAGGAAGCCCAAAGGCAGAAGCTTGGGCTCCCCCAAACCCCAGGACAGACAATGGTGCTGCTTGTGCTTGGAAGGCTTCTGGCGCCTCCCTGGGCCTTTTTTGACTCACAAAGGGCGGAGGGAGAGGCCAGGCTCCAGGAGACAGAGGGATCTGTGGAGCCACAGTGCCATCCAGCGGAATCCTTTTCGAGCAGGGCCCGCAGCACAGGGTCTCTGCGCCTGGGGATCCGCCTGGGAAGGCCTGCGGACTGGCGGCTGGCGACCAGGCTGGCAGTGGAATCCTTTTCCAGCTGCACCGGCAGCACAGGGCCCCTGTGCCTGGGGATCCGCTGGGAAATGCCTGTGGTGGGCTGGGTCTAGAGACCACAGAGCATTGTGGGGCGGGTCTGGGTGGAAGGCACACCGGCACAGTGGCCAAGGAAGCCACAGGGTGGGCGCTGGAAGCAGTGGTGCTGCCCTACTGGGCGCCTGTGCGGCCCTGGGCTGAGGGGCGTGGCCTCGGCGGCAGCCATGTTCTCAGCTCAGCAGCTCCAGCTCCTACAGGGGCCTGTGGTCCGGGGGCTGGCGCTGGCTGCGGGAGGCGCCCTCTGGAGGCCTGGGACCCGACCAACAGCTAGCAGGGGAAGGGGAGGAGGCAGCAGCCCCTTAAGGACAGCCTCTTCCTGAGCCCCTTCCAGAGCATTCCCCAGTGCTTTTGCAGGTACATGCAAGTGCTGGTCCCAGACTAGGCTGAGTCCAGCAGGCGCAGGGCAGGTTAGAGTGAAGAGGTGTGTGAGGCATCCTTGGGCTCACGCCTAAAAGAGATCCTGCGTCCCAGGCCACACAGTGTCCCACACGGGCCCTTCCCGTTCTATGGGACAGAGTGCCCACGCCCACTGGGCACTGCTTGTCTATGCTCGGATCAGGTCACAAGTGTGGAGGGGTGGTGGGCCTAGGATCGCTATGAGGAGAGGACATCATCCTCTGGATGGTGATTGAGGTCCGTTTCCCTCACTTCTCCTTCACAAAGCCCACTGCCTAGGCACTCCGTGCCCCTCAGAGGCATGCGAACACACACATATATGGGCGCGCATGCACTCACACGTGTCCAAGGCTGGACCGCGAGCGCCCGCTCAAACACACACACACACACACACACACACACACACACACACACACACAAACTGGGGCAGCAGATCCATGTTCTGCACGGCGGATCCTTGATCTGTAGATGCAGCAGTTTGTCCTGGCCAAAGGGCACCCTAACACCCCTTTGGGCTGATGGCCAATTTAACACATCCAGGGCCTCTGGACTCACAAGGCCTAAGTCTGCTCGGCAAAAGGTCGGGGGACTCACAACTGAGAAAAGAAGGGACAGGGAACAAGGGAGCACGTTTCAGTTCCCGTCATGGACACGTGAAAGCAAAGGGTGTGAGCTCAGCCAGGAGCTGAGCCTGGAGACCAGCTCCCAGATACCAGCTGATCCCCAGCAGGGAAGAGCTCGCCAGGGGCGACAAAAGAGCCACCCCAGGAGTTCTTCCCCGCAGTGGGTTCTCTGGACCCTTGGGTTCTAGATAGAAATGCCCCTCATTTCTGGCTTTGGCAGACAGGCTGCCTCTGTGGTGGGCAGGTGGACAATGGGGGGGAAAGGAGGTGGGCTCCTTTCTGTCCACCCAGCTGCCTTGAGCTGGAGGCAGCATCTTCACACTTCCTCTGGCTTCAGTGGAGACCTGGAGGGAGAGTCAGGGGTGAGTGCCAGCCAGGGCCATTCCTTATCCTCACCCAAGTGCTGCTCAGAGCCTCTTGATGTAAGGTGGACCAGAACGCACAAGTCTGCCAATGTATGGCCCTTCGTCCATCCGTTCAGCTTAGTTCCACTCCCAGGTTTACCAGAAGGTCCTCTCCAGGGAGCTGTGTCTGGGATCCTTGGGGGCGGGCCTGGGTTGGAATCCTGGAAACCCCGAGGGACGGATGGCACCATGCCTGCCAAACTTGGATTCACAGGCGAAGGACTCCCTCTGCCCTGCCTCCTTCCTCTGGGTGAGGGCCCCAGTGAGGGGCGCTGCCTTCTGGGCTCTGCTTGAGCCCTCTCACTGGGTTGCTGGGTCCCATGGCTCCAGGAAGGCGGGGTTCCGTGTGTGCTTCCTGAGAATGTCACTGGCTCACCTCTCAGGCCGCCAACTTCCAAAAAACTCTCGTGCCCGCTTTGGAGGGGAATGGAAGGTGGGGAGGTGTCCCTGGCCTGGCTGCACCTGCGCTCCCTCCCAAGGAAAAAGGGCACTGGGCCAAATGCCCACAAGGCCCTGGCCTGGGCTCTGTCCCAGCAGCTGCAGCTTCCTTTGTCCCACCGGGGTCCCGGCCCCTGTCCCAGCCTGTGCGAGGTCTCACTCTCTTGTCACTCTCCTCCATTGCAAGGGATAGCGCGGGGCTTGCGGGTGCGCAAACTCATTCCGCTTGATGGCAGTAGAGCACCACAAATGCCAACCTGTCCTCTTCCCTCCGCCCTTCGCGAAGGAAAAAACTGGCAACCCCTGTCCCAACCACATAACAGGCCAGGCTGCCTCAGGCTTCTGAGGCCCAACAACAAAGGAGACTGACTGGCCTTTCTTGAGCATCCATTCCAATGGAGAAATTCTGGAAGAAATGAGTCCACAATCCATTCATTCAGGCCAGGGGAAAGAGCAGGCCTTCAAAATAAACACAACCCAAGGAAGGGGTGTATTTCTCCACACTACCACTGTGGCCATAGCTAGGTATCTTGACAAGCTGAACCAGAGGGACTCAGTAAAAGCAAAGGCACTCAGAGTCCCCAGCCAATGAATGGGTATGAGGGACCACTCAAATAAAAGGAACCCCAAACAAACAGGCCCAGGCTCACCAACTCGGCCACTGTGAGAGCAGGGGAATGCCTGCAGGTCTGGGGCTCCAGCCTGCAGGCATCCCTCCTCTGGGTAGGGTTCCTCTAAGGCCCATTCCTAACCCCAAAGCAGCCACTCCCCATTCAGGTGCCCTAGGGGCAGACAGGAAGGTAAATGCACCTCTAACTTAAGTAGTCCGGGTGCCCCCCCTCCCCGCTTCGAGACCTCAGGGGAACTCGCACACACACTCACCACGCACATGTGCATAGTGACTGCTACCTCTGTATTCATATATGAACGAATGGATGAAGGGGCGCAAGAATGAACATTTACACCAATTGACACGCAGAATGAATGACTGACTGACCGAATGAATGAATACGGGGCGGGAATCTCCTGAAATGCCCAAACACTGCCAAAGTGAACCTCCAGGAAGGGTTACTGAACAGATGGCCCTGGGCTAGGTCATCTGACCCTGTGGGTGGAATCGCTGGTATCTCCGCGGAGTCCGTGGACCGCACCACCAACTGCTACCTTTCTACTGGGGCGCCCAAGGTTGGAGTGACCCCCTAAAATCCTGGGAGGGGGACAGGGGTCAGCTGCCTGAGCCCTGGAACCTGACTCAGAGG
>NW_006294592.1:178853-188600 GCF_000327345.1 Myotis davidii | reverse complement strand
TATGCATAACCCATGGACACAAACAATATTGTGTTGAAGGCCTGGGGATGGAGTAGGAGTGGGGAGGAGGGGGCCAATGAGGGGGGGGAGACTTCTATAATACTTACTACAATAAAGATGAATTTTAAAAAAGGGAGTTCTCTACTACAAAGTCTGCCTTTCAAAGAGTGTTGAAAGTTCTTCAATCTGAAATGAGAATACACTAATCAGTTACATGAAGGCACATGAAAGTACATGACATACTGGCAAAAATGAAAAATATACTGTCAGACTTAGAAAACTGTAACTTTTTTATTAGGATGGTATGTTAACTACTCAACTATAGTATAAAAGTTAAAGAATAAGAGAGCAAAATTAATATAGCTTAAATACATTTTAAACAAATATATGACTTAAAAGAGGTAAATTGTGATATCAAAAAACATAAAAAGAGGAGTAAAAATATATGCATTGAAAAATAAGTTGCTATCAGCCCAAATGAACTGAATATCTGCAAAATGTTTGGTGTGGTTCACAAGATAACCACAAAGCATAGACCTAGAATAGATTCAAAAAGACAAAGAAAGAAGAAATAGAGAATGCCGCAATCTAAATTAACAAATTAATGGAAATACAGAGACAAAAGGAAAATAAAACAATGGAAATACAAAATGATCATAAAGTAATTGATAAGATAGTTATTAATTTAATACATATCAACAATTATTCAAAATATGAATATTGGACTCACACTCAAAAGGAATACAGCAATTGGATATATAAATATATGCTACTTAAAAGAGGCCCATTTTAGATTTAAGGACACACACTAACTCAAAGTAAAGAGATAAAAAAATGTTATGCCATGGAAGTGGAAAGTAAAAGAAAGCAGTGGAAACTATACTTGTATCAGACACAATAGACTTTAAGCTAAAATTGCACAATAGACAAAGAAGGTCATTATATAATGATAAGTTAATCAATACATTAAGAAGATATACCAGTTATAAATACATACACAACACACTTTGGAGCCTCTAAATATATTAAGCAAATATTAACAGATTTGAAGGTAGAAATAGACAACAATACAATAACTGTAGGAGTTTTCTTTTCCCCACTTTCAACAATGGATAAATCGTCCAGACATGAAAACCAAGAAAACAATGAATTTGAACTGCACATTAGATCAAATAGACCTAACAGATATCTACAGAACATTTCATCCAAGAGCTGCAGAATACACATTCTTCTCAAATGCACACAGAACATTGTCAAAGATAGATCATATGATAAGACACAAAGCAAGTTTTAGCAACTGTACGAGATTTATCACAGAACTCACTTTGTAAATTATATAAATGTCTAACCGTTATGCTGTATACCTGAAACTAATATAAAATAATACTGAATGTCATCTCTAATTAAAAAATAAAATAAAAATAAATAATTTAAAAAAAATAACTTGGGTGGATTTCTGGGTTCTCTGTTCTTTTCCATTGATCTATATGCCTGCTTTTGTGGCAGTACCAGGGTGTTTTGAGTATAGTGGCTTTGTAGTACAACTTCAAATCTGGTAGTGTGATTCCTCCAACTTTGTTTTTCTTTCTCAAGATTGCTACAACTATTTGGGGCCTTTTGGATTCCATATAAATTTTTGGAGAATTTGTTCTAGGTTTGAGAAATATTCTGTTTGTATTTTAATAGTGGTCACATTGAATCTGTAGATTCCTTTGGGCAGTATGGACATTTTAATGATGTTGATTCTACCAATCCATGAGCATGGTATATTCTTGCACTTGCATATATCTTCCTCTATCTCTTTTTTCAATGTCTTGTAGTTTTCCAAATATAGGTCATTATCCCCTTGGTTAAGTTTATTCCTAAGTATATAAGTTTTTGTTGCAATGGTAAATGGGGATGTTTGTTTGGTTTCCATTTCTGAGAGTTTATTATTGGTATATAAAATGCCATAGATTTCTGGGTATTGATTTTATATCCTGTTACATTGCCCAATTTATTTATTAAATCTAAAAGTTTTCTGATGGAGTCTTTAGTGTTTCCTATGTACAATATCCTGCCATCTGTGAATAGAGACAGTTTTACTTCCTCCTTTCCAATTTGGATGCCTTTCATTTCTTCTTCTTATCTGATCACAATGGCTAGCACTTCTAGTACTATGTTGAACAGTAGTGGTGAAAGTGAGCATCCTTGTCTTGTTCCTGCTCTTATGGGAATGGTTGTATTCTGGGTGTTCATTTGTATCCTGCTACATTGCTGAATTCATTTATTAAATCTAGAAGATTTTTGGTGGAGTCTTTAGGGTTTTCTAGGTACACTATCATGTCATCTGTGAATAATGACAGTTTTACTTCCTCCTTTCCAATTTGGATGCCTTTCATTTCTTCTTCTTATCTGATCACTATGGCTAGCACCTCTAGTACTATGTTGAACAGTAGTGGTGAAAGTGAGCATCCTTGTCTTGTTCCTGCTCTTATGGGAAATGGTTGTAGCTTTTGTCCATGGAGTATGATGTTGGCTGTAGGTTTGTCATATAAGGTATTTATTATGTTGATGTATGATCTCTTTATTCCTATTTTCTTGAGAGTTTTTATTAAAAATGTGTGTTGGATTTTGTTGAAAGCCTTTTCTACATCCATTAATATGATCATGTGATTTTTATCTTTCAGTTTGTTTGTGTAATATATCACATTTATTGATTTGCAGATTTTGTACCAGCCTTGCACCCCTGAAATAAATCCTACTTGGTCATGGTGTATGATATTTCTAATGTATTGCTGGATCTGATTTGCTAGAAATTTGTTGAGAATTTTAGTATCTATGTTCACCAGAGACATTGGCCTGTAATTCCCTTTCTTTGTAGTGTATTTTTCTGGTTTGGGGATTAGGGTAATGCTTGTTTCATAGAATGAGCTTGGAAGTGTTCCTTCCTCTTTAAATTTTTGGAATAGTATGAGGAGGACAGGTTTTAATTCTTCTTTGAATATTTGGTAAAAGTCCCCTGTAAAGCCATTCAGTCCAGGGCTTTTGTTTGCTGGGAGGTTTTTTTTTTTTATTTGTTTGTTTGTTTTGTTTTAATACTGGTTTGATTTCAACAGTAGTTATTGGTCAATTAGGTTTTACAATTCTTGCTATTTGAGTTTCGGAAGATTGTATTTTTCTAGGAATATATCCATTTGGTCAAGGTTATCCAGTTTATTGGAGTA
This sequence comes from Myotis davidii, assembly GCF_000327345.1. Taxonomy (NCBI): domain Eukaryota; kingdom Metazoa; phylum Chordata; class Mammalia; order Chiroptera; family Vespertilionidae; genus Myotis; species Myotis davidii. Next base: position 185,394 of record NW_006294592.1, on the reverse strand, counting down.
GAGTTGTTTATAGTATTTTTTATGACCCTTTGCATCTCTGTGGGGTCATTATGCTCATTTAACATTTGACAAAAGAGACAGAGCACACAATGGTGTCAAGAATGTCTCTTCAAAAATTTTGTTGGGAAAATTGGACAAATACATGCAAAAAATGAAATTAGATCACCAACTTACACACAAAAATAAACTCAAAATGGATAAAAGACTTAAATGTAAGACATGAAACCATAAAAATCCTAGAAGAAACAATTGGCAGCAAAATATCAGTCACCTCTCATAGCAACATGTTTACAGATACATTTCCTAGGATAACGGAAATCGTAGAAAATAAACAAATGGGACTACATCAAAATTAAGATCTTCTGAGAGCAAAAGAAACCGTCAATAAAATAACAAGGATGTCCACTCCATGGGAAGACATATTTGCCAATGATACATCTGATAAAGGGTTAACCTCCAAAATCTACAGGGAACTCATAAAACTTAATAAAAGGAAGATTGAAAAAAACATTAAAAATGGGCAAAGGACCGCAATAGAAACTTTCCCAAAATAGACATACAGAAGGCTAAAAGGCATATGAAAAAGTGCTCAAAGTCACTGATAACCAGAGAGATGCAAATCAAAATGACAATGGGGTACCATCTCACACCTGTAAGAATGTCTGTTATCAACAAATCAACAAACAACAAGTGTTAGCGAGGATGTGGAGAAAAAGGAGCTCTACGCTGATCTTCTTACTGTCTCTAGGTTTTGTCTTTTCCAGAATGTCACCGAGTTGAAATGATAAGGCCCTTGTATTTTGATTTCTATGGGGTAAATGATGGTAGATATAGAAGTTTGGGGTTTAATTTTCAATCCCCTTTGAGAACCACTGGTCCAAGGTTTGATGGTCTATCTCTGGATCTACATGATGGAATACTATGCAGCTGTAAAAAAGAACAAACTCTTAGCATTTGCAGCAGCATGGATGGAACTGGAGAGCATTATGCTAAGCGAAATGAGCTAGTCAGAGAAAGATGCATATCACATGATCTCACTCATTTGTGGAATATAATGAACAACATAAACTGATGTACAAAAATAGAACCAGAGTCATAGGAGCATCAAACAGACTATTCAACCTATGAGGAAAGGTGGGGGGTAAGGTGGTGAAAGATCAACCAAAGAACTTGTATGCATGTATATGAACATAACCAATGGACACAGACAGTAGGGGGGTGAGGGCATGTGCTTGGGGGTGGGGGCAGCCAGGGACAGATCAATGGGAGGAAAAGGAGACTTATGTAATACTTTAAACAATAAATAATTAAAAAAATAATAATATTGTAATAACTATGTGTGGTGTCAGGTGAGTGCTAGACTTATTAGGATGTTGACTTTGTAAGTTATATAAATGTCTAATCACTATGTTGTATACCTAAAACTAATATATTATTGCATATCAATTGTAACTGAAATAAAAAAAATACATTTCAGCTGGTAGAAAAAAAATGGGCAAAGGATCTCAACAGCAACTTTTCCAAAATGGACATACAGAAGGCTAAAAGACATATGAAAAAGTGCTCAAAGTCATTGATCACCTGAGAGATGCAAATCAAAATGACAATGAGGTACCACCTCATACCTTTAAGAATGGCAATCATCAACAAATCAACAAACGACAAATGTTGGTGAGGATGTGGAGAAAAGGGAGCTCTCATACACTGCTGGTGAGAATGCACACTGGTGCAGCCTCTGTGGAAAACAGTATCGAGTTTCCTCAAAAAATTAAAAATGGAACTCCCATTTGACCCAGTGATGCCACTTATAGGAATAAATCCTAAGAAATTAGAAATACCAATCAGATAGAATATATGCACCCCTATGTTCGAGGCAGCTGATTGATGTTTCTCTCTCATTGATGTTTCTAACTCTCTATCCCTCTCCCTTCCTCTCTGTAAAAAAAACAATAAAATATATTTAAAAAAAAGAAAAAGAAAAACTATGGTACATCTATACAATGGAATCCTATGCAGCTGCTTAAAAAAGAAGGAACTCTTACCATTTGCAACAGCATGGATGGACCTAGAGAGCACTATGCTAAAGGAAATAAGCCAGTCGGGGAAAGATAAGTATCATATGATCTCACACATATGTGAAATCTAGTGCCCAACATAAATTGATGAACCAAAATAGACCCAGAGTCATAGAAACATGGAACAGACTGTCAAACCTCAGAAGGAAGGCAGCAGAGGTTGGAGGGGTGTGGGAAGAGATCAACAAATGAACTCATATGAGAATATGCATAACCCATAGACACAGACAATAGGGTGGTGAAGACTTGGGGGTGGGTGGGAGAGGGTAAGGGGGAAAGAAAAGGACAAATGTAATACTTTCAACAAAGATTTATTAAAAAACATATGTTGACAGAGCTGTGGACAACTGGGAACTTTCAGACACTGCTTATGAGAGCATAAATTAATAAAACTATTATGCATTTAAAAAACTATGGGATGCTGCAAAAGCAGTGCTTAGGAAAATTTATGGTTGCAAATATATAAATGTTTTTAAAATGTCAAGGGGGAAAAAAGGAGGCATATGTAATACTCTTTGTAATACTTTAAGCAATAAAATAAAATTTTAAAAAATTAGGAAAATTGGAAATAAAAAACCAAACTGTAAACCTCAAAAATCTAGAAAGAGAAGATCAAGTTGAGCCCAAAGTTAGACAAAGGAAGGAAATAATAATGAGCAGAAGGGAAATAAATAAAATTGGGCCAGCTAAGGAAAGAAAAGAACCAATGAGTGTCAGACTTGTTTTTTCTTTTTTCTTTCTTTTTTTTAAAAATATATTTTATTGATTTTTTGCAGAGAGGAAGGGAGAGGGATAGAGAGTTAGAAACATCGATGGGAGAGAAACATTGATCAGCTGCCTCCTGCACACCTTCCATTGGGGATGTGCCTGCAACCAAGGTACATGCCCTTGATCGGAACCGAACCTGGGACCCTTTGGTCTGCAGGCTGATGCCCTATCCACTGAGCCAAACTGGTTAGGGCAAGACCTGGTTTTTCTAAAAGATAAACAAAGTTGACAAATCTTTAGTCAGACTAAGAAAAAAAGAGAGACTCAAAAAAATCAAATTAGAAATGAAAGAGAAAGGTAATAACTGCCATTACAAAAATATACCAGATTGTACAAGACTGCTATGAACAATCATATGACAAAATATTATATAATCTAGAAAAGCTGGGTAATTTCCTAGAATTATACAGCCTACCAAGAGGAAATATCAAGTATTAAGAGACAAATACCAAGTGAGGAATTGAATTAGTAATCAAATAAACACAGAGTTTCTAAATTAAAAAAAAAAAAAATCTTAACACAAAAAAGCGCAGAACCAGATGGCTTAATGGGTGATTTTTACCAATCATTTTGGGATGAATTAATGCCAATCCTTTTCAAATTCTTCCAAAAAATTGAAGGGGAGAAAACTCATCCATACTCATTCTATAGGACCAGCAACACATAATATCAAATCCAGATAATGAATAATGATAATTTTACTCTTCTTTGCAATTTGGTTACTTTTTTATTTCTTTATCTTCCCTGATTACTTCTAGGTAGTACTTCCAGTATGATATTGAATATGAATAGAGAAAGTGGGCACCCTTGTCTTGTTCCTGATTTTAGAGGAAAATTTTTCATTTTTTTTCCATTGAGTAAAATGTCAGCTGTGGGTTTGTCACATATGACCTTTATTATGTTGAGGTATGTTCTACAAGAAATGAAATCTCCTGGCCAATATCTGCAATGAACATAGATGAAATTATTTTTCAAGAAAATATTAGCAAAAAATTCAAAAACTCATTAATAGAATTATACATCATGAGCAAGTGATAATTAATCCTTGGATGCTAGATGATGCAAAATATTCAATTTAATATTTGTGATACAGCACACTTAGAGAATAAAAGATAAAATTTATATGAATATCTCAATAGATGCAAAAAATCTTTTGAGAAAATATAATATCTGTTAATGGTTAAAATTATCAACAGATTGGGTATAGAAAGAACATACCTCAACATAATAAAGGTCATATGTGACAAACCCACAGCTGACATTTTACTCAATGGAAAAAAAAATGAAAAATTTTCCTCTAAAATCAGGAACAAGACAAGGGTGCCCACTTTCTCTATTCACATTCAATATCATACTGGAAGTACTACCTAGAAGTAATCAGGGAAGATATAGAAATAAAAAAGTATCCAAATTGCAAAGAAGAGTAAAATTATCATTATTCACTAGTAATATGAGCTTACATATTGAAAATCCCAAAGACTCAACTAAAGAACTGACCTTGAATTTAATTAATGGATTCAGTAAAGTTTCAGGATATAAAATCAACACACAGAAATAGGTACTTTTCTATTCACTAACAATAACACATCTGAAAAAAAATAATGAGAACTGCCCCATTAACTATAGCATCAAAAGCAATAAAATATCTAGGAATAAACATACCCAAGGAGATGAGAAATTTGTACAATAAAAAGTATAAGACTTTGCTGAAAAAATAAAAGAAGACACAAACAATTGGAAGAACGTCCTGTTTCCACGGATTGGAAGAGTTAATATTGTGAAAATATTCATGTTATCCTAAATCCATCTATTGATTTAGTGCAATTCCTATAAAAATTCCAATAGCGTTTTTCATAGAAATAGAAAAAAATAATCAAACCTAAAATTTGCATGGAATTCCTTTGTGATCCCCCAGAAAATACAGGCTTAGCTATTCAAAGGACATGAAGAATAATTCATCCAATATTTTTTATAATATGTCATGCCAAGAACAAAAAGATCTGTTATCCAAGTGATGTGTGCTCTAGGACAACTGACCTGATACTCTTGAAAGTGTCACTATTTCTGGAATCTAGTGGTATACAAGAATCATTGAAGAAATGCCAGTGAAGGGGACAACTAGGATTACTTTACTCTGAAACAGCTGGGAAATAGTGCCTGTCTTCTTAATTTTAGAATTAACTTTACCCTAGAAAAGGGGCCTCGACTGAGGCATGTAGTCACTTGCTAGCTATATATTTGATAATTGTCAATAAACAATTCTTATCACCCTTCAATTGATGTGGCACTTCAGAGCCTAGCATGTTTGCTTAAAATTAATGAATATTGGGATTTGTCTCAATAGCCCTAGGTCATTATTGTCAATTTATAGATGAGTCCTATAAGGAGAAACAAGGCTATTTGTTGTTGTTTTTTTTCCTGCATAGTAATATAGACGTGATGGTGATAGTGATGATGGTAACATACAACATTTATTGAAATTCTGACTATCTGTCCTCAGACCAGATATGTGTATTATTTTATTAAATTCTCATGTGGCCCTGTGAGGTGAGATATGGGACATTACTATAACCATTTCATAGTTGAAAAAGTTGTGGTTCAAAAAAAAAAGGTTAAGTAGTTTTCCCATGTTGCACAACTACAAAATTGCAGAATTTAAATTAATATCCCAGGCAGTCTGACTCCTAAAAGCTGTAGAGCCTCCTTGGTTACTGCTATTAATTGGGTGGACCAGGACATGAGAACTATAATGCTAATATTCTTTCCATCGTCTCTTATGACCCACTACAGAATGCTCCTTGAGCTATCGAAGAAGCTGGGTGGCCACGCTTATAAAAGATGATAGTCAAAAGGACTGAATCTTTGTGGAAATAGGTAGGTAGCTAGAGATTGCAGCCAGAAAAATTGGCTTATAGCACAAGTACTCGGAACCACCTTTTGAATCCAAGAGAGAGGCTGTAGACTAGCACCTGAGTCTGTTTGAAGAATAATTTGAAAACCGTCCTCCTAGCCCCCGTTGCAATAATGCAAAGAGTTATCACCTGTAACTGCTGGAGGGTGCTGGTGCTAGCACACTCCCTTTACAAGTCAGTTTCTTTATGTCTCATCGCATAATCACTTAGGCAGCTGTTTCCATAGACACCCACACTTCAGTTTCCCAGCTTAACCGCATTCACACAAGAATGCAGACCTGGTTGCAGCAGCTGTGAACTGTTTTACCATTTGTTTAACAGGCACCGCTTATCTACTTTCCTCTATATGTGCAACAGGATGGTGCTTAAAAAAAAAAACACACACGAAGAAAAAAAAAAACAGTAATAAAACATTACCTGAAAGACCTTTAGGAGTTTCAAAGCTAAATAAATATATTTTGATCTATAAAAGAAGGCAAAATCAGAAAATAAAGGAGGAACAACTTTTTTCTACTCTTGGCTTTTGGGGGACAAGGGTGGGGCAAGAGTGACTTGTGTTGGGCTGTTTCACAAGTGTGAGATAAATGTACACAGCTTTCTTTCTATGAAACAGAGATGTGAGACACATAGGGGATGGTAGTGAAGTGTGAAAGTCTGTGTGGACACTAAAGAAAACCTAAAAAATAAGCTAATAATACTTACAGGTCACTAGGCTATGCTTACTTTTGAACGTGTACTAACAATAAGCAAAAAAATAATTTAATTAAATTATGTTAAAAGCATTTT
>NW_006294592.1:174660-178666 GCF_000327345.1 Myotis davidii | reverse complement strand
ATTGCAGTAGAAGATTCCATAGAGAGAGAAAAGATAAGAATCATCTTAATTATTAACTCTTGTGAAAAAAATAAATAGTAAACTTTGTCAATTGGCCTAGAACATTAGGTATGGACATGCTAAGGGAGTGCACATTCATATCTGCAAAAAACACACATATATTGGTTCCTATATGAAGCTTTTGTATACACCCAGTACACAAAATTTTCTGCCTTAGCTTATCCCAGTTGAACACAACATCTATACAAACATGCCTCACATCAAGGAGTGCTTTGAAGTTCACTGTAATCAATCAGACAAATAAATATTCTGGGCTTAGATGAAACTGGTAGCAAAGAGGGCATGATGAAATTCTGTGTCTTAAAATAATGTTAACAAACACTATTTCACCTCTCTTAATCATCACAACTCTATGATATTCATTCTATTATTGCATTATATGAATGAGGAAACTAAAGCAAAAAAGCATTAAATGACTTTTTAAAAGTCAGATTGCTAATAAGAGTTTGAGCCAGGATTTAACCTTAGGCAGTCTGTATTAAAGTCTGTGCTCATCACCACTGTAATTAGCAAGTGGAAAGAAGTGCTGTTAATCCAGTAGGAAAAAGCAGGTGCTGAACCACCCCCACTGCTTTCCTCTTCTAAGCCTCTAGGTATTTTTTTTTTTGTGTGTGTTACTGCTCTAAGTTAGTGAGTGGGTGGTGGGAATTGAAATGGTAGAGATGTTTTCGATTGGAAGGGATGTGTAATTTGAAATGTAATTACAATTTGATGAGAAAATGAGCTCTTTGTAATGAACTCAGCAGAGATTCTTCCTCTCCCTTAGCCTCTTACTGGTAAAACTGTGCAAGGTCTACATCTTGCTTTAAATTGCTTTTCCATAAAAAGAGAAAATACATGTTCAGGATGACTTTGGGACAAGAATGTTTCAAGCAAATATTGAAGTCTTCCCTCTACTCCAGTGCTTCTCAACCTTGGCTGCACATTAGAATTACCTGGGAATCTTTTTAAAATCCTGATTTCTGGGCCTCATCCTCCGGAAATTCTGTTTCTTTGTTACTAATGTTGTGGCCCCACCCCATAACAAAAAAGTCAAATATTACCATTTAAAAAATACCTAGAGATGAAGCAGAATAATTGCAAATATTAAAATGCAGGACCAGTGGTTTACAAATGGCTGGAAATTTGAAAGTTAAATGAAATTATTGAGTTGCTTGAGTAGCAAATGAATTTCAACAAACAAGTGACAATAAATTGCATTTAAAAATTACTAGTAATGTGAAACACATATAATTTTCTAATGAAAACAAGGCATTAAATCCATGGAGGCTCCACTTATAAAATTCAAGCTATGATGAAGGTAGTCTCTTTATGAGTGAATCACATTCTTGAACACTACCCACTGCTGCTGATGAAGTATATAACCTGATCAACCGCTCAGGCCGTGGACACATTTCACCCTAGACTGGGAGATTCTGTATAATCATATTGCAGCCACACTTAGGAAAGAAATGGGAACTGGCAGATATTGAAAGACTATGATTCAACTAGGGGATTAAACCTGAAAAAGAAGACTGGGAAATTATAAGGAAGAGAAAGGGGAAGGTGTGAGATGGAAAGGGAACTTGATACCTTGCCAGCAGTGTTATTCAGACTTTCCCTGGGTCCTCATGATGAATAGGTTGCTATTTTGACATTCTCTGCCACTGAGTAGTACAGAGAGAAGCTTCTATGAAAATATTGTAAAAAATAAAGACATACACAGTATATGTATATACATGCAAAGGCATGGATTTCTAAAGCAATTGAAAATATTTGGTCTCAGTTGGAAATGACTATTTGTGTCTCTGGACTATTCATTAGTCACATTAGCACTTACTATTTCTTTCCATGAGCCGCTTGTTTTCACCAAAACTTGTGAACAGAGGTAAAAACAGAAAATCGGGGTCTTTAAGAGGTAATATACATGGCTAGAATGTTTACAACAGTTTTTAAAATGATATCATTTGAACTATTAAAATATTTTCATAGAGTCACAAAACGTTGTGGGTGACAAATGAGGGAGGAGATACTGGGATATATAGTTGCATGCCATCTTAAAGTGCCAATGAGCTAAATTCTCTATTCCCTTGTTATAACCAAATGCAAAATACATGCTTATGTGTTTCTGTTTACTAACTTAAATTTACTAACTTAAAGATAGACAAATATAAGTTATGTGAACATTGTTGCTTCATCTAACTACCATTCTGTTTTTATTTTTAAGGTAAGGAGTCTTTATATATTATTAAATATAGCATAATTCTTTTTACCAACTTAAAATTCTATTTTTATACTTTTCCACACTCAAAATTTTACAAATGAGCTTTACATGCCATATCCATATCTTTATTTCCCAATCTCTCTCAAAACCAAGATTCCTTATTTTCTAATGAATATATTATCTTGAATGTCATTAGTGACCCCAATCAATACATAAAATAATTTCTCAAGTCCTCATTGTCCTTGACATTTTAAAGTGTTTGACACACATCACCACCACTTTTTGAAATTTTGTTTCCTTAGTTTTCTTAAGCCAATAGCTATCCTGATTGTCTTCCTACCTTTATGTCTATTTCCTTTTTAAAAATAATACTTTTATTGATTTCATAGAGGAAGGGAGAGGGAGAGAGAGAGAAACATCAATGATGAGAATCATTGATCAGATGCCTCCTGCATATCCCCTATTGTGGATTAAGCCTGCAACCCAGTCATTTGGTCTGACTGGGAATCGAACTGTTCGTTGGTCTATGCTTGACCACTGAACCACACCAGCCAGGCATGTCTATTTCATTTTGTTACAACTCTCCCCTGGCTCAGCCATTAAATATTGTTCTTCTCCAGGTTACATCCAAGACTCATTGTTCTTCTCCTCATGCTGTCCATCCATGCTAGACAAGCACATCTACTTTTTTAAATTTATCTTTATTGTTATAAGTATTATAGATATCCCCTTTTTATCTCCCATTGATTTCCTCTACTTTTATTATTTCAACTGCTACCTCTACACTGATTAACCCTAGATCTCTATTTTTGGCTTCATCTTCTCTCCGTTTTGATTCTAGTGTTATTCTGAAATCTGTCATGATCAGAGACAGAAGAATTGCTACGTACATACTGTTCTTAGCTCTGTTGCCTTTATCAATGTTTAGAGGAAATTTATTGTCATAAATGTTATTTTAATGAGAAAACCAGAAGTTTTGTCGCCTGAAGACAAAAGAAAAAGAATCCATCTAATGATTGATTCAGTTTTATTCTAACTGGGCAGGTAAAAAGTTATGCTTATATAAACATACCTCAGAATGCTTCCTTCTACCAGTTTACACCAGGGAACTAGAGCATATTCTTTCAGGGGTGCTCAGCTCTTGGGAAAACTTAGGAGTGTGGGTCCATGCCAGCTTTATAAGATATTTCTGGACATTGAAGGGAGAACTTAGGACCCCCCACCCTTACCTTTGCCTCATCATCTAAAATCCTTTATCAAGGCTACCTCCAGTGACAACCTAATCTAGATAGAGGCCAAAATACCTTCGATATATAATTATGCTGTCTACTCTGCCACTAATGCACAATGTAGATCGTATAGATTAGAAGTGCCTCTGCTGCTAGTTCTCAAAGATCTCTTCTGTAAAGTGGGGTGATGTCAACTCTGCCTACTTTCTTAGGTTGTTTGAAACTCAATAAGTTAATGAAAGTGTAGGTGCTACTCACATAAAAGAGAACTTTATTAATCACTATAATATATATGTATATGATCCTGCTTTGTTGCTTACTTTGAAGGAAATTTGAAATTGCTTTTGTATGGTGACCACAATAGATCATTTGTTCTTTTGTGTTTTTTTTAATAATTAAATCTTTATTGTTCAGATTATTACATTTGTTCCTCTTTTTCCCCCCCATAACTCCCCTCCTTCCAGTTCCCACCCCACCCTCCGCCCTCACTCCCCACCCACTGTCCTCATCCATA
>NW_006294592.1:169843-173710 GCF_000327345.1 Myotis davidii | reverse complement strand
GAGAGAAGGCTGCCCTTGTGTCTGACCGATGCCAGACAGTCCCACTTCTCCCGTTTGAGTCTGGGTCCCTAGAGACTCGCCCAGAACTGGAGCTCAGAGCCCGAGCCTCCCTCCCGATTGAAAACCACAACCACGCCCTCAGCCACCAGCCCGCCATGCGTACTTCTGCACCTTTGTATTTTCCACACTGCGCCTCCTCTGAGCCCCAGTATGCTGTTCTCTTTTCTTCTAGTTGAAGAATTTCCCCTCAGCCAGCTCTCCTGTGGTTCTGGGTGATGTCCCTTCTGTCTTTTAGTTATATTTTTGAAGTGGTTGTTCGAGGCAGCAAATTCCAGTGTTTACCTATGCCGCCATCTTGGTTCTCCCCTGTTCTTTTGGTTTTACTCTGAGTTGCAAATGCCCAAATAGTTCGTTGCCATTCATGATGCCCATATCCCGCAATAGTAGAGAACCTATACCTCAACTTGCAAAACATCATGCAGTCCAAAAGTCTAGTCTCTTCTTTGAGGCTTATATTCTGACCATAAGCTGCATATGGCATTTTTTATGAATGTTTATGGTGAAATAATAACCTAGGGCTCAGTGGTTGAGGGTTGACCTGTGTACCAGGAGGTCATGGTTCAATTTCTGGTCGGGGCACATGCCTGGGTTGCAGGCTCGATACTTAGTGTGGGGCATGCGGGAGGCAGCCGATCAATGATTCTCTCTCATCATTGATGTTTCTCTCTCTCTCTCCCTCTCCCTCTCACTTCATCTCTGAATAAAAATAAACCATTAATTTAAAAAATGTAAAAGAATAGGAGTTCCGTGAATGGTGTGTATATGATATTATGACTATCCCATCAGTACTTCATTGACACTTCCAAAGATACTGAATATTGAAAACTTCCTAAGCAAATACTCTCAAGGTTTTATTATTATTATTATTTGCATAACTAATTCACTTTATTGTACTGATGGGATGGTCATAATAATCTGGCCGGTCATAATAATCTGGCCACTCAGTGTATTCTAAATAATCTATGGTTTATCTCTCTCACTGTTTGACACCTTTTAAAAAGTGTATGTGTTTATAGACTTAAAGTAATTTCTAAGAACAATATCAACATATGGTAAGACAACCTTTCATCTAGTAGGCAAACTACTCTTGGTGAAGATGATCAAGGCGATGCTGATGTTTTGGAACAAATGAGCATTCAGCAGACACCAAATTACTAAAACACTTGGCACTGACTGGAAAGAGAAGAATAAGGAGAGGTAGAGGGAAAATAATTTCATAATTTAATTATTCTTTTAGTTAACAATGATGAAATTATAGAATATAAAGGCTGACAGAAATTTTGAGGTTCTCTGGTCCTGTGTTCCCCAAATTTCAATCATTCTTTTACCTACCATATGATCTTTTCATACCTGCTTTCCCCACTTAATATATAAAATAGTATGTATATTTCTTTAATCTATTTAAACTAATTTTATGTAGTTATTTAATTGCCTTTATTTCTTATTTAAGAAGAAATGTTACATTACTATATGATTGGAAAGCAAGTCACATCTGACATAAAATATGGTAATTGCAAAAATAAATGGTAATTTGCTGTAAATATTAATTAATTAGTATAAAAATCTCCAAAAATTATTTTGTATGTCACTTGTGGCAAATGGGTTCAGTGCTACACCTGCTTTGTATTCACAGAATATGTAGAAAAGAACTTCTCTTACCCAAAAAGGCTGACTTCTCTTTGAGGTCATAGAACAAAGCTGTGGCAAAAATGAGACTGATCTGGTTACAAGAATATTTCACTATCTGAAAGGTGAATTATTTTCTGTGTATTTCATGGAGACGAGTTCCACATTAAACTTCTCTTTGAAAGAAGAGCTATTACTTGGGGATTAATAAATTATCACATACATTTTCCTTCTTAAACTTACTGTAATACTTCTATTTGCATTCCCAATTATGAGAGTTTAACAGAGGAATTGAAATATGGGAAAGAACATGCCCACAAGGAAAAATATTGATATGGATGGATTCAGATGGGCAAAGCCTCAATCTCTAGACAGAAGGGAAAATTAAACACTGATCATATCTCCTAACAGCTGCATAACTGTAAGGGGCCCATGAAAGAGACAGCACAATAGCCAACTAGGACAGGCACATCCGGTTTAACTGGAAATCCTAGTGACCAAGGAGTTTGGAGAAAAATAAAAATAAAAAAATAAAATAAATCCTAGAATCCTAGTGGTCAGACTTTTTTTTTGTTCAAATCAGCCACTTCCAGGGCGTGCTTTACTGGATTTAGTAAACAATCAGCCCAATTTCCTATACTTTCTCCCTTTTTATCTCTAGACATAGGCAGTTAGAATCAGTTCTCAGCAAAATGCTTCAAACCAAGCATCCCCTGCCCCGACTTTTTTAAGCATCAACATGATTAGAATGGTAGCAAGAGTCTCTAACTATAATTAATGCATTTGAGTATTTGGCTTTATTAGTTATAAATGACCATTAGTCAAACCTAGCAATTATGCAGTGAATGATTGATTCTAAATGACTTTAACTAGAAATGCACCATCTTAAATAAGATGAATAAACTAAAGCCCAGAGAGGTATAGAACTTGCCAACAGTAGCAAGTTAAGATTGCAAATGCAGCTCGACAGGTAGCAGGATATAAAATTAACAACCAGAAATCTATGGCATTTTGATACACCAATAAAGAACTCTTAGAAATAGAAACTAAACACACACACACACACACACACACACACACACACACACACTCCCATTTACCATTGTAACAAAAAAATTAAGATGTTTAAGAATAAACTTAACCAAAGAGGTAAAAGACCTGTACTCGGAAAACTATAGGACCTTGAAAAAAGAGATAGAGGAAGATATAAACATAAGTTGAAGACTACACCGTGTTCATGGATTAATAGAATCAACATGATTAAAATTTCCATACTACCCAAAATAATCTATAGATTCAATGGAATCTCCATTAAAATACCAACGGCATATTTCACAGACCTAGAACAAACTCTCCAAAATTTTATATGGAATCCAAAGAGACCCCGAATAGCTGCAGAAATCTTGATAAAGAGGAACAAAGTTGGAAGAAGCACATTACCAGATATCAAGTTATACTACAAAGTTGTTATACTCAAAACAGCCTAGTACTGGCACAAGAACAGGCCTATAAATCAATGGAACAGAACAGAGCACCCAGAAATTGACCCATGCCATTATACTCAATTAATATTTGACAAAGGAAGCAAGACTGTCATTGGAGCAGTGACAGTCTCTTCAATAAATTGTATTGGGAAAACTGGACAGATACATGCAAAAAAAATGAAATGAGACCATCAACTTACACCATACATAAGAATAAATTCAAAATGGGTAAAAGACTTAAATGTAAGACATGAAACCATAATAATCTTAGAAAAAACTATAGGCAGCAAAATCTCAGACATCTCTCATAGAAATATGTTTACTGAAACATCCCCCAGGACAATGGGAATTAAGGAGGAAATAAATAAATAAGACTACATCAGAATTAAAAGCTTCTGCACAGCAAAAGAAACCATCAACAGAATAACAATAGAGCCCACTTCATGGGAGAATATATTTGCCAATGATACATATGTTAAGAGGTTAATCTCCAAAATACTAGGGTACTCATAAAACTTAACAAAAGGAAGATAAACTATCCAATTAAAAAATGGGCAAAGGACCTACTGGTAAACAGACACTTCTCCAAAGTGGACATACAGAAGGCTAAGAGGCATATGCAAACATGCTCAAAGATACTCATCATCCAAGAGATACAAATCAAAACAACAATGAGGTACCACCTCACACCTGCCAG
>NW_006294592.1:146503-169821 GCF_000327345.1 Myotis davidii | reverse complement strand
TTTATAAACTGGAAAAAAAAGGTCACTTGTAGAAACAGAAATGCTTTAGAATAAAGTCTTAGTACTTAATGGAAATTGTAAGCACTTTAAACATTGCAACGGGCTTTAAAAAGCTGTGGTACATTTATACAACGGAATACTACTTGGCCTCAAAAGAAGGAAATCTTACCTTTTGCAACAGCTTGAATGGACCTGGAGAGTATTAATCTAAGTGAAGTAAGCCAGTCAGAGAAAAGTATCACATGAGCTCACTCATATGTGGAATCTAATGAACACAATAAACTGATGAACAAAATAGATCCAGAGACACAGAAGCATGGAACAGACTTGCAACCTCAGAGGGAAGGCAGGGGAGGGTGCGTGGGTGGGAAGAGTTCAACCAAAGATCTTGTATGCATATATGCATAACCCATGGACACAGACAATAGGGTGGTGAAGGCCTGTGGAGAGGGTTGTGGGTGGGCTAGAAGAGGTCAATGGGGGGAAAAGAAGACGTATATAATACTTTCAACAATAAAGATTAAGAAAAAACATTGAAGACCTGAAAGGGCATCTTTGAATGGCAGGTATGACTATTGATAGTTTACTACATTGGAATGAAAAATTAAAATATTTAGTAAAGAAAAAAGAAATTATGAACACACTTAAAATCCAAGTGTTGTGAATGTGAGTATAATCCTATTTCTAAACACCATATTCTGTTTGGACATCAGTTTTTCCTCTCTTTCTCCCACTTCCCACTTCCAACTTTGCTTTAGAAAGCATTTATTCTTGCAAGTACATAGCATTTTTTAAGTGAAAATCCTCTGTTTTAAAACTAACACTGAAGTTTTACATTTAAAACATTACGGTGAGTTTTTATAAAAAATATATAACTCAATTCTTAAGTTCATCGAACTCTTTTAGCTTTTTCCCAGCCAAGACTTCGTATTTTGGCTTTATGCCCTCATGCCAACTCAAATCTAAACCAGGCTTCTTAATGGGTAACTCTACTTTAACTCAGATCTGACATCAGTCTTTCTTTCATGCACCTGGCTTCATTTATCTTTGTACATTTCAACATGTTTACATTGCCTGCACAAGCTAGGTTTTCTAAATCTCTGTGCTCCCCATGACCTTCACTTTCCCATATCTAGACATTTTTCTTAAAATGTTTTCAAAATGTCTATTGTTTGTCCAGAAACTTCTTGCAAGGGCAGAGAGCAAGCCTTTATAAAAACAACTATTGTTTTCAAATGCTCAGTGCTAAGTTAGTTCCTTTCTGGGAAAATTGCCCTGTATGCCTCAAGAAACAGAAATAAAAATTTACAATGTATGATTGTTGAAACAAAAACTCAAGGTGAAGAAATAGAAATCCAGATACATATGGAAATAAAAAATAGTGTCAATATGTTTGAATGTTAATATGTGTAGGCCAAATTATCTATTTATCTTGAAGATGAGAAGTACATTGCATTTCATTAAGTGGAAGCCATTCTTAGTCATTCTCCTATCCACTGGTCTTATGTAGCAGAAAAAAAATCACAAGAAAATAGTTCCAAAAATGATTTGGAAAGTATGATCCTTTCTCACTTCTAAATTCCATCTTTTAAAATTTTTTTTGCTTGTTAGCTTATTTAACTTAACAAATAACTAGGGGCGATTCTTATTTATTAGTTTCTGTTTATTTATTTATGCTTTTCTTAAGGGGCTTCTGTTTATTACATTAGCTTTATGATTAGTTGTCATCAATGCTATGCAAACAGAAATTACATATGGTCCTTCTTTGCAGGTATTAAAAGGTAACTTCTCTTACAGAAAAATTTATTATATTTATATGTAGCCAGTATCTCAATGTCCCTCATCTTGATCCATTTCATGTTCCTCCCCTGGTCCTTTTCCCCTGGCTCTTCTCCTCTGCTAATGATTCATCGATTTTCTGTATATATGTATCTTAGAGTAGGTGATAATAGAGGAAATTATTTTTAAAATTTATTTGTTATCCTTGGAAATTGTAGTTTCAATGCACAGTTTATCAAATTGTTTTGAAAATGTCCTTTCAAATCAATTCTTATAGAATCAAACTGTATTGAGAAGTATCCTGCTCCACCTCTCCCCACATTTACAAACATATATACCCTACTATAGATTTGTTGGTTTTGCTAAATAAAGCTAAAGAAATGAACAGATGAAATATAGGGCAAATAATAGTAGTCTCCATAATTATGACTTTATCACATTTCTCTTAAAAGCAAAAGCCCCCATTTTAGCACATGAGAGTGTATAGTATCATAGACAGGCACATTCTTTTTTATTGATGTTAAGACATCTTTTATAAGAAATTCTTGATCATGTTCATGACAATGGGTGATTAAAATCTATAGATTATTCATAATGGTTTAATTTTCTGTTACATAGCCTTTCCCTAACACATTACTTTAGATAGGCTCTCTAAGACCCCATTAATCTCCAAGATTCTGGATTTTAAGTAGCAAAATTATTAAGGTTGAGACTCTATCCTTTTTTTAATATATTTTAATGATTTTTTACAGAGAAGAAGGGAGAGGGACAGAGAGTTAGAAACATCGATGAGAGAGAAACATCGATCAGCTGCCTCCTGCACACCCCCTACTGGGGATGTGCCCACAACCAAGGTACATGCCCTTGACCGGAATCGAACCCGGGACCCTTCAGTCCGCAGGTCGAGGCTCTATCCACTGAGCCAAACCGGTTAGGGCGAGACTCTATCTTTTGTTATTCCTTCATTAGGTAGGCATACAGAAATAAAGAGAAAATGACTTAGTATATTTAAACATTAACTGCATTGAGAATTTCAGTTCTAGTTGGAAACTTTTAAAAATCAGTGAAATAAGTTTCAAGCATGATTTTTTCTATCTTCCGAGAAAATGTTTCCCTTAGTTGCCTACACAGGAACACCCAGTAATTATCTGAAAGCAATAATAATGTGGTTTCATTATTCTAGCTGCCTTCCTCTTTAAGAGGTTAATAAGGTCTTGACAGAACTACTCATAAAGCCTGTGGCGCCCTCTTCTGACCCCTCCCCCAACAAGGTAAGTTATGGGTTTTGTTTCTGAACTACCCTGGGGCTTTTTTTGCTATTGCTTTCTCCTAACCTTATCTGTTACTTTACTCTTGTGTGTGTGGAGAGGGATGGGGAGTGGTGGGTGGAGGTGGGTGGGATTGAGCAAAAAATAAAAAAAAAGAGAGGACTCATGGACATGGATAATGTTGTGGTGATTGCTGGGCATAGGGGGTTGGGTGGAGGTGGAAGAGAATATAGAGGCGATAAATGGTGATGGAAAAAATAAATATCATGCAAAAATTCAGAGGTAACTGGTGGAAAACACAGGTCCTATGACAGAAATATGGCTACAGCTCCATGGTGATTGTGTTACATATTCCTAGGTTTTCATTTTGAAATTTGAGCTTTGTTCCAGAAGAGAAGAAATAATATTGAAATTTGAAATGGGATAAAAGTCTCATTCAAGCAATAAGCCTGCATAAAAACAATCTTATGAAAAAGGAAATAAGAATTGTATGCTAAAACATCTAAATGAATTGTAAAAATAATTACTTATTAAAATTCAAACTTCATGCCATTAACTGTCTCCCTGGTAGCAGAAAATCAAGATGGGCTGTTCTGAATAACTTATACTCTGCACTAAAGAATATTTTATGATTCTCTGTTCAGAAATAGATGTTCTATTTTGACACTTCTAATATTTTACCTCTCTCTTCTTTATTATCCACTCATGCTAGTTTCCTTTTCCATTCCTCATAAATGTTACTACAAGGGGTTTTCTAACAAAAGGTCTTCCTCTCCACTTGATGTTCATCCAAGCAACTGCCACTCCCATTATTTTCAGGCCCATCCCAAATCTTGTCTGCTCAAGGAAATATTTTATTAATATTTCCCCTCACATGACCCTTGCTCTCCTCTCAATCTCTTTATCTAGAAGCACACTGTTAAGAACTCCCTTATGCTGTACTATAATGAGACTGATTCCACAATATAGTCCTGATTCCACAATATAGTCCTGACAAAATTTTTTTAAAAATCTCACTATAATCAACACTTAATATTCTCTATTTTATAACTGCTACCATGCTTAGTTTTTGATTTTTTCTTCTATTTGGAGTTTGAGCATTATAAATACAGAAGCATGCTCACCTACTTGATTTTCACTGAACTGGGCTCACCCAGTAAGTATTATCCCTAAAGTCTTGAGTTCTCTTGTTGAATATTCTAATGGTGAATCTAAATCAGATTAGTAACTAAAATTTTTCAGTTAAATTAAACACTCAACTAGCCAAAGTAACTAGCTTTCAGACCACCTCTATTAGATGGGTACAATTTCCATGCCCCAGCAGTCTTTTGCTGGCTGGTTTTAAAATTCACAATAAAGTGACCGGTTTTTTGGTTTACACATTTACTTCATATAAAAACTTTACATAAAAGCAAAATTAAATGGAAGAGGAGTGATTCATTTCTTGAAAGGCATTTGTATTTGCTGAAAGAGCCACCTCCTGGTTGAATTTTGCACTGGAGCCAATAGAATTTTTCACCAGTTTGTTTGGCAAGATTAAATGGAGTGGTCAGGATAGCTTCAAAAGGAGGATGCAAAGTAGAAAATTGAAAATCAATGCTAAGTTGTTATTTTACAATGAATTCAAATGCAGAATGAAATTGAGTAGGTCCCTGCCATACATCTGCCATATTTGTGGAAATTTTATCTTTAGTATCCAGGTTCTGATCTTGACCTTTGCTATTAAAATAGTACAAAAAAATGTTCAAAGACACTGAACTTTTATACAAATTAAAGACTGACAGCAGGTGGAATATTTTGCCATGGCCCAACTAGGCCAGTGATGGAGAACCTTTTGAGCTTGGCGTGTCAGCATTTTGAAAAACCCTAACTTAACTCTGGTGCCATATCACATGTAGAAATATTTTGATATTTGCAACCATAGTAAAACAAAGATTTATATTTTTGATATTTATTTTATATATTTAAATGCCATTTAACACAGAAAAATCAACCAAAAAATGAGTTCACATGTCACCTCTGACACGCGTGTCACAGGTTCGCCATCACCGCACTAGGCACTTGCACCCACTGCCGGTGCTGGAGCTTCCATTCACACCCGCTGCCGGTACCCAGTGCTGGCCCTGATTGCTCGGTGCCATCAGTGGGTGCGAGTGGTGGCTGCTGGCCCTGATCACCCCTCAGGGCTTCTCCACCTCCCTCTGCTCCCGAGGGACAATTGGGGCAGCAGTCGCTGCTCACACCTGCTGCTGGCTCCAGCCCCAATTGCTCCTGATGATCAGCAGGTGCAAGCAGAGTCATCAGCGTGCTAGTGGTGGCGGGAGCAGGGCTGTCTGCAAACAGGGGACCTGGAGCTGCAGTAGGAGGGGCTGGGCGAGAGCACAGGGTGCTTCTGGGGCCCTTCACAATAACTGTGCATCCCTTCAGAGTGATGTTCATATTTTCTGAGAATGGTCTTCATCCTTGCAGTGGATGTGGCAAAGAGAGCCACATGTGGCTCTTTGGCCCCTTGAGTTTGGCCACGAAGTTTCAATCGCACTGTACATGCATGCCCGCATGTGGTATTTTGTGGAAGAGCCACACTCAAGGGGCCGCAGTTTGGCGACCACTGACCTAGATTATCAAATATGTGGGAATAGAGTTGTGCGTAGTATTTTTATTATTTTTTTAATTTCCATAGGATCTATAGTGATGCCTCCTGTATATTTATAATTCATGTCTTCTCTCTCTTTTTTATTCGCTATGGCTAGAGGCTTATTGATTTTGTCAATCTTTTTAAAGAATCAGCTTTTGGTTCCATTGTTTTTTGTTCTGCCCCTATACCCTCCTCTAGTTCCCCCTCATTTCACTCTGGCAATCACCATCCTGTTGTCTAGGTCTATGAGGTTTCTTGGTGTTCTTTTTTTATTTGTTTGTTTAATGCATTCACCACCTGGCCCAGTCCCACAATCCTCCTCCAGTCCCACAACTGGCATAATGAACTCTGTATTCATGAGTCTGTTTCTATTTTGTTTGTTACCGAGGTTTTTGTTCCTTAGATTACACACATAAATGAAATCATATGGAATTTGTCTTTCTCTGACTACCTTCTTTCACTTAGCATAATAATCTCCAGGCCCATCCATGCTGTTGCAAAAGGTAAGATTTCCTTCTTTTTTACAGGTGAGTAGTATTCCATTGTGTAAATGGACCATAGGTTTTTATCCACACATCTAATGATGGACACTTGGGCTGCCTCCAAATCTTGGCTATTGTAAATAGAGCTGCAATGAACATAGGGGTGCATATATTCTTTTATATCGGTATTTGGGATCCGTCGGATATATTCACAGAAGTGGAATCACTGGGTCATAGGAAGTTCCATTTTTAATTCTTTGAGGAAACTTCATACTGTTTTCAATAGTGGTAGCACCAATCTGCAATCCCATTAACAGTACACAATGGTTTCCTTTTTTCCACATCTTTGCCAACATTTGTATGTTGATTTATTGATGATATCATTGTAATAGGTGTGAGATGATATGTAAAAATTGTAGTTTTAATTTACATTTCTATGATGACTAATGACATTGAGCACCTTTTCATGTGTCTGTTGGCCATCTATATGTCCTCTTTGGAGAAGTGTCTATTCAGTTCCTTTGCCCATTTCTTAATTGGATTGATGTGTGTGTGTGTATGTGTGTGTTTAGTTTTATAAATTCCTTATGTTTTTATTAAATATTAAATCCTTATCAGATGTATCATTGGTGAATATGGTCTCTCACTCAGTGGGTTGTCTTTTCATTTTGATGATGGTTTCCATTGCTGTGCAAAAACTTTGTTTAATGTGTCCCATTTGTTTTTTTTTTCTCTTGTTTCCCATGCTTGAGGAGTTACATAAAAAACTGCTGCCTCTGTTTTCTTCTAAGAATTTAATGGTTTCATGTTTTACATTTATTTTATCCATTCTGAATTTCTTCTAGTATATGGTATAAGAAGGTGGTCTAATTTCATTTTTGCACATATCTAATTTTCCCAACACAATTTATTGTATAGACTGTCTTTACCCCATTGTATTTTCTCCCCTCTTTTGTCAAATATTAATTTACATTAAAGTCATGTGTATTTTTTTCTTGGTTCTCTGTTTTGTTCCATTGATCTATAAGCCTGTTCTTATGCTAGTATCAGGCTGTTTTTATTACAATAGCCTTGAAGTACAGTTAGATAGCAGGTAGTGTGATTTCTCTAACTTTGTTCTTCTTTCTCAATGTTAATGTGGCTATTCTGGGTCTTTTTGTAGTTACATAAATTTTTGGAATATTTGTTCTAATTTTGTGAAATATGCCATTGGTATCTGGATAGGAATTGTGTTCAATCTATAGATTGCTTTGGGTAGTATGGGCATTTTAATGATGCTAATTCTTCTTACCCATAAAAACGGTATATGGTATCAATTGTTTAGACCTTCTTTAATTTACTGCTTCAGTGTCTTATCATTTCCTGAGTACAGGACTTTACCTCCTTGGTTAAATTTATTTCTAAGTATTTTATTTCTGTTGATGCCATTGTAAATGTGATTGCATTCCTAGTTTCCCTTTTTGGTAGTTTATTATGGTGTATAAAAATGCCACAGATTTCTGGATTTTCTTGTATCCTTCTACTTTACTGAATTCATTTATCAGTTCTTGTAGGCTTTTGGTGGAATATTTAGGGTTCTCTCTATACAGGATCATCTCATCTGCAAATAATAAGAGTTTTACTTTTTCTTTTTCAATCTGAATGTCTTTTTTCTTCTTGTTGTATGATTGCTAAAGCTACAACTTCCAGTACTAGGTTGACTAAGAGTGGCAAAAGCAAACATCCCTGTTTTATTCCTGATCCTGAGGGACTTAATTTAAAAACTTTCCCATTCAGTGTGATGTTGACTGTGTGTATATCATATATGGCCTTTATTATTTTGAGGTATGTTCCTTCTATGCCCACTTTGTTGAGAGTTTTAAATCATAAATGGATGCTGGATTTCATCAAATGCTTTTTCTGCATTTATTGATATGATTATGTGATTTTTATTCTTCATTTTGTTTATGTGATATATCACATTTATTGATTTGTGAATATTCAACCAGCCTTGCATCTCTGGAATAAAGCTCCCTTGATAATGAAGTATACTATTTTTAATGTATTGCTGGATCTGGTTTGTTAATATTTTGTTGAGGATTTTATCAGGGATATTGGCCAATAATCTTTTTTTTCTTTATAGTGTCTTTATCGGGTTTGTGGATAAAGATAATACTGGCCACATCAAATGAGCCTGGGAATCTTTCCTTTTTTTGAAATGTTTGGAATAGTTTGTGAAGGCTAGATGTTAGTTCTTTTTTGAATGTTTTGTAAACTTTACATGTTGAAGCCATCTTGTTCAGGATTTCTTTCTTTCTTTCTTTCTTTCTTTCTTTCTTTCTTTCTTTCTTTCTTTCTTTCTTTCTTTCTTTCTTTCTTCCTTTCTTTCTTTCTTTCTTCTGAAGGGTTTTTCATTTTGATATCATTCATCATAATTGGTCTATTCAGATTTTATGACTCTTGCTGATTCAGTTTTAGAAGATTGTGTGTTTCTAGGAATTTATTCATTTCGCCCAGGTTGTCCAATTTTGTGGCATGATTTTGTTTTGTAATATTTTCTTATAGATTTTTGTATTTCTGTGGTGCCACTTGTTACTTCTCTTTCGTTTCTGATTTTATTCATTTGAGTCCCCTTACTTTTGTTTTTCTTATGAGTCCAGTTAAAGCTTTGTCAATCTTGCTTATCTTTTCAATGAACCAGCTCTTGGTTTCATTGATATTCTGTATTCTTTTTTATCTCTATGTCATTTATTTCTGTTCTGATCTTTATCATTTTCTTCCTTCTGCTTACTCTGGGCTTTGTTTTTTGTTCTTTTTCTAATTATTTCAAATGTAAGATTAAATTTCTTATTTGAGATGTTTCTTGTTTCTTGATGTAGGCATGTAAGTATGAATTTACCATAGATTTTCTGTTGTTGTGTGTTCATTTTCATTTATGCCAATGTAACTTTTTGTTTCTTTTATCTCATTGTTGATCCATTTATTGTTTAGTAACATGTTATTTTGTCTCCATATGTTTGTGTCTTTTTCAGTTTTTTTTTAAATTGTAATTTATTTTTCTTTCACACTATTGTGGTCAGAGGAGATACTTGTTATGATTTCAATCTTCTTGAATTTATTAAGACTTTTTTTGTGTGTCCCAACACAAAGCCTATCTTTGAGAATATACCATGAGCACTTAAGAATAATGTGTATTCTTATTTTTAAAAAATATTTTTATTTATTTCAGAAAAGGAAGGACAGAGAGAGATAAAAGCATCAATGATGACAGAGAATCATTGACCAGCTGCCTCCTGCATGCTTCCTACTGGGGACCGAGCCAGGAACCCGGCATGTGCCCTGACCTGGAATCAAACCATGATATCTTGGTTCATAGGTTGATGCTCAACCACTGAGCCATGCCAGCCAGGCTATTCTGATGTTTTAAGGTGAAATGCTTGGTAAATATCAAATAAATCTATCTGGCCCATTGTGGTATCTAAGGTTGCTGATGTCTTGTTGATTTTTTTTGTCTGAAAGATCTATTCATTTATGTCAGCAGGGTGTTAAATTCTCCTACTATGACTGTATTGCTGTCAGTCTCTCCCTTTATGTCCATCAAGAATTGCAATAAATATATTTAGGTGCTCCAATTTGGTTGCATCAGTGTTTACAATGGTTATAACTTCTTGTTGGATTAATCCATTTAGTATTATGTAATGTCTTTCTTTGTCTCTTGCTATGGACTTTGTTTTGAAGTCTATTTTATCTGATGTAAGTATTGATACCCCAGCTTTTTAAAATTTATTTCCATTTGCATGGAATACTTTTCTCTAGCTTCTCTTTTTCAATTTGTATGTATCTTTTGTTCTGAGGTGGATATTATATAGACATCATTTATATAGGTCATGTTTTTGGTTTTTTTATCCATTAAACTTACCCTATGTCTTTTGATCAGAGGATTTAACCCACTTACATTAAAGTTATTTTTAATAGGTACTTATCTATCGTCATTTTATTCTTTTTGGTTTTTATTGTTGAGAGTATTACAAATTTCCCCCTTTTTTCCCCATTGCCCACATCCACTCGGTCCCTGCCCCACCCAGGCCTTCACCACTCTATTTTCTGTGTACATGGACAATGCATATATGCATACAAGTTCTTTGTTTAATTTCTTCCCTCCCACTCGCTTCCCTCTGAGATTCATCAGTCTGTTCCATGTTTCCATACCTCTGGTTCTATTTTATTAATCAGTTTATCTTATTCATTAGATTCCACAGATAAGTGAGGTCATGTGATATTTCTCATTTTCTGACTGGCTTATTTTAACATTTTGTTGTTTATACCTATGCTTTTTACTCTCTATATTTCTGTTTTCCTTTATTTTCCTAAAGAAAGCCCTTTAACATTTCTTGTAATACTGGTTTGATGGTGAAGAACACCTTTCGCTTTTTTTAAAAAAAATTTTGATCTGGGAAGAACTTTAATTAGCCTTCAAATTTAAATGATATATTTGCTGAATAGAGTTGTCTTAGTTGTAGGTCCTTGCTTTTCATCACTTTGACTATGTCATGCCGAACACTTCTGGCCTGAAGTGTTCCTGTTAAGAAATCAGCTGACAGCCCTGTGGGAGCTCCCTTTTGTCATCTCATTTTCAAAATTGCTGACTTGATTTTCTGCTTCATCCAATCTACTGTTGATTCCTTCTAGTGTATTCTTCATTTCAGATAATGCATTTTTCATTTCTGTATTTTTCATTGTATTTCTTGCCTATGTTTTCAATATCCTTTTTAATGCCTACTATCTCTTTGTTTAAATTCTCACAAGATCTCCTATTCTTCCCCTAAGTTCCTTGAGCACCCTTATAACTCGTTTCAAACCTTGTGTCTGTTATCTCGGTTGCTTACAGTTTATTTAATTCTATATTCTGGGGATTTTTCTTGTTCCTTCATTTGGTTTCAGACTGGGTGCAGCCAGCTGTCTCCACTGCAAGAACAAGCTCAGCAAGGCAGAGCTACCAGCACTGGAAAGGACAGGTCAAAAGTGTTTCTCCTTTGGTGGTGGGACTGGCCAAGCCTACTATGGAGCAAGAGCATCCCCTCCATTCGTGCCACCACCACACAATCCAATGCCTGTCCAAGTTCTGGACAAAGCCTCTGATTGAGACATGTTCCAATGTGCCCAGCTCTGAGCAACATTGCTTTTTCACTGTGGAACTGAGCTTAGCAAGGTGAGGTCATTGTGAGTCAGGAGTCAAAAGGACAGGCTAAATGAATCACCCAGTATGTGAGGGTCGAATGCCAGCTACATGCAATAGTGGGACAAGGATGGACCCCATTCCAAAGATACATAATTCAATGACTGTCTGAGTGTCTGCCAAGAGCTTATCCAGCAAAGAAGCATCCCAGTGGTCCCTGATAGATGCAGCCAACAGACCTTTCTGCAGGACTTGAGCTTTGAATAGTGGTATCACCACTAGAACCCAGTTAGTGCACTCCCCAGGCTGATACTGTAAGAATAGGAGTGCTTGATTCTGGGAAGATGATGTCTATGGACAGTACAGGATAGGGACTCAGCACAGGGACCTTGATGGCTGACCCTCCATATTTTCTCTTCATAACTCCTGTATGCTCTGAGTTGTTTTCCCTCTACCAGAGCCCTGGCTGAGTGTCTGAGATCAAAATCCTGTGCTTTGGCCTAATAAGGAAGCACCTGAGTTTCCAATAGACGCACTTATCTTCCAGGTGGACAGAGTCCCTGCTTATTTTCACTGGCAGATGCTGTCCAGGCTCCTCTTCCTGGCTCTGGTGTTCTGGATGGGGGATCTCAGCATTGGGTTGAGACCCCTTACTACTCAGGGGGCACTTTTCTAACCAAAATATCCCTTTGAGTTCTTAGCCACAACATGTGAGTGTGGGGGCCAGCCCTTTATTTTACAAAAATAATATCAAAATAGATCAAAGACCTAAATATTAGATACAAAACTATAAAATTCTTAGAAAACAAAACATAGCTGAAATATTCTTTACATTAGATTTGGCATTTTTTTCTTGGCTATTCTACCAAATGCACAGGCAACCAAAGAAAAGATAGATTGGAATTCATATTACAAATTTTTGCACATTAAAGAACTCTATCAAAAGAGTTAAAAGGAAACTTATGGAAAAGAAGAAAATACTTTAAAGTTATATATATGCATTAAATTCAAAGCATGTAAAGAACCGCTACAGCTAAACAATGACAACAATAACAATATGATACCAGTAACCACCCTACTGTGGTCTGTGTCTGAGTTTTTGTTTCTCTTGCTTATTCATTTGTAGTTTTTAGTTGTACAGCCCACATATAGTGAAACCATATGATTCTTAACTTTTTCCGTTGGACATATTTCACTTAGTATTGTATTTCAAGATCCATTCATGTTGTTGTAAATGGCAGTATTTCATCTTCTATTATGACTGAATAGCATTCCCTTGTATATATATACCACATTTTCTTTATCCAATCATCTGTTGAAGGATACTTTACTTGTTTTCAGGTAAAAGGAGTCAAATATATGTTAACTAGAGGCCCAATGGACGAAATTCATGCAAGGGGCTCGGCCCTCACAGCAGCGCCTTTGTCCAGAAGGTCGTCCAGAAGGTGATTTGGTTGTCTGGTCTAATTAGCATATCACACTTTTATTACAGATAGAAGGAAATTTGACTTCGGGTGGTAAACATACAATATGATATACAAGTGATGTATTATAAACTTGCACACTTAAAACCTATATTTAGTAATTTATTAACCAATGTCCCAATACATTTAATTTAAAAATGTAAACCCAAAAATATTGGCAAAGAACTTGAAAAGACATTTCTCCAATGAAGATATACAATTACCAATTAGCACATAAAAAGCTCCTCAATCTCACTACCCACTGGAAAAATCCAAATCAAAACCACAATGAGATACAACTTCACACTTATTAGGATAGTAGAAATTAACTAGTGTTTGAGAGTAGATGGTGAAATTAGAGAAATTTTCCATTGTTAATGGGAATGCAAATTTGCATTTGGGACTGATTTTGTGGCAAAAGTGTTTGGGATTCACCAAAAAGATAAATATAGAATTACGATAAAATCTATCAATTCCATTCCAAAGTATTCACTCAAAAATTCAAAAGCAGAAACTCAAATAAATATATAAACAAATGCTTATAGCAATGATATCATTCACAATAATGCACGGTTGAAACAAGCTTCAACATGGGTGAACCTTGAAAACATTATACTAATTGAAATAAGCCATATGCAAAATGTTATTTATGTGAAGTGCCTAGAATATATAAATTCATAGATCTAAAATGTATAATAGTGGTTACCGGGGGCTGGGGCAAGAGAGGAATAAGGGGTTATTGTTTAATTGCTACAGAGTTTTTGTTTGGGATGATGAAAATGTTCTTGAAATGGATAGTTGTGATGGTGTCAAAACATAGTGAATATGGTTAAGGATACTGAATTGTACACTTAAAATAATTGAAATGGTAACTTTTTTTAAACATTTTATATTTTATTGATTTTTTACAGAGAGGAAGGGATAGGGATAGAGAGCCAGAAACATCGATGAGAGAGAAACATCGATCAGCTGCCTCCTGCACATCTCCTACTGGGGATGTGCCCGCAACCCAGGTACATGCCCTTGACCGGAATCGAACCCGGGACCTTTCAGTCCGCAGGCCGACGCTCTATCCACTGAGCTAAACCGGTTTCGGCCAGTTAGGGCAACTTTTATATTATATATATTTTATCACAACTTTGGGAAAATCAAGGAATTATAAACACAGTATTTCACAGTATAAAATAATTGTATTTTTAGTTGTATAAAGATATTATATTTAGAAATATCGTCCTAGCTGGTTTGGCTCAGTGGATAGAGCATCGGCCTGTGGACTGAAGGGGTACAGATTGGATTCCGGTCAAGGGCACATGCTCAGGTTGCCCGCTCGATCCCCAGTAGGGGGCATGCAGGAGGCAGCTGATTCGTTGATGTTTCTCTCTCTCTCCTTTCCTCTCTGAGATCAATAAAAATATGTTAAAAAGAAATATTATATTTATTATTTTAAGATATGTCGTGAACTATTTGCAGATACTATTTTCTTTAAAATATACTGGTTAGGCATATAGATGAATCAAAATTGGTATAAGTTCATGAGAATTAAATTGAGTTTTGGATAAATAAGATTAACTATATAATTATTTCCATCTTTATATATGTTTGATATTTTCAATAATAATGAACTTAGGGAAAAAGCCATTAGATAGTACAAAATAAATTTGTGTTTTCTCTGTTGGATTGCACTTTGAAAAAAACTAAGTCTTTGCTGGAGACTCTAATACTCCAATTCTTATATCTCTTCCACTCCTTTTTTTTTCACTAAAGTGTCCTGGTTTCATTTTGACATTACCTTGCATGATAAAAAACCTGGGGTTCTGTAGTTTATGGAAGGTAAATAGAGATCCTTATATTTCTATTTGATTACACTTACTCTTTAATCTCCAAAGGAGGAAATGTATAAGAAAACACAATATTCTTATTGTTCTTATTAATACTCTCTCATACTGTTATTTCTTTGCATTATTTTGCTAGACCTCCTCTCACTTAGGTATGTAGATAAGAAGAAAAGTCTAAGACCAAGGGACAAGGGAACACTCATTTTTGCAGGAAATAAATCATTGAATCATGTGTGTTAAACTATCTGTGTCTGAATACCTGTCCTAAAAGTTACTAGCTGTGTGACTTTATCAAATTACTTAACCTCTCTTATTCTCAGTTTCCTGAACTATAAAATAGGGTTAATACAAGCAACTATTTGATGTGATTTTATTAGTGTTAGATAAAAAATGCATGTTAAAGTACCTTGGCCTATATTAGGTACTCAAAATATAAATACTGTTATTACTGTATCTTCCCAGATGTTGTATCACTG
Organism: Myotis davidii; assembly: GCF_000327345.1. Classification (NCBI taxonomy): domain Eukaryota; kingdom Metazoa; phylum Chordata; class Mammalia; order Chiroptera; family Vespertilionidae; genus Myotis; species Myotis davidii. Next base: position 154,728 of record NW_006294592.1, on the reverse strand, counting down.
TTAATTAGTTGATGGGTGAAAAATAGTCTTGTTCTAATTTGTATCCCTTCAATTCCTGGATGAGTAGCTATTTGTGGGATTATTTTTTGTTGTTCGGTATATAACTTCCCTACCCCCCCCCCCCCAGCAGGCTTTTTTTTCCCTTCCCCCAGTAATTTACTGAGTTTTAATGGACAAGTTTTAGTTTTCTTACTATACATAAGAATTAAAGGGAGTGATATGATCTCATTTAAGTGAAAATTGCAAGAACTCAAGTAATTTAAAATCAAAATTTATATGAACAATTCAGTATTGAGATAAGAAAAGGCCTAGTATCAAGCTTTAAGGAACTCCATCATCTTTTTTTTTTTTTTAAGTTTTGGCTATCAGAATTGAAAAGTGAAATGGATGGTGTCAGACACTTTAGAAAACAGCCTGGAAGTTTCTCAAAAAGTTCTATGCAGAGCATCAAATGGACCAGCCATTCCAATCCTAAATATCTGCTTAAGGGAAATGAAAACATTGCCTATACCAAAAACGTGTACATAAATGTTCATTGCAGCATTGTTCATAATAAACCAAAAGTAGAAATAATGCAAATTCCCATCAGTTGATGATTCTATAAACAAAATGTCATGTCTATTCAATGTAATGCTATTTGGCAAAAAGAAGGAATAAAGTACTTGTAAGTGCTACAAACTAGATAAACCTTGGAAACTTATGCTATGTGAAAAGAAAGCTACCATACTGGCAGTAGAGAAATATCTTTGTAGGAACAATTCCTGTTGAGTATTCTGTCTTCCATATTTTTAGCCCTTACTAGCTCTGCTAACACCATCTTTCCCTTGATCTTTTCTTGCTAAAGATAATTGATAACATTTATGCCAGAGACCTTAACCTGGACAGAAATCTGAAGAGCCTGTAGGAGGAGGTATTATTTATGTAAGGAGCTCTCATACTTTGTTATCATGAGAAACCTATATGAAGAATTCAATGTTCTACAGTTGTCACAGTGTCTCCCATTAACTTCTTCCTTTTTATAAATTACTTCCTCCAACTTTGTCCTGTTTAGTTCATGCATGTCTGCGTATACTGGATTGCAATCCTTTCTTTTTCCCAAATAAATCATTTTGGTGATGGAATGCCTAGTCAACTTCTGTTTTATGGTTGACAGTAATGGCTTCATTCTGCTGCTTGTCCTTGGGTATTTCAATATCCTCTGTTAATTTCTTTCAGCGTGCCTGTATGTCTTTAAAAAGCCTTTTTATTAAACTTTCATCAGGTAAAACATTTGAATATGCCATATGTATTTTCCGTGGACTCTGAGTAGGTTGAGTTTGCAAAATAGCCTCTTATAATTTTTTTTAACAGTAACACCTAAGGATTTAGCTTTATTTTTCATTTTTTCAGCAGCAATGAGAGCACAAAAGAAACTTTTACTTAACTTGACACAATCTGGCATCTCAAAAGAAGGTTAGTAAAACACATGCAAATAAATGGCCAATTGTCATGAATTCAAATCACATCCTAAAGGTTGGCAAAACAATGCTTTCAAAATCCAGATGTTCCAAAATAATTTGTTATTCTTAAGAGTTATACAGGGTGGTGGAAAAGTAGGTTTACAGTTGTTCATATAAAATAATACAAGAATTAATAAATATCAATACAAGAATGAACTCTGGATTCCAAGTACTCACAACTGTAAACCTATTTTGCCTCACCCTGTATAGGGAAGAGATCATTCTCCAAAATACTTTTTAAAAATTTTTTATTGTTGAAAGTATTACATGTCCCCTTTCCTCCCCATTGTCTTCTCCAACCCACCCCTGCCCCCCAGCCTAGGCCTTCACCCCCTATTGTCTGTGTCCACTGGTTATGCTTATATGCATATAAGTTCTTTGGTTGATCTCTTACCAGCCCCCACCCTCCCCTCCGCCCCCACACTCTCCCCTGCCTTCCCTTTGAGTTTTGACTGTTCAATGCTTCTCTGTCTCTGGATCTATTTTGTTCATCAGTTTATGTTGTTCATTATATTCCACAAATGAGTGCAATCATGTGATATTTATCTTTCTCTGACTGGCTTATTTTGCTTAGCATAATGCTCTCCAGTTCCATCCATGCTGTTGCAAATGGTAAGAGTTCTTTTTTTAACAGCAGCACAGTAATCCATTGTGTAGATATACCACTATTTTTTAATCCACTCATCTGCTGATGGGCACTTAGGCTGTTTCCAAATTTTAGCTATTGTAAATTGTGTGGCTGTAAACATAAGGGTGCATATATCCTTTCTGATTGGTGTTTCTGATTTCTTGGGATATATTCCTAGAAGTAGGATCACTGGGTCAAATGGGAGTTCCTTTTTTACTTTCTTCAGGAAACTCCATACTGTTTTCCACAGAGGCTATACTAGTCTGCATTCCCAGTAGCAGGGTTCCTTTTTCTCCACACCCTTGCCAGCACTTGTTGTTTACTGATTTGTTGAGAATAGTCATTCTGACAGGTGTGAGGTGGTACCTCATTGTCATTTTGATTTGCATCTTTCAGATGATTAGTTTTGTTTTGTTTTTAGCTGTGTTTAAATCAGTTTTCAAATTCCCATACGTTTTTGTACTTTTCCACCCTTCAATTTAAAAATATCTTGATCCTGGCTGGTATGGCTCAGTTGGTTAAAGTGTTGTCCTATGCACTGAAAGTTCAGTTCCATTTCAGGTTATGGCACATATCCACGTTCGATACCTGTCTGGGCAAGTGCAGGAGGTAATGTGAGATGTTTCTCTCTCAAACTGATGTTTCTCTCTCACATTGATGTTTCTCTCTCTCCCTCTCTCTTTCTCTCTCTCTAAAATCATTTTTAAATAGATAAAATAAATAAAAATACATTGGATAGTTTTTCCAAAAACTTTGTATGTTTAATTGACATTTTTAAGAATGAAAAATTAATTTTATATCATATTTTAATTTTTAAAATATTTTTGTATTTACTATTTTTAAAACTTATTTCTACTACTCTCTGTAGATTACTTTGGTGGTTTTGTAAAACTTCTTGAATTAAAATTATAGTTTATTCTTTTTTGTAAATAATTAATATGTTTGTCTATGATAGTTTTTTTTAAGTGACAGTCTAAAAGCTTTAATATTTACCATTACCACTGATTACTGAAGTTTCTTTTTGCTTTTAATTCCTTTTTCAATGGAGTAAAAAGTCTTCTTTAATTCACTTTTTAAAATATTGGTTTACAAAAATTAGTGCCTCATAAGCAAAGCTAAAATCTCCTTTGATGCTCCCATTCCCAATTTCTGTTCCTTCCCATCTCTCATACTTTAAAATATTTTTCTGTGGGCTTTTATGCACTTTTGTGAAAATGAAGAAAATATGTAGAATGCATAGGGAATTAAGCAATAAATTTCATCCTACTCTATTTCTGCAACTTATTTTTTATTGTATTTTGTAAGTTAAAGATTTTTACACTTAGTTGCATACTGTTAAAGATCTTGTTAGATAGCTAAACTTAGCTGAACATATTTTTTTTAGCATCCATGGTAAATACAGTACAGTCTATTTAGCCAATTCACTACAGAGTGTTGTGGTTAGGAGCATTGACTCTCTAGTGTAGTCAAATTGCTGGGCTCAAACCTTTGAGCTTTGGGGCGAGTTATTTAATCGCTTTGTGACTCATTCTGTTTCTATCATCAAAATGCAAATAATAATACTTTCCTTATGCGATTTTTGTAGGGTTTGAATGTAGTAGTACATATAAAACCCTTAGGCTAGTGCCTGCCATGTGGGAATCACACAACAAAAGTCAAAAATTAGCATACATAAATATTCACTTTATTACTAGTTTTTCACTCCTCCAAAACATAACTGGCAATCTGATTTGATTGATATTTAGTGATTGAAGGCATTCAGTATATGCTTCTTTGTGCATGTGTATAAATTGGTTTTTAGAGTAGATACTAAGTTGTGAAATTGCTGAGTTATAAAACATACTTATAGCTTATTTAGTTTTAATTTGCCATTTCTTAATAACTAGAGACATTGAGAATCATTTATAAGTACATTATTTCCTATTACTTTTTTCTGACATGTCTCTCCATATCCTTTGCCCACTTTTTTTTTTTTTTGATTTGGTAAAAGCTTTGTGTGTGTGTGTGTGTGTGTGTATAACATATCCGCTTTCATTCTGTCACACATTTTTAAATAACAGAAGCTTTATTTTATTTTATTTTACTTTATTGATTAAGGCATTACATATGTGTTCTTTTCCCCTCATTGCCCCCACCCCCACTCTTGCCCTCACCCACCCTGGTGTCTGTGTCCTTTGGTGATGCTTATATGCATGCATACAAGTCCTTTGGTTGATCTCTCCCCCTCACCCCCACCCTCCCCTACCTTGCCTTTGAGGTTTGACAGTCTGATCAATGCTTCTCTGTCCCTGGATCTGTTTTTGTTCATCAGTTTATGTGGTTCATTATATTCCACAAATGAGTGAGATCATGTTATATTTATCTTTCTCTGACTGGCTTATTTCACTTAGCATAATGCTCTCCAGGTCCATCCATGCTGTTGCAAATGGTAAGAATTCCTCCTTTTTTGCCACAGCATAGTTTTCCATTGCGTAGATGCACCACCATTTTTTAATTGACTCATCTGCTGAAGGGCACTTAGGCTGTTTCCAAATCTTAGCTATTGTAAATCGCGCTGCTACTATGAACATAGGGGTTCATATATACTTTCTGATTGGTGTTTCTAGTTTCTTGAGATATATTCCTAGAAGTGGGATCACTGGGTCAAATGGGAGTTCCATTTTTAGTTTTTTGAGGAAACTCCATACTGTTCTCCACAGTGGCTGCAGCAGTCTACATTCCCACCAGCAGTGCACAAGTGTTCCTTTTTCTCTGCATCCTCACCAGCACTTGTCCTTTGTTGATTTTTTGATGATAGCTATTCCGACAGGTGTGAGATGGTGCCTTCTTGTCATTTTGATTTGCATCTCTCAGATGATTAGGGACTTTGAGCATGTTTTCATATGTCTCTTGGCCTTCCTATTATCCTCATTTAAAAGTATCTATTTAGATTCATTGCCCATTTTTATTAGGTTGTTTATCTTCCTTTTATTAAGTTGTATGAGTTCCCTGTAAATGTTGGAGATTAAACCATTGTCAGTGATAACATTGGCAAATATGTTCTCCCATGCAGTGGGCTTTCTTATTGTTTTTGTGATGGTTTCTCTTACTGTACAGAAGCTTTTTATGTTGATGTAGTCCCATTTGTTCATTTGTTCATTTTCTCTTTAGTTTCCATTGCCCTAGGTGCTGTATCAGTGAACATAATTGTATGTTCTTGCCTCCTTTGTCAAATATTAATTGAACATAGTGGTTTGGGTCTATTTCTGGGCTCTCTACTCTATTCCATTGATCTATATGTCTGTTCTTGTGCCAGTACCAGGTAGTTTTGAGAACAGTGGGTTTGTAATACAGCTTGATATCTAGTACTGAGATGCCTCCTACTTTGTTCATCTTTCTCAGCCACAGATCACATGATACTGTTCATAGAAAAACCTAAAGACTGCATCAAAGACTATTAGACTTAATAATTGAATTTGGCAATGTAGCAGGATACAAAATTAACACCAAGAAATCTATGGAATTTCTATAAACCAATAGTTAACTTACAGAATGAGAAACTAAAAAAACAATCTCAGTTACCATCCCACCAAAAAACATTAAGATACCTGGGAATAAACCTAACTAGGGAGGTATAAGACCTATACTCAAAAAAACTACAGGACACTGAAAAAAGAGACAGAGGAAGACACAAAGAGATGGAAGAACATACCGTGTTCATGGATTGGTAGAATCAACATCATTAAAAGAAACAGAAGTTTTAAATGTTTGATGTGGTAAAACATTAATTGTCTTCCTTGGTGATTTTTTGAAGTTGAGGATTTTTTTGCATTGCTTTTCAGTGTGAGTGGGAGGTTGCTTTTTGTGGCTGAATCACCCCGTACGAGTGCCATGGGGGAGAGAGAGGGAAGGAGAGAGAGAGAGACATTGAATTGAGAGAGACACAATGACTGATTGCCTACCACATATGCCCTGACCTGGGGTGTGGAGCAAACCCTCAAGCCAGGTATGTGCTCTTGACCAGGAAGTGAACCAGTGACACTTGGTTGTATATGCCAATGCTCTAACCACTGATAACACTGGCCAGGGATTCCTTGGTGATTTTTCCTTTATTTACAAAGCCCTTCCCTATTCCAAGGTCATATTGATACCATTGTAATTAATCTAGTTATTAATAACAGGAAAGGAGCAAAGGGAAGGCCAAATATTATAGGCATGTCATTTGGGCAGCTTTGCCAGGAAGCTACAACTTCACTCCCCTAGGATCCAACAAGGGAAGATAGACATGCCCAGCAAAGTTAGGGTTTTATTAGGAAGATACTTGGTTGTCAGTCACATCTGGGAACAGGTCAGCGGCTAGAATAGGCATGGCCACTGCGAGGGCATTGAATTTGGGATATTTACTAGGTGTACTGGTTAACAATGCGGATTTTTTTCAATAGATGGAGTTACACATATGTTGATATATATGCGATTTGATATGTATGCTATTTTGTTGTATTGACAGCAAGCTTTAAAACTTCTTATGTCAAATTTGCTGAAGGTTTTAACATCATAGCTGATACGTGTGAATATTGGTTTAAACGCTTTAAAAGTGAGGATTTCAGTGAGAAAGACAAAGAATGTCCAGGTCAACTGAAAAAGATGGAAGACCAACAATGACAAGCTTTATTGGGTGGAGATGCGTGTCCAACTCAGAAACAACTCGCAGAAAGATTCAACGTTGCTCAGCAAACAATTTCTAATCGGTTACAAGCAATGGGAAAGACTTTAAAGGAAGGAAAATGGGTGCCACATCACCTGAACGAAAGACAAATGGAAAACCGAAAAGTCATCATTAAAATTTTGCTTCAACAGCACGAAAGTCTTCTTTGCATCGAATTGTGACTGGCGGTGAAAAGTAGATTTATTTTGAGAATCCCAAACGCACAAAATCAGGGGTTGATCCAGGTCAACCATCAACATCGACTACAAGACCAAATTGCTTCAGAAAGAAGACAATGCTCTGCATTTGGTGGGATCAGGAAGGTGTGGTCTATTTTGAGCTTCTATGCCAGGTGAAACCATTAATACTGATTGCTACTAACAACAAATAATCAAATTGAACCACACTTTGATCGTGAAATGACCAGAATGGGCCAGAAGACACAGCAATGTAGTTTTACTTCATGATGATGCACCATTACACACTTTAAAACCAGTTAAAGACACATTAAAAGATCTTGCCTGGGAAGTATTAACCCACCCACTGTATTCTCCAGACCTTGCTCCTTCAGATTACCATTTGTTCTGATCGATGGCACATGTACTTTCTGAGCAGCACTTTAAAACGTACAAAGAAGTGGAAAATTGGGTCTCCGAATGGTTTGCCTCAAAACAAGAAAAGTTCTATTGGGACGGTATCCACAAATTACCTGAAAGATTGGGGAAATGTGTAACTAGCGATGGACATTACTTTGAATAAAACATTTTTGATGTTTCTCTTGAAATTATCATGTTTTCTTTGATTACAAAATCCGCATTATTAACCAATACACTTATAATTTCCTAAACAAAGCAGTGTGTTTTTTTGGTTGACTCCTGGCTTGTGTTTTCTTGGTTGACTCCTACTTCCTGGCATTTGCCTACATGACCCACAAACATGTGAACTCACATACACAATGAACTAATGGACTGTAACTAGCCTGATGCTAAACTGGACCCAGCTGCAATATGGAATGGAAACTCTGGACACTGAATATGATTTTAGCTCTTTTGAATCCCCAGCTACACTTTTTCCAGGACTGGATTAAGGGAACTAGGACTTTGGAAACCCAGGGTTGTTTCTAGTTAATTTTTAGTGGAGACAAAAGCCAAATGTATCTTGGGATATATTCCTAGAAGTGGGATCACTGGGTCAAATGGCAGTTCCATTTTAGTTTTTTGAGGAAACTCCATACTGTTCTCCACAGTGGCTGCACCAGTCTGCATTCCCACCAGCAGTGCACAGGTGTTCCTTTTTCTCCACATCCTCACCAGCACGTGTCATTTGTTTATTTGTTGATAGTAGCCATTCTGACAGGTGTGAAATGATACCTCAGGTTGTCATTGTAATTTGCATCTCTCTGATGACTAATGGC
>NW_006294592.1:142175-146406 GCF_000327345.1 Myotis davidii | reverse complement strand
CTTATTTTAATATAGTCCCATTTGTTCATTTTCTCTTTAGTTTCCATTGCCCTAGGAGCTGCATGGGTGAAGATATTGCTTTGGTATATGCCTGAGATTTTGCTGTCTGTGGATTCCTCTAAGATTTTTATGGTTTCTCATCTTACATTTAAGTTCTTTATTCATTTTGAGTTTATTTTTGTATGGTATAAGTTGGTGGTCCAGTTTCATTTCTTTGCATGTATATCTCTCCAATATATCCCAATAAAATAGAAACACCAATCAGAAAGGATATATGTACCCCTATGTTCATAGCACCACAACATACAATAGCTAAGATTTGGAAACAGCCTAAGTGCCCTTCAGCAACTAAGTGGGTTATAAAACTGTGGTACATCTACACAATGAAATACTACACTGCTGTAAAAAGGAAGAAACTCCTACCATTTGCAATAGCATAGATGGACCTAGAGAGCATTATGCTAAGCAAAATAACTCATAGAAAGATAAATATCACATGATCTCACTCACTTGTGGAATATAATGAACAACATAAACTGATGAACAAAAACAGATCCAGTGACAGAGAAGCATTGATCAGATTGTCAAACCTCAGAGGGAGGTAAGGGAGAGTGGGGTAAGGGGGAGAGATCAACCAAAGGACGTGTATGCATGCATATAATCATAGCCAATGGACACAGACACTAAGGAGATGAGGGCACAAGTGTGTGGGGAGGGCAATTGGGGAATAAGGAGATATATGTAATACCTTAATCAATAAAGAAAAAAACAAATGTATCTTGGAATATGACTGGTGGTTACTACAAGCTTAATCAGAGCATGAGGCTAATTCCAGTTACAGCTTTTCATGTGATGTCTTTATTAAAGCAGATCAACACAGATACTGAGAGTACTATGCAGTAATTTCTGTTTCAAATCCCTTTCTCCTCCCTCATTTCTGTCAGCAATGAAAATCTAAGCCATTTCCCTTTATATGGCCTTCACTTTCTTTTTGTACAATATATTTTTATTGATTTCAGAGGAGAAGGGAGAGCGAGAGAGAGATAAAAACATCAATAATGAGAAAGAATCCTTGATCGGTTGCCTCCTGCATGCCCCCCACTGGGGACCGAGCCCGCAATCCCGGGCATGTGCCCTTGACCAGAATCGAACCCGGGGTCTTTCAGTCCACAGGCCAACGCTCTATCCACTGAGCCAAACCATCTAGGGCACCTTCACTTTCTTATATTAGGGCTATGTAATCTCGTCTGCTATCTGTTAAAATTTGGCTGGGAGGGACCATAATTATTTTGAAATCCTATGTGAATTATCATGCTAGTTTATTATACTGATGAAGGTATGTTAAGTGGATCTTATGAGCAGGAAATAGCAAGCATTGTAGGTGCTGTAGTAAGACACATGCATGTTTAGAGTCCTGCCACATCTTTGGTATTTTCTAGGTACCCAGTGGCCTGAAGCCTATTAGAAAGTCCTCTGTAGGGTGGGAAAAAGTTCTTCAGCCTTGAACTGTCCAACATGAAAAAAAAAAGATACAATGGTTGGTAGACCTTATTAGGATTTTGGAGACAACATACACAATAGTTGGGCTAGCTGCTTCAACGTATTCACCATGTATTGCATAATGTTGTCAGTCTTGAGTATGATCTAGAGCAATAAAGTATATCTAGAGTATATCTGGACTCCAGTTTAAATCTCTCTGCTACATGGACCTTATGACCCAGCAGATACAATAGTATTGGAAGTTTCTGTGGCAGACAAAAATACTTTAGGACAATCACAGTGCCGACTCCTAATGTTATGAAGCAAGGCTATACCATCTTACAACTATTCCCAATTTAAAATATCACTCTCATCTTTTCAACATGCCTAGTAGAGACTGGATGCCTTACTATGGGATAACAAGTGACTATGAAACCCACAATGTTCATCACAAAAATAGTATTATCTGATGTATTGAATCCTTGAAATCGGATATGAAATATAGCATCCTGAATTTTCAGTGATTGTGTTCATTGAGAGTTACCATCAACCTTACAGCAGCAGTAAGTAAATGATGCTCTCTCCCTCTTGGCCAGGAAACAATAGACGGAGGTGGGAGTTGCACCTCTCACAATTATATCTAAGGATGCATTGAATGAATGCTTGCTTACAATATTAGGTTTGATGGGCTTGGAAGTCCTGCTACTCAAGGGCAGAATTCTTCCACAGGGAACAGAGTAATGCTTTCAATAAATTGGAATATGAGACTAATTCTTAACCATTTGTATCTCCTCATGAACTAATAGGCACAGACAGAATCATGGCACTTGCTTGGTAATTGATTCTGCTTATCAAGGGAAAAGTGGGTTGATGCTCCACAGTAAAGTCAAGAAAGATTATAACTGGAACCCAATGAATTCACTGAGGTGCCTCTTTTACTCTCTTGCCAAATATCCATAATTAGTGAAAAACTGAAACAAATATTATACTGTCAAAGACTCAGATGCAGCAGTGCTAAAAGTTTGGGATATTCCATTAGGCAAAACAAAACACACCCAGCCAAGATGATTAAGAGGGCAAAGGAGCACAAGGAATTGTTTGCAAAAGAAAAATCTATGATTATCAAACTTAGGACTCATAAGAAGCTAGAAAATCAGAGGCTGAAGAAGCTATGCTTTACTTTTTTTCTTTTTCCCTTCTTCCCACCCCCATTCAAATAAAGAGTAATGGTGACAACTAACATTTTGTTTTCCAGTGGAAATATTGAATTCACACTAACTTGCAGTTACATGCTAGCCAATGGGAATTTGTGTGTTCTTTATGTTGGGGACACACTCTTTTATTTGGACAATATGTGGATGGCTGTGCTGCACATTCCCTGTCTTGTTCTCCAGAGCCACTCTACTCTTACCCATTCTGCATATATTCAGGAGTTTAATTTTTGTGGACTGCATCAATGCAGTATGGGACATGAGAGACACCAGCAGGAGGTTAAAAGTCAAATTGACTATATCCTTTTACCAAAACCCATAGCTACTGTTAGAGAAATTCCTCACTTAAGCTTTCCAGTTTCTTGGAATCATTCTTTCCCCTAGCATCTTCAAAGCTAGGGATCATAAGGGTTTTTGAATACTAGTCCTAGTAACCAAGTAGAGCTTCACTTGGTTTCTGGTAACTTTTGTTACACCTTTATAAATTGTCCCTTTATTAATCTCTTTTCATTATCCTATTTGAGAGTGCCATATGTTTTCTGCCTAGACCCCAAGTGACACATCAAGTATTAATTTTCCCCTACTTACTGTGAGTAAGCTCTGGTATCTGCGGGGTCAAGCCGTGTTACCTTTGATCCAGGTGTATAAACCAAAAACTTGGGAGTCATCAATGGCAAACTTTTAACACTCCTTACTCTACATATCCAACCCATAACTGCTTTCTGTCAATTTTATACCAAAACTATATCTCAATTTTCTCTTTTATTTTATTTTATCATTGTCATTTTCCTAGTCCAATCTATTATCAACTTTTGCTTGGAATATTGAAAAAGCCTCCTAACTGGTCTTACTTTCTTCCCATTTGTCTTGCTTTAATACATTTTTCTCTCTACAACCAAGGTGATCTTTAAAAAAAAATATCAATTCATTCCCTTCTATGGTCCTGATTAAAGCCTCTCAATGGTTTCCTATTTAGAGGTTCAAATTGGTAGTTACAGAATACTCATGGGGATGTAAAGTACAGCCTAAGGAATATAGTCCATAATATTGTGATAGTTATGTATGGTGCCAAGTGGGTACTTGAAATATTGGGGGCACCACCTTGTAAAGTATATGATTGCCTAACTACTGTGCTATATACCTAAAACTACTATAAAAGAATATTGAATGTAAAATGTAACTGAAAATTAAATTTAAAAGATAATAACATCAATTTTTATGACATAATCTACAAGGTCTCACATGATCTGGATCTATTTTTCCAACTTCTTTTCATACAATTGTCTTTACTTAGTGAGCTCCACCTCACTTTCTCCATCAACCACACTTCTTGCCTCAGGTACTTAGCTCCCAATTTCCTCTGACTGAAATGTTCTCCATTAATATGCTTCATTTTTTTCTTTTTTTCTAATTTTATTTTTTTATTCTTTTTTTATTGCTTAAAGTATTACAAAGGGTATTACATATGTGTCCTTTTTTTCCCCACCCTTGACAATCCCCTGGCCTCCCCTACCCCCACCCCCAGTTCCCCCTGTATACAT
>NW_006294592.1:128000-141869 GCF_000327345.1 Myotis davidii | reverse complement strand
GCAAACCCACTGTTCTCAAAACTTCCTGGTACTGGCTCAAGAATAGGCATATAGATCAATGGAATAGAATAGAGAGCCCAGAAATCGGCCCGAACCAGTATGCTCAATTAATATTTGACAAAGGAGGCAAGAACATACAATGGAGTCAAGATAGTCTCTTCAATAAATGGTGTTTGGAAAATTGGACAGATACATGGAAGAAAATGAAACTAGACCACAAACGTACACCATACACAAAAATAAACTCAAACTGATAAAGGACTTAAATGTATGACGGGAAACAATAAAAATTCTAGAAGAATCCAAAGGCAACAAAATCTCAGACATATGCCGAAGCAATTTCTTCACTGATACAGCTCCTAGGGCACTTGGAACTAAAGAGAAAATATGCTTCATTTATACTACTCGCTTGTCTTTCAGTTCTCAGCTCAAATTTTACATTCTCAGTTAAGAGTTCATTAATAGTCCAGGATTGACTCCCCATTTAAGCTCTCATAAGCACTGTAAAATTTTTCTTGATAAAGAATAGTGCAATTATTTTTTTTAAATAGGGTTTAGCCTTTCTAGGAGACTAGATGCTCAATGTTTGGTGCCTATGTCTATTTTGCTCACAACTGTACATGTCCTCAATGACTAGAATATTGCTTGACAAATGAACAAATGAATGAGCACATAAATTAATGCAGTCAATAAACAGGGGTGGGTGGATTAAGGGTTAGAATGGAAAATAGCACAAGTTGTGAAAAATAAACGTGCTTCATACAGCATGTTTTAGATAGATGATTGCCTACTTTTCTGGTTTACAGTGACCCTGGGTTCTGAATTAGTGGACAAGTAATGGGATACCTAGTGCCTGTCACCTATCAATTTCTCATAGGTTCCAGCATCTAGTTTTTATTCAGTTACACTCTTAATGCCTCTGAAGGGTTTTTTATTTTTCAAAATAATTATTAGTGGTAAAAATTTATGTGGTTGCAATGGGGTTGCTAGCCTTATGCTATTTCATACTATAGCAACAAAGATGTTTGATAAACAATGCATCTTACTGCATTGAACTACCTTTAAGTTCTATTCTTTTACATACTAGGTCTCTTTCTTGGTACTATATTCTTTATCTTGTGTGAATGTCACCTTTAAAATTATTATAAATTTGGCTGTGATGTGTAAAGTAGTTTATGTAATAAAACACTGCTTCCAATTACTCTCGTTTTTTTTTTTTGTTTCATTATTTTCTTTAGCTATTCTCCCCTATTTATGCTTCTGGATGAAACTTCAAGTAATTTTGTCAAGTTCCAAAAATAATTCTTTTGTTCTTTTGATCGGGATGGGTTAAACCAATAAATGTAGTTGAGGAACAACTTCTCTATTTGTAATGTTCTTTCTTCCTGCTCCATTCACTCAACTCTTATAACACTTACTAGAGGCCTGGTGCACGAAATTCATGCACGGGTAGGGTCCCTTGGCCTGGCCAGTGATCAGGGCCAATCAGGGTCTTCTGGCTGCCAGCCAGGGCCTTCCTTCATTCCATGGCCCCCCCTGGTGGTCAGTGCACATCATAGTGAATGGTTCAACTCCCAGTCGGTCAAACTCCCAAGGGGACAATTTGCATATTAGCCTCTTATTATATAGGAAATTTTGTGGTTTTCTTCATAGTAATTCCTACATTTCTTGCTTGTTGTTATTTTAGGTCCCTGTTGCTATTATTAGTAGTTTATTTGTTTTACCTACATTAACTTCTTACCTGGTTGTTGGTGATATAAAGAAAAACCATCGGGTTTTGTTTATATTATACTAAATCTTCTTATTGGTTTTGAAAGTTTTCAATTAATCCACTAGTGTTTTCATATAAAAATTATGGTAATCGGCACAATTTTATCCTCATTAATAAGTGATACTTGTTATTTGTTTCACATTATTGCATTGACCAGAATGTCTAAAACAATACAGAATAGCTACAATAGCCAGATTCCTTTCTTGGGTTGCATTATTATTCATGATGCTGAATGCGAATTTATTAACATAAATTTGTAAGAACAATTTCTCCAGTTTCTTAATTCTATACATATTTTAAAATAAGGAGTGGGTATCTAATTTTGTCAAATTCGTTCTAAATATTCTCATTCTTTATTAAAATATGATTTTATGCTTTCAGAGAGAGGAATGAGAGGGAGAGATAGAAACATCAGTGATGAGAGAGAATCATCAGTTGGCTCCCTCCTGAATGCTCCCTAATGGAGACTGAGCCCACAACCCAGGTATAAGCCCTGACAGGGAATCAAAGCATGACCTCCTGGTTCATAGGTCGATGTTCAACCACTGGGCCATGCTGGCTGGGCTAAATATTCTCATTCTTTATAAAGAATCAGTTCTTGAATTTTTCAGCTACTGTTGTGATTTTCTAATTATAGTATCTTTTTCCCATTTTTAAAGATTTGTGTTATTGTACTATTTCTAAAATCTTAAAGTTAAATATGTAGTTAATAGAATATATGCACCCCTATGTTAATTGCAGAATTATTTATGATAGTCAAGTTATAAAAGTAACCCAGTGCCCATCAATAGACGAGTGGATAAAAAAGCTGTGGTACATATATACAATGGAATATTACTTGGCAATTAAAGAAAATAAATCTTACCATTTGCAACAGCATGTATGGACCTAGAGATTATTATGCTGAGTGAAATAAGTCAGTCAGAAAAAGTCAATTACCACATGATTTGTGGAATCTAAGGAATAATACAAACAAACAAAACAGAAACAGACCTATAGATACAGAAAACAGACTCGGTTACCAGAGGAGAGAGGGTTGGGAACTGGGTGAAAAGGTGAAGGAATTAAGAAATACAGCTTGGAAGTTACAAAATAATCATGGGGCTATAAAGTATAGCATAGGATATATAGTCAATAATATAATAGCTATGTATAATGCTAGTTGTGTACTGGAAATATCAGGGGAGCACTTTATAAAGTTTATGGTTGGCTAGCCACTATGCTGTACAACTGAAATTTATACAAATTAATATTGAATATAAACTGTAAGTTACAAATAAAAAAATTAAAAAGAAACAATTCTTTAAAATGTAGTTAATGTCTTTTCTTTCTAGAAAAGGGTATTTAGGGCTACAGATTTGAGTGGGTACAATTTTGGCTACTGAAATTAACCAATAGTCACAACCAGCAAGTGTTCATTGATATCAGGAACAATGTTTAACCTAACACAAGAGAAAGAGTCTAAAGTAATGGCCTTTTTTGTATGAAGCTTATACTCTTAGGTAAGTGAGTAGCCATCACAGAATGTGAAGTTATTAAAAGTCACCAACATCTTATCCAAAGTTAGTTCTTAGTGACCTCCCATAACTGTGTATGGTTATTTTTTATGAAAAAATAAACCCATGAACAAGTTTGAAATTGCTATGGTCCTAAAAGCTCTTACAAAAAGTTAAACTTACATGTAAGCCAATTATGGGGTATTTATAAAAGATTACTTGATATAATATCAAAAGAGAATTAAAATATAGGTTGCTATAATTTGTAAATGGTGGAGGTGGGAGTAAGGGCAGAATTAAAGCTCATAATTTTAGACCTATTGTAGGTACACCAAAGCTAAATAAGTAATGTTAATTGTTCACACTAAGTATACCTTTAATGAGAAACAGTGGTTGAAAGTGGTGAAATTTATTATAGGTTGTAGAATTCATACAGCCTAAATTTCTTCCAGCATTCAGCACTTCTACAGTTTTGTGGGTTTTACAATACAGATATCAATGAGAAAGAATCACTGCATTAATGAAAATGACTTCTTTATGAAAAAATGTTCACATGTAAGTCATATTTATTACTGAATACCTAACATAAATGGAAAGAGGTAATTTCTAAATTTAGGAAAGTTGCACAAAATAAAATAAAAAACAACAATGACAAGATATTTGACATATTTTACAGAAAAATGGTCAAAACAAATTTAAATATTTAAATTTAAAACATGCTCTACCTTATGACTTAGTGAAGAGTAATTTAAGAAAGAACACAAAGGATGGGATTTATTGTCAGGATGTTAGCTGACATAATTCACGCTGCTTTCAGAAAACTAAACCCAATAGATTCATAAGAAAAATATAAGCATTATTTAATTTTAATATCCAACAAGCAATTCCAATTAAACTAAAAATTAACAGAGCTTACAGTGTTTAGTAGGGTTGCCCCCCTTTTATTTTAGTATAAGGAATAAATGCATGAGTAAATATCTTGAGTATCACATATAATTTAATGTTGAAGTCATATTGTAATTCTCTGACTTCTTATTACTAAGAATTCTCTTTTTTGTTGCTTCTCACTCTTGACAGATCTTGGTCTCAACAATAAATTCATTGGGGAAATGTCTAATCTTCCAGCACTTATCAATGACACCTTTATTGAAACCTGTGAGGAAAGGCACACCAAAAAGTGGCTGTTTAGTTTATTGTGTGTAATGGAAAACATATCTAGATTTGCTCTCCAATTTTCCCCTACTCCACCCTCACTCTCCTTCAGTGTCCCAATAACACAGGGTGAAGAAAAAAATAAATTTGCCTACCCAGCAAGAGGTCTCTTCTACAAAGGCGGAAGGACTTGCGGTTGTTACAAAGTTGGTAAATAAAGATGCCAAGGTTACTAACATCACGAATCTCCCCCACAGCAACCAGGTCTTCATGAACCACATAAGTGTGAGGCAGGTATTTGCCACTCTAAAAATTAAAAAAAAAAGACTAAAATGAGAAATTCTTAAAAACACAATTTAAGTACTTATCAATAGCAGATGCAGTTTTGAAGTAAACTACTTTAGAGCAGGTTTAGGTTCACAGCATATTTTTATTTGTAAAATTATTCCAATGAAATGAAATGTTTTGGCTCAAAATCATTTTTTTAAAAAAAGAGAAAGCAAACTTATTTGGAAATGCTTATATAAAAAATCGACATAAAAAATACATACTGCCAGTTTGCTAAAGAGCTCCACCAGGTTTTTTGGAGGCATAACAATGGAGGTATTGAGAGGCATGAGATAGCAGTTCCCCAGCAGCAAGTCCAGGTAAGCAGTCATGCCCTGTTAGGGAATAGGAAAAGGTATAATCCAGAGAATATCAATGCTTCAGATTTTCCAAATACCATTAGAACAAACAGCTACATTTGTTCAAAATCAACTGCTATATTTTAATAACAAAAGAACGAACAAAGCTTTGTTGTAAAAAATGTATATTTATGAACAGATTTAATATTTACCAATGAACTAAAAAAAAATAGAAAATTATCAAATACCTATAGCAATGAGAAACTCACCTTTTCAAAGTCATGAATAATTGCTGCAGGGTCACTATCAGAGAAACTGGGCACAGGTACATCAATGATGGCGATGTTGTCATCCTCTCTAATGTCAGCCTCCTCAATCACAGGCAGGAAGTAGGGCTCTCCCCCTTGAAGGGAATTTGCTGGGCCCTCAGAATCAAAGAAACACATTTCTCCACGGTAGATGGTACTCTAAAAGACAAAAAAGGAAGAATTAAAAGCTTCTAATATGCACCACCATGACATTACAATCATTTCTCATGCTAATATCAATTCATTGTACTATTTGACAAGGTGAGGACTGCTCATTTTTCTTTTTATTGAATTTATTGGGATGATACTGGTCAAAAAATTATACAGGTTTCAGGTATACAATTCTACAACACATCATTTGTACACTGTATTATGTGTTCACCATCCCAAGTCAAATCTCCATCCATCATTTATACCCCTATACCTTTCTCCACCTCCGCCTACCTCCTTCAACTGGAAATCACCACACTGCTATCTGTGTTCATGAGTTTTTTTCTTTTGTGCTCAATCCCTCCAGCCCCACCTCCCCCACCCAGAAAGTGAGGACTGTTGAGTACAGTTATCACTATGAAGACTACTCAATTTAATAAGCTAAAGGTAACTTGAAAACTTTCGATAAATTTTCATTTCACCTGTAAGGAACATAAAATTATTTCAATTTCTACTAAATTTATAGCAATTAAGCAATCCAAATGATAAAAATTGTAATTATTATTACCTTGGGGATGAAGTACTTGTAAATGCAGGTTCCACCAACAATAAGTCCTGCCAAGATGAATGAAAGGCCTAAGAGAGTAAGCATGCAACTCCCAGAGGAGCCCTCCTTTTTCTGGGTAGCAACTCGAATCTCCTATTTATTAAACAGCAAAAAAACAAAACAAAACAAACAAAAAAAAATCAGATTGCACTTTTAGACACATAGTTGCTATTATGTACAACTTACTTCTCTTGAAACCCGATACTTTTAAAATATGTCATCTTAGCCTAAAATAATTTCAAGATAATTTCTGATGTTTAATGTGAAGATCTCTAATTATATTTATCTTTCTCCTGGCATTTCCTAACCCAAATATAAATATTAAATTACTTCAAAATGCACACTTTTAGAATCAGCTGAAATAACTATTCTTTCTTGGATTGTTATTCTCTTTAAATAAATGGAAGTTATTACTTTTGGGATATAATCATTAACTTCCTGGCATACAAATGTT
The DNA here is from genome assembly GCF_000327345.1 of Myotis davidii. Classification (NCBI taxonomy): domain Eukaryota; kingdom Metazoa; phylum Chordata; class Mammalia; order Chiroptera; family Vespertilionidae; genus Myotis; species Myotis davidii. The sequence continues at coordinate 135,305 of NW_006294592.1, read as the reverse complement.
TATTATTTTTTATAAATCAACTTGTTTGGCAACTTAAAAGTAAATTAATATCCTTTGATTTTTTTAAACTAATTTTCAGAAATCTGTTTTTTAAGGTAAGTGTTATAGGAGGGATTCTATAATGCAGGTATATGCCATTTCCACCTATTTCAAAAATTAAAATATTAATGGTGGGATACATTTTATAATGTTCCTTATTTTAATGAAAAAAATAGACTTGCTAATGCCACCCAATGTTCTATAGTTGTGCATTGCATGAATGAAATAAATTCTGGGCAAAACACTAGATTTTATAGTACAGCATTTGCCATAGTGAGATATAAAAACTCTGTGGTAATAGTGACTGTTAAATTCATAATTTGTTTAAGAATTGGAACAAGAAATAGCCAAAGTAAACAAGTAACCAATTAACTGTACTTTCCCCAGGGCAGTGGACCAAGCAGTCCTCCAATCCTATTCTTATATGTCACAATATGCCCTAAGATGTGAGTATACAAGGGTAAAACAAATGAAGTCAGCAAATGTAGTAATTGGTAATTAGAGGCTAAATAATGCAGGATGGTATATAAATGGAAATGCTTTAGGTATTTCAGATCATTAGCTCTATTATTTTGTTTTAACCCTCAAGGCAGATGATATGTTTATTGATTTTAGAGAGAGAGGAAAGGAGTGAGGGAGAAACATCAATGTGAGAGAGAAATGTTGATGGGTTGCCTCTTGTTCAAGCCCTGACCTAGATTGAATCTGAAAACCAAGGTATGTACCCTGGCCGGGAATCGGACCTGAATCCTTTTTGATGTACAGGACAATGCAAGGCCATTATCTGTATTCCATGACAACTACTATAATAATTTGGCTCTAATTAACTTTCATATTTTCATTTATGGTGAAAATAAATGCATGGATTCTAAGGAGAAGCAATCATTTGATAATTTGTCAAAAAATGATTTTTCTTATAAAATTCAAAGTAATTTCATATTCACATTTTCTTAGCTGAATTTATTTGAAATCAAGCCCTCCATTAATATTCTATAAACTTTGAAGGCTTTTCTTTATCCTAATAATTTTCAGAAATTTTAAATTATTTTTATTCAAAAAATCTAACCTAAGATTACAATTACAAAGACACAGCTATATATTATGATTGTGAATTACTGTAATCTAGAGCAAGAGTCTCAGAAATTATATTTTAGATCATTAAATTGAGGTTCAGAAGGATGAAGTGACTTAGCTATAAGTAACAAAGTGACTTAATTTGAAATTCTCAAGACATTAATTCCTTTTTTTTCTTGTCACTGAGATATAAAAAGAGCAGTTTGCACTGAAAATTTATTTCCCCTTCTAATAATTCATGGCATTTTTTAATTAAGTAAGGTATAAATTTTAATTTCATAAAATTTCCCATTATGCTAGGAATAAAGATTTATTTTCATATAAATTTGTTGAGCTTTAGGGTGGTAGGGGCTATCACTTACCATAGCTAACTTTTCTCTGAACTATATTTTAAAGTTATGACTGCTGACCTACTAGTCTGTGTGCTCAGTCTCTGATGATCTGATCAATACTTCACAATATAATTTTTCAAGTATTAAATCAGTGTCCTATAGTGGCCAGATCAGAATTGAGTGCCAGCTTCTCCAACAACTATCAAAGAAATGTAATAATAGTGCAAATGTTCATTTGTTTTTATTCCTCATCACACCATGGGTCTGGCAGAAGTATTACTTCCATATTAACTGAATCCAATTACAAGTCATGAAGTTTTTGGTGGTGAGGGAAAAAGGGGATTGCTCTGTGGCTATATTTAACTACTAATATCTTTAGACCTCCCCCAAATCTGGCCATGTTTCATTTACAAAGTAAGTAGGACAATGACACATATAACATGACATTTCATCAAAACCTCAAAAATGCAAGGGGTGCAAATTTGATTTCTGAAATGCATAATGCACAAAAGCTAGCTTGATTGCTGGGTTAAATATTGAAAGTTTCCATGATAAAAATTATTCATAACCACATTAGCATTTCAAATTGTGTGCATAAAAAGTTTTACTACATGGGTTCTGGATTCACTCAAAGCACTTTTTAAATCTCCACTCTGAGCACAAAAGTTAAAACTTTATGGAGAGAACAAGACAAATTAGGGCAAATCTGCAAACTCCAATACTGCACAGGTTTTATAGAACAAGAAGAACATACAATCTGCTTTTTAACATTGAGACTTTACTGAGGGGAATGAGGATTAGTTTACAAACACTGAAAACAGGTTAGATTTTTAAAGGAAATAGAAGTTTGACTAAATAAATAATGGCTAACATTTGGAGGGAAGTGATATCTTCCTCAGTTCCTGGCAATGCTAGAAGCTTAAATTACAAGGTTGGACCTGTGACAGATCTCTCATGGGGGAGGAGTGCTAGAGGGGTACCACTCAGTAAGAAAGTACCAAAAGAAGCAAAAATTTTTAAAAAAATAAAACCCTTAAAATGTATTTTTAAACAAGAGTGTTTTTTTTTTGTTTTTTTTTTTTTTAGGAAGTATTACTCTGAAAACATACAAGACTCTTGGACTAAGAGGACATAGTGAACATCCCAAATTCTAATGAAAACCAAACTAAATTTTGACAGCTCCTTCCCCAAATGTTTAACATTGCCTGTGTATGACCAAGGAGAAACTGAAAATATACAGGGGGTGGGCACAAACACACACTGCCCCCACCCATATAGCTTTCAGTCATAGTGACCCCTTGCCCACCCCACTGCACCCCCACAAACACTCTTTGATCCTAGAAATATTTAGATACACAGAACTTCATACACTTCAAAAGGAAAGAAAGAAGATTTAAATTTCTTGTTCCCCAGGAGAAAGTGACATTGGGTCCCAGGAGTTCTCCTCAAACTTCTTCCAACATTGCTCCTAGATCTGTGGAACGTGGCGCAACATGCTGGGATGCTAAGGGGTGTGGGGCACAGCAAGCAGAAGCTGGAGCGACTACACAGATCAGGGGCGATTGGGCAAACCGCTTGGACAGCACAGAAGAGATTGCTCTGGAACACACAGACAGAATTCATTTTGCCCTCTATCACTTTCCCCCTTCCTTCACCCTAAACCACCCCTTTCCCACCTTCCTGACCCTAGCAGGCAGTCAGGAGTGGAGTGGGGACCGCTACCTTGCAGGTCAGGATCTGAGCAGGGACCATGCGGCTTACAAGGGTCTCCACGTCTTGCCGTGCCTCCTCTTTTTGCACCGCTGTTGGTGTGTTGAAGGCGATTTTCACCATGGTGAATCTTTGGGCCGCCCGGTAAGGAGCGGTTGCAATCAGCTTCTTGGGCTGCAGTTTGGAAAAGGAGATCTCGCTAGCCCTAGCTGCACTTCCCTTCTCCCTTGTTTGATTTCTGCTGCTGCAAGCCCAGGTCTGGGGATACTTATGACGCAGTCCAAGCTGGGTGGGAGACAGAGGGCGGGCACAGGGAGGGGCCAAGGGAAGAGCAGGAGGGCGTCCTAGTGCTGGGATGGGAGTGGGGGCTGTCAGTGAGGGAAGAGGAGAGCCCCATAGCCCTCTAGGGCTGGACAAGCCTCACGGGCATTCCAGGCATGTGACCATCCACTCTCTGCACCCTCAGATAAGAACAAGACGGGAAGAAACCCTGCTTGTCTTGTCTTTCTGCCTCTGTCCAGGTCACAATAGCCTCTCATCCTTGATTCTGTTTTCCCAAACTTGGACCTAGACCCCCGTGGGGCCAGGAACTCTAACTTGGCAGAAACCTAAGCTTCCTCAGCTCTGCACCCTCCCAGATCCCAAAAACACAGCTCCATGATTGTTTTGTTCCTTTATAATACCTTCCCTTTAAATAATACTCAGAAGTCCATTTATAGTTAGTTTCTTGGTTCCTTCTCTCAACATTTTTTTCTATCTTGGCATTTGTTTTGTAATTTTAATTTCCCAAGCTAGAGCAATGCTAAATCAGAAATATAGGACTCCTGCCTCCTCCAATTCCCATTTGCAGGCTAGACAAGATGAGACTCGGAGGAGTATGGAAAGATCAGATTGTAGTGAATAATCCAGATCTTTTCACTCTCCCAGGTCAGGGAAAGTAGAGTAAGAATTCAGCCAAGAGGTTGTTTCTCTTCAGCCACCAGCTGTGAAATCTGAGGGGGGAAAAAAGCAGGGTTATGAATATACCTATGTGTTTAGGGAGCTGGAATTGTGGTTGCAGAATATAGAATTTAGCTAGATGCTAACCAGCTCTGGTGGGAAACAAACAATAATCTCCAAGGGGATGAGTTATAAATCATTATTGGAACATTTACATGTGCAGCCAGCGTAATCATGCTATTTCTTCACAATCAATTCTCCCTGATTAGTGACACTGATAGAGAACCTCACTATGTGAAGTTTATGCTTTGGAAGTTGATGACTGGGGCTGGTTGTAAAGATTTTATAAATAGTCCTGTTTCCAAGACAGTAGAGTGGTCTCTTATGTGAAACCAGTAATACTTACCACAAAAAATAAAGGATCCAGCTTGTGCTAGAGATTCTCCCATCTACTTATATACTTATTAAAGGGATTTGAATATAAGAGTCACCACCCATCTGTCCAAGAAATTCCAATTGGGAGTTTTTCCCACTGAGATTACTCTGAAGTCCATGGCCTGTCTCCACTGTGGGAGCTTTGTGAAAACAGCCTTCATTTTCTTGGCTAGGCCACTGATGGGAAGGTAGATGGAGGGGAACAGTAGGAAGCCTATGCTTTACACAGGGCCAGATATTTGCGTTTGCTTAGAAATATTGGCATCTTATATTCTTTCACTAATCTTTGTTCAGGTCTGGCCATCGCAATTGTACATTTAGCGGGCAACCTTTAGTGTAGGCTGAGGAAAGCTCAATGTCCTAAGATCTTTCTCTTTACAGGTAACTACTGTTTCCCATCACCTTTGCGACACAAAGCTAGTCTGGCCCTGTGGTACACACCATAAGATGCCTGAACAAATTGTTTCTTCTACACATTTACCTACCAAATATAAGGTGTTAGTTGTGAAAGTAATGTATTATCTTAGTATATCTGCCCTGAAAGGTGGTCAGACAGAAGGGGCAGGGATTATTTCCATTTTTTCAGATGAATAGATCAAAACTCTGGTAATAACCAAAGCACTGTAAGATTAAATGCTAAGTATGTGACATTGAGCAAATCACCTCATTTACTTGGGCCTCAATTTCTTCCTCTGTAAAATGGTGCAATATTTTCATTATGTTGCTCTGAGGATCATTTAGGATAATGCAGGAGAAAACATCTTTTCAATTATGAAAAGGATAGGAGAGTGAAATTGTTGGATACACTAGGATTCTTATTTCAGTCTGTAACATAACCATTTTTCAAGGTTTTAAGAACAATCTATTTTATTATTATTATTATTGTCTGAAGTTTTACATATGTGTCCTTTTCCCCCAACTGACCCCCTCCTCCATCCCTTCCCAGCCCAGGCAAGCCCCCACCACCCCAGTGTCTGTGTCCATTGGTTATGCTAATATGTATGCATATAAGTCCTTTGCTTGCTCTCTAACCCCCACTCCCCTACCATTTGTCTCTAGATCAATCTATTCTTGTTCATCAAATTACATTGATTATTATATCCCACATATTAGTGCGATCATGTGATGTTTATCTTTCTCCAACTGGTTTATTTCACAGGGCATAATGCTCTCCAGTTCCATCCATGCTGTTTGCAAATGATAAAAGTTCCTTCTTTTTAATAGCGGCATACTATTCCATTGTGTAGATGTACCACAGGTATTTAATCCACTCATCTGCTGATGGGCACTTAGGCCGTTTCCAAATCTTAGCTATGGTAAATTGTGCTGCTATGAACATAGAGGTGCATATATCCTTTCTGATTGGTGTTTCTGTTTTCTTGGGATATAGTCCTAAAAGTGGTATCACTGGGTCAAATGGGAGTTCCATTTTTAGTTTTTTGAGGAAACTCCATACTGTTCCCACAGTGGCTGCACCAGTCTGCATTCCCACCAGCAGTGCACAAGGGTTACTTTTTCTCCACATCCTTGCCAACACTTGTCATGTGTTGATTTGTTGATGTTAGCCATTCTGACAGGTGTGAGATGGTATCTCATTGTTTTAATTTGTATCTCTCAGATGATTAGTGACTTTGAGCATGTTTTCATATGCCTCTGGGCCTTCTGTATGTCCTCTTTCGAAAAGTGTCTATTTAGATCCTTTGGCTATTTTTTTTTGATTGGATCATTTATCTTCCTTTTGCTAAGTTGTATGAGTTCTCTGTAAATTTTGGAGAGTAAAACCTTATCTGAAATTTCATTGGCAAATATGTTCTCTCATGCAGTGGGCTTTCTTGTTGTTTTGTTGATGGTTTCTTTTGCTGTGCAGAAGCTTTTTATTTTGATGTAGTCCCATTTTTTTATTTTCTCTGTAGTCTCCATTGCCCTAGGACAGTGATGACGAGCCTATGACACGCGTGTCAGAGGTGACACGCGAACTCATTTTTTTTGGTTGATTTTTCTTTGTTAAATGGCATCTAAATATATAAAATAAATATCAAAAATATAAGTCTTTGTTTTACTATGGTTCCAAATATCAAAAAATTTCTATATGTGACATGGCACCAGAGTTAAGTTAGGGTTTTCCAAAATGCTGACACGCTGAGCTCAAAAGGTTTGCCATCACTGCCCTAGGAGCTGCGTCTGTAAAAATATTGCTATGACATATATCTTCTATTTTTCTGCCTATGGAGTCTTGTAGGATTTTTATGGTTTCCCGTCTTACATTCAAGTCCTTTAGCCATTTTGAGTTTGTTTTGTGTATGGTGTAAGTTGGTGGTCTAGTTTCGTTTTTTTGCATGTATCTGTCTAAATTTCCCAGCGCCATTTATTAAAGAGACTGTTTGACCCAGTGATCCCACTTCTAGGAATATATCCCAAGAAACCAGAAACACCAATCAGAATGGATATATGCATCCCTATGTTCTTAGCAGCACAATTCACCATAGCTAAGACTTGGAAACAGCCTAAATGCCCATCAGCAGATGAGTGGATTAGAAAACTGGATTATCATTCCATCTACACAATGGAATACTATGCTACTGTAAAAAGGAAGGAATTCTTACCAATTGCAACAGCATGGATGGAACTGGAGAGCATTATGCTAAGCAAAATAAGCCAGTCAGAGCAAGATAAATACCACATGATCTTACTCATTTGTGGAATATAATGAATAACATAGACTGATGAACAAAAACAGATCCAGAGCCAGAGAAGCATTGATCAGACCGTCAAACCT
>NW_006294592.1:109203-127987 GCF_000327345.1 Myotis davidii | reverse complement strand
ATAGCTTGATATCTGGTATTGTGATCCCTCCAACTTTGTTCTTTTTTCTCACGATTGCTGTGGCTATTCAGGGTCTTTTATTTTCTTCCAGATGAATTTTTCGAGAGTTTGTTCTAGTTTTTTGAAATATGCTGTTGGTATTTTAATGGGGATTGCATTGAATCTGTAGATTGCTTTGGGTGGTATGGGCATTTTAATTATATTGATTCTACCAATCCATGAACACGGTATGTTCTTCCATTTGTTTTACATCTTCCTAGATCTCTTTTTTCAATGTCCTGAAGTTTTCCACGTACAGGTCTTTTATGTCCTTAGTTAAGAGTATTCCTAGGTATCTTAATTTTTTTTGGTGCTATGGTAAATGGGATTTTTTATTTTTCGTTTCTCTTTCTGTGGGTTAATTATTGGCGTGTAAAAAGTTCATAGATTTCTGGATGTTAATTTTGCATCCTGCTACATTGCCAAATTCATTTATTAGGTCTAGTAGTTTTTTGATGGAATCTTTGGAGTTTTCTATGTATAGTATCATGTGATCTGCGAATAAGGACAGTTTTACTTCTTCTTTTCCAATTTGGATGGCTTTTATTTCTTCTTCTTATCTGATCACTATGGCTAGCACTTCCAGTACTATATTGAACAGCAGTGGTGAAAGTGGGCATCCTTGTCTTGCTCTCATTCTTAGGGGAAATGAGTTTAGTTTTTGGCCATTGTGTATGATGTTGGCTGTAGGTTTGTCATTTAAGGCTTTTATTGTGTTGAGGTATGATCCTTCCATTCCCACTTTGCTGAGAGTTTTTAATCAAGAAAGGGTGCTGTATTTTGTCAAATGCTTTTTCTGCATCAATTGATATGATTATGTGATTTTTGTCTCTCAGTTTGTTTATGTGATGTATCACATTAATTGATTTACGGATATTGTATCATCCTTGCATCCATGGAATAAATCCCACTTGGTCATGGTGTATGATCTTTTTAATGTAATACTGAAAACTTACTGCCTTGTGCTGTGATTAGCTATGGGAATACAGTGGTGAGCAAAGCAGACACAATTCTTGCCTTATATGCTGCCAGGGACCAATTCCAGCATGTCATAAGTTGGAGAGTTTCATCAAAAGGTTGATAAGACTTGGAAACTCAACAGGGTTGAGTCACACATGTAGTCACCTGTTGGGAATGGCTAAAGGCATTTCCCCAAACCTGAATAGGAAACTGATTGTGGCTGCCAGACAGCTAAAAGGCATCTTAGTCTACATGTTATTGCCTCCTACTGGCCAAACACCTGAACAGCCGTAAGCTAATTCCCCCAAACTGACAATGCTTCTGTAACCTTTGAAACCTTACCCTTTGATGTGTATTATCTCCACCTAGCCGTAGGACAAATTGTGTTAATAAAAAGCAAGGGTCCTATACAAGGAGGGAATCTTCAGTTCCTTTAGCTGAAGGTACTCTGATCCCCAATGCCTTTCAAAATTATATCCCATCTCCGGACTCTTTATTACTCTCTAGATTCCAATGTAATCTATGCACAGCCTTTTCCAGACTCCTAAACCCTTCTTGATGCTGGGACAAGAACCCCGGCAATATGCTGCACCATTGGCAGTGAAATATTTGCCATAAGTTCTCCAGTTTTTGTGGAGGGAGCACTGATCTTGTGCTGTGGAGTGGGATATAGCAATTTTACAAAGCAACAGAGTAGTTCCCCCCACAGCCAATGATACTATGAATGCTTTAATTCCTAGATAGCCTACAATGGCTTCAGATCCAGAATTCTATCTATAGCTGTATATATAAAAGGCTAAGTGACTGACTTTATGTCCATCTGACCATGTGACCTACCGGCCGGCTCATGTGATGTGCACTGGCAATTTAAAAATAAATGTTGACTTGTGCATGCACAATACATAAAAATCTCTTGCTGGCACCAATTGCATGCATGTGTTTTGATCTGTCATTGTTGATCGTGAATTTGGTTGTTTTTCTTGATATTCTGAAAATACTCGATGGAGATTTTCACACTTATTTGAATGATGATTCCATCGATTCAACAGATGATGCTGAAAAGGAAAATTTTCCCGTCAAATTTCTTTTTTTTTAATATATTTTTTATTGATTAAGATATTACATATGTGTCCCTGTCCCCACATCACCCTCCACCCCCACCCCCCGTTGTCCGTGTATTGGTTAGGCCTCTATGCCTGCATGTAAGACCTTTGGTTGCTCCCTCAGGCTGTGCCCCCTGCCCTGGCACCAGGCTGGGAGACTTCAGGCCATGCCCCTAGCCTGGCAGGGCATTACAGGGACCTCAGGCCATGCCCCCCGCCCAGCAGGGCTTGATGGGGGAACTCAGGCCAAACCCCCCACTCTGCTGCCTGGCGGGGGGGCCTGAGGCCATGCCCCCTGCCCCAGCACTGGGACATGAGGCTGCACCCCCCAGCCCCCGCGGGACTTGACGGGGGGGGTTCATCTCTGACACTTGTATTATAAAGAAAGGGCAAATAGCTACATTAAAATACTTTGTACTTTAATATTATAATACTATATTTTATATACTATTTTGACATGTAATTTTTGCAGTAACGTAATTACCTCACGAATCTTTCTTCTAATTAATTTCCTTTCAATGTGCATGAATCTGTGCACCAGGCCACTAGTTTTAAAAGATTAGTCTGACAGCAAGTTGGACTGGCATACCAGTTAGGAGGCACTCCCATATTCCAGGTGAGAGGTGGTGGGATATATTGATGATTTCACTATTTAAAATAAAGGGACACCTTCCAGAGATATTTTGGAGCCACACTTTATAAGGCCTGGTGCATGAATAAATCATATGGAGAAGAAAATTTAGAAAAAATAATCCTGTTTTGAATAATGAGGAATGCAAAATTAGGGAAATTATGATGCCCTTGATAACAATTCTAAACCTTTTTTGGGCATGTCATAAACTAGGTTTCTGTGCTAAGCCCACTAAACTTATTATGCCATTTAATCTTTACTACCACCCTGTGGGATATTATATCCCCCATTTTATTGAGGAAGAAACGGAATTTCCAAGAGTTTAGATAACTTGCCCAAGATCAAATTCTAACCCAGATGGTCTGATTCTAGTGTTTATACTCTTAAACACTATATTGTCTGGCTGCTACTAAAAGAAATGGGAACATCAAGAAAGAGGCTGGCTTTAAAGTAGGGAAAATAATCAGCATATTCTGTTGGGAAATGAAGCGTGATTCCCTGGCTATTTTACAGATTCCTGCCTAACATTTTGTTCAGGACTAAAAACACTTGACACCATTTTAAAACTTTACTGGCCATAGGCTACTCATGTTAAAGCATATTTCTCCTGAGTTGTGCAGTTGCTCTTATCCGCAGAGAAGCAGACAGGGAGAGCTGGCCAGCCATCTGCTTCTGGTATAATTCCAGGAATTTGGTTTTAATATTTAAAAATCCAGGCCATTTCAATATCCACTGTTTCCCTGCATATGTAACACAGCCCTAGGAGCATAGCTAGGGCTCCTCACACAAAGTAATAGAGAACAACTCAGTTTCTGGAATAGATTTTTGTTTCTTGACTCTATTGAAGGTTTTCTTTGTAGGCTACTAACTATGATAATAGAAGGATGAAACATTTACTTAAATATAAGGATATATTTCAGTCTCTCTCCAGAGTGATTTGGTTTTATCATCAAGATTAAGAGAAGTTTTAACACATTCTAATTTATAAAAATCACTTTTTTCCCATTTGGAGCAACTTAAAAATATAGTGACATTATTTGTATTTTCAATGCACCTTTTCTAAATTGTGTAAAAATTATTACCTTGTTGCAGAATATCTGGGGAATTTTTAAAATAGAGTTATGAATCAATACCTGAATATTCTTATCTGATCAAACTTTACAGAAAGTTCCAGTCCTGAGTACTACAAAGGAGAAATTCATGTCTAGCCACACGAGTGCTTTTGAGAATGTCCAATCGGTTCAGTTGCTATATACCAGCCATGGGCAAACTACAACCCGCGGGCTGAATCCGGCCCGTTTGAAATGAATAAAACTAAAAAAAAAAAAAAAAGACCATACCCTTTTATGAAATGATTTTCCTTTGAATTTATATTAGTTCACACAAACACTCCATCCATGCTTTTGTTCCGGCCCTCCGGTCCAGTTTAAGAACCCATTGTGGCCCTCGAGTCAAAAAGTTTGCCCACCGCTGCTACTGATTAAATAATAAGATGTCATTTTTATTTCAGAGTTATGTTCCTATTCAATGAAAGCACAGACATTTGCATTTTCATCAATGATTGTTAAACCAGATATTATTTTTGCTCACATGTTTTATTTCTTTGGTGGCTGAACATATTCTGCTCTTAGTTTAATCTTAAAGAACACATAATCCAGCCCTAAGTGGTCTGGCTCAGTGGATAGAGCGTTGGCCTGCGGACTGAAGGGTCCCAGGTTCGATTCCGGTCAAGGGCATGTACCTTGGTTGCAGGCACCTCGCCAGTAACGAGTGTGCAGGAGGCAGCTGGTCAATGTTTCTCTCTTATTGATGTTTGTAACTCTCTAACCCTCTCCCTTCCTCTTTGTAAAAAATCAATAAAATATATTTAAAAAACAAACAAACACATAATCCCAAATTGTTTTATGACACATGAATCAACTTATTTTTGAAAGGCAATTTTGTTTTTTTTTTTAATTTTTATTCAACATTTTAGATTAACTCCAATATATTCATATTCTGAAGCATTTAATCTTTTTTCAAAGAATGATGTCATATGTAAATATTGAGGCCAAAAGAGAATACACAACAAGGGATGTTCTAAGTTAGATTGTTGTCAGGTTGGTGGCACAGTCAGTCCCAACAAATTAAGTCAGATCATGACTGGAAAATCCTGCTTGACAATTTCCTAACCCAAATTCAAGGTCCATTGAAAATGCTGCTTATATTTTGGTATGGTTCCAATGTTTCAATGTTAGTACAAAAGGGAAGTCTTGCATAAAGGAACACTGTAGTTTGTGACAGTTTCTGTACAGTTTTGCATCAACACCTCAATTATATTCCTGATTTGCAAATTAGGGTTATTACCTTCTGGGAATCTTAATATTTTTGTTTTAGCAACTAACATTTGTAATTACCTCTACCATATTGAGAAGAATCCTATGTAAAATTATTGTCTACATAGTCTGGGGAGGAAGGTGTCACTTCTGCTATGTTTTGTTTATGTTACAGTTAACACAAAACAAGTGGCTCCTTTCCTCACATTTGGCATTGGGGTTTATATAAAATGTTCAGCAAAATAGGTTAGATTAGAATAATGGTATTTATAAGTATAAATACCAATTAAACACATGCCAACAATCATTATAAATAAGGAGAGTATTTTCCTTCCCCCAGTATGGTGTTACTCATTGATCTTTAAGCTACAAGAAGAACTTCTATTTATCTGGGCTAAGAAATGTTTAATTATCCACTTCTGTCAACTTTGCAAGGTAGATATAGGGTATCTTATCCTGGTGTATTCTTATTTAATCTCCCTTTCAGTACTTTTTTTTTTTTTTGGTTGAACCTTTAAGTCCGCTGCCATTGACATAGCACGTGTTAGTTTATTTATGAAGAGCTTGAGAATAAATCAATTTTCAATTGATGCTAAGAATTGCTATTGAACAACAACGAGACATGTACAGAAAAGAAAAATGCATGTAAAAAGAAGTGACACAGTAATTCAGTCAAGTTTATCTTATAGAACCGTGAACATGGATAAGTCTGGGAAAATGAAGTGATGACTGATTAACAATAATATCCAACAAATACTATGATGAATGTCCTGAGACTGTGGGCAGAGTAAGATTCTGCCATCTACACAGCAATTTTCTCCAAACAACTCTGTCAGAAAAAAACAAACAAAAAAAACCCAAAAAACAAACACAATATGAATTCCAAATCTGCATCCCAAATACAGCCAGAAATATTTCCTCAGCAAATCAAAGTAAAAGTAACTATAATTGTTTACATAGGAAATTTAAAGAGCCAAAAAGTCTCCCCTTTTTTTTTTACTCTGTGTATGTTTTTTTTAATCTTTATTGTTCAGATTATTGCAGTTGTTCCTCTTTACTTTGTGCATGTTTTAATAAACATTTTCTCTTGAGAATAGTTTCTCTAAATCACACTACCATCTTAAGCATCCAAAAAGGTGTAATGGAATTTTCAAAAGCACATCAATTATATTTTGTGTATTGATGGTATACACTCAGCATATGATAGATATGATAGTGAAGTTCTTCCCATCACATACTGCATCTTAAATTAAAACAATATTGGCATTGCTCTTATTCCTTAGTCCTTACTAGTATCATCATCATTTTTTTCAAATATTTTATATGTTTTTATTGATTTCAGAGAGAGGAACATAGAGGGAGAGAGAGATAGAAATATCAATGATAAGAGAATCATCAATCTGCTGACTCTTGCATGAACCCTACTGGGGATCGAGCCTGCAACCTGGGCATGTGCCCTGACCAGGAATCTAGCCATGATCTCCTGAATCATGGATCGACTCTCAACCACCGAGCCACACCAGATGGGCTCATCTTCATTTTTGTGATTTCTCTGTGTAAGGGTGTCTGTGGTCTTTGCACTTCTGATTTGCCTGCCTGTGGAAGAAGGGCAGAACTAGTTCTAAAGGACACATCAAGTCCTTGTGCTTCTACAATGACTGACAGTGATTCTGAGACTCATATTTGCTAAGAAAGAATGATGTTTGTATAATATACTATTATAAACAGTATCTTATTTCTAGTCAATTCCATATATATCTATCTTTTACCTCTATGAGCCTCTACCTCATCTTTGAATCCTTGCCATTGTTTAGTCCTTTGTCTGTTACAAAGAGGCTGAATGAAATTATTGAGTTGAACTGAATCTGAAGTTCATAGGCAAGCAGTCAAATTGTAAACATCCTTAAGATTCCCACATAGACTTTTCTCTTTCGGAGAATATTCTGGTTGATACTCATGATTCTATGAGTTGAAATGTTGTATTTTTAAAACTTGATGAGAATACAGCCCTTCCCCTGTGGGTTCATAGGTGGTGTGACTAAGACTTAATGTGAGGGAAGGCTGAAAGGATTGACAGTGTCTCCCAAAAGTCTCTGCCTAGAGTACTTACTGTTATTTGTGGTCTGTTGGAAGATTGCCGTTTCCATCACAGGGTTTATATAGTGAGAGCAGATCTTGAAAGACAGCTGGTGCTTTGTTCATCTCTCAGGAACTTTATTTCCAAATCACAGGGGAGAGTAACTCCACCTTCGCTGGGCCTTTTGGAGAAAAAAAAAAATGGCACCAGAATAGGCAGACATATTTTTCATCCTATCCTGAGGCCAGACTGGAAATACAACTAAGTCTGAGAACATCCACCTGGAATTAAAAATTAGGCCTAGCTGAGGAGGCAACTTATAGCAAGGAAGGACAGAAAATGCCTGGAGATCAGTAGGAAGGGTGGCGAGGGCTAGAGTGAGTAGGCAGGCCGGTAAGCCAAGAGGGGAGGAGGAAGCTGTGTTACAGGAGTATCAGTTACCTCAGAAAAATAGAAGCCCAGACCAAGCTGAGCACCAGAGGCCTGTCTTTTGGGCATCAGGCATAATGTCCAAATGTGAAAAAGAAAAGCTGCAGGGCTACTGGTTGCCAGGGAGTCTAGACCTGAGATCTAGCCTCAGAAATGCTGCATAGCAAAAGGCAGGCCCCCACAAAAAGCGGTGTTGAGAGGGGAAAGCAACACAGTACTTCATGGAGAGAAAGCCTCATTGTTTCTTTGTCTTGTCTTTGTTTTTATTCTCTAAGCCTAAAACACAGGACTTTTCAGTTGCAATCACTCACCTGAGGCTTTGGCGCAGGGAGGGGGGCAGGGCAGGGAGACTTGGAAAAGCACTAGCCAGGAGTCCTGCATTGTAACCTTCTTAGGCTTCTAAACATAAATGGCTCTTTCTCCCCAGAGAAGCTAGTCCAGCCGTGGGCAAACTACAGCCCGCAGGCCGTATGGCCCCTTTGAAATGAATAAAAAAAAAAAAAAAAAAAAAACCGTACCCTTTTATGTAATGATGTTTACTTTGAATTTATATTAGTTCACACAAACACTCCATCCATGCTTTTGTTCCAGCCCTTCGGTCCAGTTTAAGAACCCATTGTGGCCCTCTAGTCAAAAAGTTTGCCCACCCCTGGACTAGTCCCTCCCAGTGGCCTCAGGATAGGTGATATAGCCTGCTACACACTTCATTTTGAGCTTTACTGAAGAAACAAGGCAGAGGCCAAGTTTACAGGTCTGAATAGCTTCAAGGAGCCCTCAATGAGTGGATTGGAAAAGGGGCTGTCTACCCCCCACCCCATTCTGGGAACCAGACTGATAAAAACTCCAGGTTGCCAGCCAACCCCATTGATCTCCATACAAGGATCTCTGACTAACCAAGGGCAGAGTAGTATTTTCAGCCACTCACAGAGGAGTAGCTCTAGGACAAGAAAAAAACACCCATCGTGTTCCCTGAACACAAAAGAATATCAACCCCACCTAAAGGCCTGTCAGAAACAGACCTTTGAGGGATTAAGATTGACTGCTGACAGACAGGCAAAGAGAGCAGATTGGCCCCACTTGCTTGCAGCCAGGGCTGTAAAGACAGACACAAGCAGAGGACTGGTGGATTGCTTGGAGCTTCAAACAAGGTGCTAAAAACAGAAAGACAGTGTTTGACAGTAGTTAGCACCTAAGTACCTAATAGGAAGACCAAATTGGCAGAAGAACAGAAGAATGGTGTCCTAAACCAGCTCCCATGGGGCATTTAAACTTAGTTGACGCAAATGACACTTCACTTTTTTTTCATTTTTAATTATTTTTAAGTTTTTTGCACCTTTTTCTTCCTCTTTTCTTTTTTCTCTCCATTTTCCTACTCCTTTCTTTATTTTAGTTTTTCTCTTTCCTTTCTTTTTTCTCCTTTTTAAAAATTGATCTTCTTTAACAGCTTTATTGATGTGTTATTATTTCTGGCCATAGTGATCAGAAAAGAAGAAATAAAAGGCATCCAAATTGGAAAAGAAGAAGTAAAACTGTCATTATTTTCAGATCTCATGATACTATACATAGAAAACTCTTAAGACTCCACCAAAAAACTACTAGATTTAATAAATGAATTCAACAATGTAGCAGTATACAAAATTAACACCCAAAAATCCATATCATTTTTATACACCAATAGTTAACTCTCAGAAAGAGAAACTAAAAAAAGTCCCATTTACCATTGAAACAAAGAAAAAATTAAAATACTTAAGCATAAACTTAACCAAGGATATAAAAGACCTATACTCTGAAAACTGTAGGGTGTTAAAAAAAAAAAAAAAAAAGAAAGAATAAGATATAAACAAGTGGAACTACATACCATGTTCATGGATTGGTAGAATCAACATCATTAAAATGTCTGTATTACCAAAAGCTATCTATAGATTCAATGTAAGCCCTATTAAAATACCAATGGCATATTTCACAGACTTAGAGCAAACACTCCAAAAATTTATATTGGACCAAAAAAAGACCCTGAATAGTTGCAGAAATCTTTAAAAAGAGGAACAAAGTTGCAGGAATCACTATTCCAGATATCAAGCTATATTACAAAGCCACTGTTCTCAAAACAGCATGGTACTGGCACAAGAACAGGTACATAGATCAATGGAACAGAACAGAGAACCAAGAAATAAAACCAAGCCAATATGCTCAATTAATATTTGACAAAGGAGGCAAGAGTATACAATGGAGTCAAGATAGTCTCTTCAATAAATGATGTTGGGAAAATTGGACAGGTACATGACAATAAAAGAAAATAGATCACCAACTTACACCATACACAAGAATAAATTCAAAACAGGCAAAAGGCTTAAATGTAAGGTGTGAAACAATAAAAGTCCTAGAAGTAACCATAGGCATCAAAATCTCATACATCTCTCATAGCAATATGTTTTACAGATACATCTCCTAAGACAATGGAAACTAAGGAGAAGACAAACAAATGGGACTAGTGAAAATAAAAAGCTTCTACACTGTAAAAGAAACCATAAAAAAATAACAAGAGAGCCCGCCTCCATTTCTCTCCAGGCCTCCACCGGGGCTGCTGATCATCCCCACCTTTCTGATCAGGCCCCATTGATAGGCCCAGAGATGCTGACTGGCTAGAAGGATGGTTAGCCCCCTCTGCTACAAGGACTAAATCCTGAGAAATTATATTTTAGAAAGAATGACTGCTGACCAGGTTTTTTTAAATAAACGTTCACAAGGTGGCCAGCAGGGGAGGGCAGTTGTGGGAGACCAGGCCTACAGGGGAGGGAGGGCAGTTGTGGACAACCAGACCTACAGGGGAGAGAGGGCAGTTGTGGGTGATCGGGCTGGCAGGGGAGCAGTTAGGTGTTAATCATGCTGGCAGGGGAGTGATTAGCAGTGATCAAGCTGGCAGGCAGGCGAGCAGTTGGGAGCCAGCAGTCCTGGATTGAGAGGTGACTGTGACTGCTGATTTAGGCCCAATCCCACAGGGATCCCAGATTGAAGAGGGTGCAGGCTGGGCTGAGGGACAACCCCCCCGCCCCCACTGCACAAATTTCGTGCACTGGGCCTCTAGTTGTAAATAATTCTGCAATGAGCATGGAGGTTCATATATTTTTCAAGTTAGTGATATTGATCTCTTAAGGATAATTACTGAGAAGAATTGTTGGATCATATTTTTATTTTTTATTTTTTGTGGAACCTGCATATTGTTTTCCATACCAGCTATACCAATTTACAGTCCCACCAATAGCACACAAGGATTCCTTTTCCTTCTCATCTGTCATCTTCAACATTTGTTATTTGTTGTATTTCTTATAATTGTCATTCTAATAAGTGTGATGTAATATTTATTTTTTACTTTATTTTGCATTTCCCTGCTAATGAGTGATGTTGAGTGGATTTTCATGTAACTGTTGGCTATCTGTATGTCTTCTTTAGAGTAATGTCTATTTAGATTCTCTATCCATTTTTTAAATCATATTGTTTGTTTTTTTTGTATTCTGTTGTATGAATTCCTTATATTTGTTAATATTAACCCCTTATTGGATAAATGATTAGCAAATATTTTGTACCATTTAGTAAGTTATCTTTTCATTTTGATTATGGTTTTCTTTGCTGTGCAGAAGCTTATTAGTTTGATATAGCCCCACTTGTTTATTTTTACTTTTGTTGTCTTTGTTTTTGGTGTCAAGTCTAAAAAATCATCACCAAGACCTATCTCAAGGAGCTTACTACTATGTTTTCTGCTGGTTTTTTATGGTTTCAGGTCTTATTTTCAACTCTTAAATCTATTTTGAGAGTCTTATTTTCAACTCTTAAATCTATTTTGGTTGTCCAGTTTTCCCAACATATTTTTTTTGAATAAACTGTCATTATCTTATTTGTCAATTATTAAGTGATCATATACATTTGAGTTCATTTGTCAATTATTAAGTGATTATATACATGTGAGTTCATTTCTGGGCTCTCCATTCTATTCCGTTGATTTATGTGTCTTCTTTAATACCACATGTCATGGTCTTTTGATCACTAGAGCTATGTAATATATATTGAAATCAGGGAGTGTGATACTTCCAGCTTTGTTCTTCTTTTTCAAGATTGCATTGGTCATTTGGTGTCTTTTGTTCCATGCAAATTTTAGGATTGTTTCTTCTATTTTTGTGAAACAGGCCATATAAATTTTGGTGGAGATTGTACTAAATCTGTAGATTGCTTTGAGTAGTATTGTTATTTTAATAATATTATTGATCCAATCCAAGAGCTCAGGATTGGAATATCTTTTCATATATCCATGTCTTATTCAATTTACTTTATCAATGTTTTATAGATTTCAATGTGAAGGTCTTCCACTGTCTTGGTTAAATTTATTCTTAGGTATTTTAGTCTTTTTATGCAGTTATAAATGGGATTATTTTCTTAATTTCTCTGCTAAAAGTTCATCATCAGTGTACAGAAATACAGCAAATATAATATATTGATTTTGTGTCAGCAAATTTACAGAATTTATTTTTTAGTTCTAAGAAGTTCTATTGTATAGCATTTAAGATTTTCAATACGTTATATAATGTGACCTGCAATAGTGACAGTTTTACTTCATTTGAAAGTTGGGTACAATTTATTTATTTGCTTATTTATCCCTGTATTTTTCTTAATTGTTCTTAATTGTTTTTAAATGGCTAAGACTTCCAATACTTCGTTAAATAAAAGTGCCAAGAGTGAACATTTTACCTGCTTTTGACAAGTGAGGAAACTGAGGTTCTGAGGGATAGTTCATGGTTGCACAACCAGGATGTGTCAGAGCTTGGGCTGGAACACAGGTCTCTTAAATCTAAGCTTAGTTTTCTATCCACTACACCATTCTGCCTTAGGGTATAACAGATGTTCCCTGCTTTTCACCACTGGTATCACATATCATACATATCATTGGTAACAGTCTGAGAATATGAACTCTAGTGTTTGCAATTTGAGGCCTTCACCTCACAAAGGGATTTTATGTAAACCAATACCATGCAAATTTCTAAAGCAGACCATGAGAAAAGTTTCTGAAGAGAAATTTCACATATGAGCATGAGAACACTTTTCACTACAGCATAGCTATGCATAGCATCAGTAGTCATGACAATGTTTCTTGGTTTAAATAAAGGAGACAACTTCAGTCTTGCTGGATTTATTAAGAATAAAACCAATTATATCTTGGAAGAAGGATGCAATCAGTGCTCCTTATCTCTGTCCAATCTTTGAGGCAATGTAGAGTAAAGGCTATAAACACAAACTGAAATCTTTCCCAGAGGTTTCTCAGCAGACTATCCCCGATGTCTCATTAGCCAGACTGCATCTACTCATTCCTAAATCAATTATTGACAAGGAGAATGAATGGAATTTCCATGATTGGCTTAGTCTATTCAGAACTTACTCTGGCCTGAGAGGAAACCAGGTTTTGTAGAGCAAACAAAATTGGGTTTCCTGTAACTATGAAGAAGGGGAATATATACAAAATAGGTAAACAATAATACTCACATAGTTCTTTCCAGAAAGAAATGTCTAAACATTATCAGTGCAATCTTTTGCAGTTTTATCAGTATATTATTGCAACTTTGGGGCTTTCCAAAGCAGATAAACTATTCAGAAATCTTTCTTTTAGACGTCAGCTTTAGATCTTTCCTTTTTGTACATACACCACTCTCATTGTAATAATTCCAATTTTAATTGACCTAGAATGCTTTGGCTCTTCAATTCATTGGTCTTTGGCATTTTCTGCCTAAAAATACAGCTACAAAAAAAAAATAAAGGCTCAGGTGCAAGATTGAGGAAATACAGTTGTGTTGGGCTTAAAAGAAAATCTTCAAATAAACCATAGCTGGGTGGTTCAGTTGATTGGACGGTTGACCCATACACAAAAAGGTTGCAGGTTCAATCTCTGTTTGGAGCATGTACAGGAGGCAACTGATCAATGTTTCTCTCTCACATTGATGTTTCTCTCTCGCTCTCTCGTTCTCTCTCTCTCTCTCAAACATATCCTTGGCCTTAGCTAGTTTGGCTCAGTGGATAGAGCATTGGCCTGGGGACTGAAGGGTACCTGGTTCGATTCCAGTCAAGGTCACATGCCTGGGTTGCAGGCTCAATCCCCAGTGAGGTGCGTGAAGGAGGCAGCCAAACAATGATTCTCTCTCATCCTCTATGTTTCTATCTTGCTCTCCCTCTCCCCTTCTCTCGGAAATCAATAAAATATATTTAAAAAAATAAAACACATCCTTAGGTGAGGATTTTCTTTTAAATGTCCAAATAATTATGTTTTGAATTTTCAACAATTTTAGCCAAATGAAATCTCAACTTTGGATTCATCAGCAGTCATTTTTAAAACACTGTTTCTTAAAGTGTTTTATAAAAACCTTTAACAATGTGAAATTTTGATAAAGTTTTCCTTGGTTTTGTTTTGTGTTTTCCTTGAATGAAGAGTCAGTGTATTATTAACAACTACAAACAAAACCACAAAATGCTCTATTTGGCTTTAAATTGAGGAGCTATCAATTTCATTTCTAAGAGTGGCACCACTTCAACTACCTATAGGTAGTACTGATAAGAGATTCTATTTGTTTAATTTCATAATCCAGAAAACATAAGTTTGCTCTTATTACTGGCTCAAATTATATAGCTTAATGTGAAATTTCCATCTTTCAGAGGAGTAAAGTAATAAAACAAGTCAATTGACAAGGAATCCAATGGGGACCAAATCTCCCAAGGACTCACAATGCTTTCTGTAAGACAGATCATCCAGCATGGCATAAGATCATTTCACCAAAATTGGGTGGTATCAAGGCTAAGACAGTCTTTGTGAGTGAATATTTAACTACATGAATATTAAAATAAGACATTTGTACAAGCTGATAAATTTGGAAGTGAATACCTGAAACCTGCTAATAAGAGCCCAGATAATACTGAGCCCAGATTTAAGGGTTTCTAACAAAAGCAGGTACTATCCTTTTATTATGAATTCTATGAGTTTGCACAGGCCGTTATTAGACTAGTAACAAGATTATGGATTAATGATAGGTTACTCTTGTGATATCTTACCTATTAATTGGAGTAAAAGTACGTTATAGTATTTTCAGAATCTTATTTTGGATGAACAAACTTGCTAGAGCAAGACAGTGAATTTAGGAAGATTCCAAAGTAAACAATAGAACTTAGAACATATAAGAAAAATGTCAGAGGATTGAAATAGGAAAAAGAGGTCAGCATCATAGAAACTTGGGAGCAATCCAAGAGGACTAGCTACTTGTGTAAGTTATATTTTCTTCAATCTGCATATCAACAGGAGTATTGAATAACAAGTCTTGGCCTCTTAGATTTATATGTTTCACTTTCCATGTCTGAAGTAAATACCCTCAAATATGAGAAAACAGAGTATTTATAGGGATAGAGGAATGAGAAAGGGGCCCAAATTCTTGGATGTAAGGGATAGAAGAACTGAAGAAGAAGATCACAGTAGGGTTACCAATAAGCCTGCCTTGATGCTATTACACTACATTCCAGCTATTAAATTGATCTTTTAAAAAATGTAAAGAATTGACTGAAACCTCCTGATAGACTATAGGTAATTTAATAGAAGGGCCAAGGAACTAAGAAACATTTCACTTCTTTAAGTTTTGTCTCATTAAACCATAACACCCTTGTTTTCCTTTTGACCTTGAAGCGTCCATGCTTAATGCAAATATGAAACTGCTTTCTTTGTAACTCATTTACGAAATAATACTTTTACTAGTTAGTGGCTTTTCTCCTCTATATACAGGGTGGGAGGAAAGTAGATTTACACTTGATCATAAGGAAAATAGTAAAATCCTATATACTAAAGATGTAATATGCAAATTGTAAAGTCTAACAACTGACCTCATAACAACTGGATCACGGATCAGCAGGAGGGTGGGCCAAGTGGGTGGCGGAGAGCTGCAGGAGGAGTCAGGGCATCAAGCTATGAGGGGGGTAGGAGGCAGAGGGAGCAGCAGGGCCAAGAGCTACAGGAGGGTGGCAGTGAGCTACTGGCTATAAGCCAGTGGCAGAGAGCTATGGGGAGGCAAGGCAACAAGCTATGAGGGGAGGCAAGGAAGGGGAGGTAGGGGAGCTACAGGGGGGCAGTGGGCGGAGAGCTACTGGAGGGCAGGAGCAAGCTACTGGTGAGCTACTGGGGCACAGATTCATGCGCAGGGATACTAGTAATTAATAAATAATAATAATACCAAAATAAACTATTTTGCATACTCACAACTATAAATTTTTGCATACTCACAACTATAAACTTTTGTCCCACCCTGTATATTTACCGTTAGACACACCTTCCTATCCTTCTCCAACACTCAGGCTAGCAAATCTTGATTATTTACTGACATTCATTAGAAAATTAGTCATGTCCCTGGGTGAAAAAATGTTGGCCTCAAGGCATAATGAAATCCAAGTTTCCCCCTTTTTCCTCCTTCTTTCTATAAACATAGTTTAAGGAGGAACCATCTTGTACCCCCCCCTTTTTTTTTCCAAGCTTGCTTCTCTTTGCTTCCCCCCACACACACTGTCTGTCTGGGGAGTGCATAAAGCAGGCTTTCTTCTTGTGTACACAAGCCTCATTTAAAATACTGAGGGCTACAGCAGGATTCCAGGCCTCTTTCCCAGCCTCCATTTGCATTTGAAGCAGCTTTGGCAGTCATGATGAGGAGCTCTCCTTCAGAACTACAGGCCTCTTTATTTGCTTGGGTGACATGCTTGATGGATGTTCTCTCTGAATATAGACTGTGATGTTGAGTGGCAAACCTGGGCCCTATATTCCTTTTTAGATATGCTGCTCTTTCCTTTATGGCAATAGTCAGCAGAGCTAAACCTGCATTGTATGGCCCTAAATGTAAAGAGTATGTTTGTTTAGCAGAGAGGAATTTTCAGTTTTCCCATTGTGTACTTTATGTTTTTTAAATATATGTTTTATTGATTTCAGAGAGAAATGGAGAGGGAGAGAGAGATAGAAACATCAATTATAAGAGAATCATTGATCAGCTGCTTCCTGCATGCCTTACACTGGGGATCCAGCCCCAAACCTGGGCATGTGCCCTGACTGGGATTCAAACTGTGACCTCCTGGTTCATAGGTTGATGCTTAACACTGAGCCCTGCTGGCCTGGCACCATTGTGTAGTTTCTTTTAGAAAAGCTGGAAGCAGATGCTTTGGCTTCTCTACCATCCTCCTGCTCCTTGTTGACTGCCTGATATTTGGAAATGTTACTTTCTTTAAAGAGGCTTATTTTGGGTATAGAGATTTGCACTAAAAAGTCCAAGTTATGAGTTCTATCAGCTCCCAGTTACATGAAAGAAAAATCCAAACTCCAAATTAAAGTTCCTGACATGTCTACACATCTTTATAAATGACAAGATTATTGTTTCAAATATATTTGTTCCTTCCTATTGGGCTCCTAAAGAACGGCATTATCAAAATAAGTATGTTTGGAAGATTTGTTCTTTTGAAAATTATCAGAAAAAAGAATGAGACCTCATGGAATCATAAAATGTCAGATATGGAAGGAATTTCAATAGTTTGGTTCAACTCCCTCTCTGGCTGCACAGTAAAGTGCCTTACTCTATCAGGAGAGGCAGACTGGAATCCCATGTTTGCTCAGCTCTTTCTACTACAGTCTGCCACCTCCTGGGTTTAGTGTCTCCTCATACCTCACTATTGTTGATGATTAAACTTCTATTTTTCCTCCATAAAACCCTTACCAGAGAAAAAAATAATAGATGCCTTCGCAAATGCTATAGTGTTTTCTCTTTTCATAACCAGTTGTTTTTTTCCCCCATGGGAAATTTTATCTTTATATAGGCTTTGATGTTAGTTATTTATTCCATCAGAATTTCGGACCACTGAAGTTTATAATTTGTGTGAAAGGTTTTTTTCTGTTTTACTTTTATTAACATTTGGTTCATCATGATTGATACACATAGCTTGGCAAACACACACACACACACACACACACACACACACACACACACACACACGGAGTTACCCAGAGTCTGACCGGTGACAAAAAATGAACAGGTGTGAGGGACAGTCATTGGAATCTGCAGGCTGGTCTTCAGGCAGATCCAATATCACATTGCGATGATTGACTTTGGGAAACAATTAGCACAGGTGCTGCATCATCCAGTGTCCATTTAATATTAATCTGTCTTCAGTTCTCTACAGAAAACATGTTTTGCCCCCTCACATCCTGATGTGTGCTCTCCATTTACTCTTCAACACCTGTTTGCTCCCAGAGCCTACTGCCTCCTTGTCTAGGTTAGGACATCCTGCCTGCATGGTGACCAGGTGGAAGTAGCTGTGATCATGTTAAGGTTAGCCTGAGGGTGTGTTCCAAGGCTTAATTTCTCTGACACTAATTGATTGATCTTATAAATTAGACATTAATTCAAAGCTGTTCTTTGAATGTTCACTCACTGACTGTGCACCTATTTATTAGAGTTGTAACAGAAAACTTTGCAAAAGTAAGTTTTTGGTTTATATGTTTTTGTTTTTTGTGCCTGTTCTATGAAGGAGGTTTCATGAAGGAGGTTTCGTAAATCATCATGTCACCTCTTTAAATACCATATGGTCATATTTTTAAAAAGACACTGTGACAAGGGGCCCCAGCACATTGAATAGAAATACTATAAAAACTTCAGGACACTTAACATAAAACTGATATATTATGTGGTAATGTTTCTAGTAGAAACCAGGACCTGGTTTATCATAAAAGAATAGTCTTTGGCTAAGTTCCATGCTGTATGCTGAAAAACTGTCACTTTCTAGTCACAGTGCGGATTGTCACTCCTATTCAGAGCTGGGCAACCTAGAAATTTTAGAGGAAAATACTGCTGAAAAATGAATTTTGCCAAACAACGAATATTAAGGACAAACTCAGGCAGTGAGGACTACTCCCAGAGCCTTAGTTTTATCCTGTACAAAATGAGGAAATGGGCCTATAAATCTGCACCTCTGTGGTATAACTTACTTTTTTTTCTAGAAGCAAAAGTCTCTGTAGCTGCAATAATATTTTGATTGTAATGGTGACTGGTTTTGCAACACCTTATTGGGTCTCTAATTATCTCTGAAGGCATTGTGAAATTCTTGGGAGGAAAAACATACAAAACCAACTTAAAATCTTTTAAACTGAAAATAGGAGCCAACAGCATTCAGCACTTGTGTGGAC
>NW_006294592.1:102450-109168 GCF_000327345.1 Myotis davidii | reverse complement strand
GAAATTGAACAAAGTGTTCTCTCTTCCTCACGCTGTATGGGATCAGTCACCATATTCTGCCAAGCCTTCTAGGGCAATATATCTTGCATCTGTTCTTTTCCATTTTCAGCACTGCCATCCTCACTGCATCTTCTTACCAGCTCACCCTTAGTTTATTTTGAAAGCCTCTTGAGCATTCTCACTCTGTTTTCCTGTTAATCTTTGGCTCTTCCCTAATTCAATCTCAGAAATGCAGCTTGTTCTGTTCATTGTTTTGTTTGTTTTTTGTAGGGCACAGGGAAATAAAAAATAATGAGGAGGAGGAGGAGGAGGAGGAGGAAAGAGAGAGAAGAGAAGAGAAGAGAAGAGAAGAGAAAAAGGAAATAATAAAAGAAGGAAGGAAACATCTTCAGTGGTTCTCCATTGCTTCTCAGAATAAAGAGAAACCCCTTTGTATTAAAATTAAAATCCCCTTACACTTTGGCCCCAGCTTTCCTCTCTAGCCTTACCTTCCTCACTTTGGTACCACTAGCTTTTTAAAAAATCCTTTGTAGTGACTTATTCCCTTCACTTCTTCAACCTCCAGCAGTGTCTCCAATTCCCAGTCAAATCTTATTTTTTCCTTAAAATCGTCCCAAGCCACTTACCCTTAAGTAACTTGTACATGTAGCAAAAGCACTCAGTGAGACATATATAAGGATCTCAATCCGAGTAAATTCTCAAAATGTTTCCAAAAGCAAAACATTTAGTTAGTACATCACATCTCCAAGAGGTATTCTTCATACAATTTAGAATTTTCATATTATTTGTAAACTTGGCAGGATAATTTAAATAATGCCCATACAATTCAGCATTTGGACTGAAGACCAGGTGGCTATGTTGGAATGTAAATGGAATAAAATATGTAAGTATACCAAGTATAAAACAGTGTTATGGAAACGATAAACAAAATTCTAGAGTATTCAAAATGAAGTATAAATAGCAAAATAGTAAAGTAAGCACAGCTTTGATTTTTAACAACCCTTTAAAGAATGTTTCTCTTTTTATAATTCCCTACTCCCACTTCTCCCCCTAAAGCCCACTTTCATCATGCTGATTTTTAGTAATGTGTACCTCATTAAAATGTCATAAAAATATGAGGGAATATTTTAATTGTTTCTCAATTAAATGTATCTAAAAACTGTGTATAAAGAGCTGGACCAGCTGAACCAATTGATATTTTTCTGCAGAATAAGTGTGGCGGGGCCTGAATTTCCTGGTTCTTGCTGTGTAGCAGGAGTATGTTGATGGACCATGGCAAATCAGACAAACTGCACTTTTTTTGTCTCATCTGATTTGACTGCACTCAGATAAAGTTAATCTTTACTAGTCCCAGTGGGCCTACCACCATCCTATTTATCCTAAATAAAAAATATTTTTCCACTCCACTATTGTTAGTAAATTCTTTAATATCTATCCCTCTTTCTTGCAATGACTTATTATTCAGAAATCCCACAAAGGGCTGGTGATTTTCTAGGAAATATTATCAATAGCAGAAAGAGATCATCTATAATAATAAAAGGGTAATATGCTAATTAGACCAGATATCTTCTGGACATCATTCCAGACGTCCTTCCTGATGAAGCCAGGGCCAAATGGAAGCCAGCCAGGGTCCCTGATGCCTGCCGGAGGTCCAGGGGAAGCCATCCGGGGTCCTGAGTGCCAGAGGGAAGCCAGTGTTGACAGCCAGGGTAAGGTAGGCCTACTCTTGCACAAATTTTATGAGTTTATCATAAAAAAGATGTGCTAACACTGACTTTCATAGAAGAGAAATATTTAAAGATGGCATGGAATAATCAAACTGAACTAGATTTCTCAATACCTAATGCTTTGACAGGCCAATGTGGTTCAGTGTTTGAGCATTGACCTATGAACCAGGATCATATTAAGGATATAAAAAAGAAAGTGGCAAATGAACAAAACAAAAAACTCACACAGAAAACAGTATGGTGTTTACCAGAGTAGAAGGGGTATGGGGAGGACTAAGAAAAAGTTAAGGTGGTGAAATAAATATTGGTTGAAGAAAGGGTACAGTTCGATTCCCAGTCAGGCCACATGCTGGGAATGCAGGCTCAATCTCTTGTAAGAGGCATTTGGGAGACAGTTGATCAATGATTCTCTCTCATCATTGATGTTTCTGTCTATCTCTCTCTCATCCTTCCTCTCTATGAAATCAATAAAAATATAAAGAGATCTAAATATATGAAACATATTCCATATTTTTGGAATAAAAGACAATATTTAAAGTGGTAATACTCTTCAAATTAATATATTTATTCAATGTAATTCCTACCAAAATTCCAGCTGGTTTTGTGCACTAGTTGGTAAGATGACCCTGAAATTAATATCCAAGAGAAGGGCAAGAGAAACAAAATTCCTAAAACAAAGTTGGAGGGCTCACATTTCCCAATTTCAAAATTTACTGTCATAAAGATAGCCATATAGATTAATGGAATAGAATTGAGAGTCCAGGAAAAGTATCCTTACATGTGTGGTCAATTGATTAATGCAAAGTTATCAAGGCCATTCAACAGGGAAAATATTATTTCCCCAAAAATGATGCTGGATAACTGTATATCCATATGCAAAGATATTTAGCTATTTACCCTATACCATGCATAAGAATTAACTCAAAATGGTTAAAAGGTTTAAATATGAAATAAAACTATATGATTCTTAGAAGAATGAATAGGAGTAAATATTCTTGATCTTGAATTATACAATGGTTTCTTAGATAAAATACAAAAACACAAGTAAAACCAATAGATAAATTGGACTTCCTCAAATTTTAATTTTTTTTTGTGGTTTGAATTACAGCATCAAGAAAGTCAAAAACAATCTATGGAGTGTGAAAAAACATTTGGGAAACATGTCTGACATGGAACTTGTATCCAGAATATATCAAGAACTGTGACAACACAACAATAAAAGACAACTAACCTTATAAACATGGGGAAAATTTGAATAAAATCTCTCAGGGAAATATGCAGATGACCAATAAACACATGAAAAGAGACTCAGAATCATTATTCAAAAGGCAAATGCAAATCAAAACCACACTGAAATATCACTTCATACACATTAGGGTATCCTTAATCAATACAAAGTGTTGATGAGAATGGAGACATATCAGAACCTAATTACGCTACTGATGGGAATGTAAAAAGGTACAGGTACTTTGGAAAAGAGTTAAATAGTCCTGAAAATTAAAACAGAGTTACCATGTGACCCAAAGATTCCACTTCTAGGTATATAATCCAAAGAATTTAAAATCTATGTTTACCATAAAGCTTGCACACAAATGTTCATAGCAGCACTTAATAATAGCCAAAGAATAAAACCAACACAAATGCCCATCAACTGATGAACGGGTAAACAAAATATGGTATAACTGTTGCCAGAAACGGGACCTGGCGATGGGCGGGTTCATCTATTCCTTTTCAGAGATGAAAATCATGAGGTATATTTGCCCCATTGATTATATTATAAACAGTTTAGCTAACCACTGACAGCAATTCTAAATGAATATAAATTCCAAAAATATTACCAGTATGTTGTTTCCTAGAGTAACTACTTAGAAGACATAACATTCATTTGGATGCATAGACTGTGTTTATTATCTCAATACTTAAGAGATTTTATGTTTCAAGTCATCTTCATCTCTTTTTTTCTTTAATAAAAATTGAAATATAGACAGAGAAGCATCAAACTGACAGTCAAACCTCAGAGGGAAGGCAGGGGAAGGGGGAATAAGAGTTCATCCAAAGGACTTGTATGTATGCGTATAAGCATTAGTAATGGACACTGACACTAGCAGGGTGAGGGCATGTGCAGGGGTGGGAGTGACTGGGGTGGGAGAGGTCAATGGGGGAAAAATAATATTGTAATAGCTATGTATGGGCCAGGGAGGTGCTTGAAATATCAGGGGGGACCGTTCTGTAAAGTATATGATTGTAAACCACTATGTTGTACACCTGAAACTAATACAGAATAATATTGAATGTTAAAAAATAATAAAATAAAAACATTTCCCCCCAAAATAAATTGCTGATAAGATGTAAATTCCAATTCTTTGAGAGATAAAAATCTAAAATTTATAAAGAGAAGAAATTTTCAATCACTTCTCAGTATAGAGATGACTACCGACATAACAGTTATAACATAAGTTTTCTTTGTTTATAGCATCACCTATGAGGCATGTTGAGTACTCGTCAAGTCAATTAGCCACAATTTCATATGGTAAGAGCAAACAACCATTGATCATCCAATGAAGAAAAAGGTTTTGTGGCCTTACATTACCAAGAATGATTCCAATTATCTACAGACTACACAATTCTCTACATTCGTTTGGATAGATTTAGACACAGGAGCATTGAAATTCAAATATTTTGATTTGTTTTCAAAAGTAGCAATTGAAACAGAGAATAGAATGGACAAGAGATTGAGGAGTAACTGACCTTCTTCCTCCCAATTACACTCATTTTGTTCAGATAATATATATATTTCTTCTGTGCCACCAATCACACTTTTTTCTTTATAAATTTTAAGAAGAAAGATTTCCAGGTCAAGAGTATAAGAATCCATAAACTCATCCAACGTCAAAAACCATTAATGTTTTGTTATATTTCTTTAATATATTCCCTAACCCTTTAAAAAAGCTGGAATACTTTTAAATGAGCCCTAATATAAAGTTAATTCTCACCTAAATACCTCCATTTGTTTTTCAGGAAAGATAAATAAGGGCATTTGCATTAAAAATACCACCATCACACCAAAAAATGTAATATTATGTCATTATTTATTATCTAATATGAAGTCCCTATTCAAACTTCCCTGATTGTTTAAATATGCTGCTTTACCATTGGCTGTTTGGATCAGTATTCAAACAAATTCCACTTGTATTTAGGAACCATTTCTCTTAAGTATCTTTAATTTATTTTATTCTAAAACAGGCCTCTCATAAAATACCCACCCAATTTTGTTTTTTATGAGTACCATGATTTTAACCATATGCCTTTCTGTTTAGGAATGTAACAGGTCAATTTACATATTTTTCTGAATTTGGCCTTATTATTTAGCTGGGACCACCAGACATACAATTATTAATTAAACAGATTCTTCTTAAGTGCTTACTATATGTCAGGCATATTTCTGGTGTTTTATATTCAGTTGTGAAAATGACAGTTATAGTCCAGGCCTCTGTCATGTAACTTCCAGAAAATAAACAAAGAAATAGTTGTATAATGTGGATGAAAGGGGGCCACATACTAAGCTGACCAGCTCAGGGGAGGCCTGCATGGTGGTCTTGCAAACTCAGAGACCTAAAGTAACCACAAAGGATGGTCTGAAATTAAACTTTAACTAAAAGCAGTTATGGTGGGTAATTATGTCCTAGGCAAGTATCTTCACTGACAAGGTCAATCTTTACCTTAACTGAGCCTATCTGCCTTTTTGCATCTATAATAACATACCCTTGAAAAGTCTGGGTACCTTGTAACTTCCCTTTTTCTGGACTCCTTGGGGCACAACCTAATGTGCCTGGGTGCCAGGACAGATACCACCAATTCCTTTATTGTTATCATGTTAATTGCTCCTGCACCCACCTAAGTATGTGTCTATCATTTTACTTTTTATCCAATCCCAGAGGTTTCCCCATTTTGCTTTCTCCCGCCTCTCGAAACTATCACCAATGGATTTTATGTAGCCCACCTATGTCCCTTCCTTTAATTGCAATGTACAAAAATAGATGAGGAACCACTATTCTCTAGAGCACTGTCCCAATCGGTTGAGATATTGCTTTCCAACAATTCTTGGCAGTTTGGAGCAAATAAACTCACAAAAATTCTTTACAATAAGACAGACAGGCTCAGTTAAGTTAAAGGTTGACCTTGTCATTGACAATATCAGCCCAGGAAGTGACTACCCACCACAAACGCTTTTAATTAAAGTTTAATTTCAGACTATCTTTTTGTAGTTACTTTAGGTCTCTGAGTTTGCAAGACCACCATGCAGGCCTTCCCTGAGCTTGTCATGTTAGCATGTGCTCCTTTCATCCACATTAGGATCTATATATATAAAAGCCTAAGTGGCAATTACGACCAAACGACCAAAACACCTGAATGACCAGTCACTATGATGCCCACTGAACATGAAGGGGCAGACGCTCAATGCAGGAGCTGACCCTTGGTGGTCAGTAAGCTCCCACAGCCAACCTCCCATGGCCAGCCAACCTCCCTGGTTTCTCCCCCTATTCCTCCCTCATATGTCAGGCCCTGTCCTGAAGGCCCTGTCCAGTAGCCAGCAAGCCCTGACTGGCCCGACCCCAATTGGGACTGAGCAAGACGGCCCCAATAAGACCTGATTGCTTCCCTGGCTTAAGGACCCCACCTGTGCACAAATTTTATGCACCAGGCCTCTAGTATAAAATAATAGGCTACGTGAGATAAAAGTGACCATAAAAGATCACATTGTTGAATTTCTAGAATATTTGATGACTTAGAAATTGCTAAATGATTCGTAAAATATGCTTATTTCAATGATTTATTGTCCAGATATCTGTAAAGCTTTCATGGTGCTTGTGAGTTGGTATCAAAATGAGTATATACATGTATATATATATTTTGAGCATATGATATAAACTGTGCAATGA
This sequence comes from Myotis davidii, assembly GCF_000327345.1. Classification (NCBI taxonomy): domain Eukaryota; kingdom Metazoa; phylum Chordata; class Mammalia; order Chiroptera; family Vespertilionidae; genus Myotis; species Myotis davidii. The sequence continues at coordinate 102,501 of NW_006294592.1, read as the reverse complement.
TATAAACCAAAGTATTTGGAAATGCATATGAACTCAAATTATTTTTTGTTG
>NW_006294592.1:100283-101999 GCF_000327345.1 Myotis davidii | reverse complement strand
CACAACCATCAAATCTCACAGAACTGGACAGTGCTATTCATCAGGCATGGTGTCAGATTCCTCGCATCACCTTTCAACATCTCGTGGAGTCAATGCCAAGAATCACCGCAGTATTGAAGGCAAAAGGTGGCCCAACGAAGTACTGATGGGGTGGTCAAAATAATCTGGCCAATCACATTCGAAGGCTGTTAAATCACATTGTTTACCCATATCTTTAGAAAAAAATCACTTCTACTGTCGTGGTAAACAACCTGCTTCCCTATTTATAATGGTCTGGCCCTCTAACAACTTCAGGGTGGAATTATGGCTAATTTGCCGACAAACGTCAGGTGGTTATAATAATCTGGCCACTTAGTGTATATATATTTTCTTTAGGTGCTTAGTCCAGGAAGTAGGTGAGAACATGCAATGAAGATGATGACAGGAAGTGACTTACATGCCAAGACATCTGGAAACTTCAGAATGCTTGATGTCAAATTGGTGTGCAGTAAAGTTTACTTGAAGTGTATTTTTAAATCTGTTGTCTGGTTTCAAAATCTACTGCACAGAGATAGTGGTAGATCACAGAAAGACAGCAAGTATAATAGGTGTAATAAAAGGGAAGCAGTCTTGTAAGCTCCATTCATGGTTAAGTGCTCTATACAGGTGTACCAATTTTAATCTTTGATACCATATTTTACTGTATTTTTTCTTTGTTTAGATATGTTTATGTACATAAATTATTATGTTTGTGTAATATTTGCCTAAAATATTCAGTACAGTAATAGGCTGTACAGGTTTACAGCCTAGGAACAATAGGCTATACCATATAGCTATTGTGTGCAGTAGGCTATTTCATCTAGGTTTGTGTTAGTACACCTTATGATTTTTGCACAACAAAATGATCTAACCACACATTTCTTGAAATGTGTCCCTGTTGTTAATGACATATAACAGTATATTAATGCTGTTTGGTAGAATGGCCTTTCAGTATTTTCCCTAAATTTTTATGTTAATTTTCACATTTTGTAAGGTAACATGCCAACAGTTCTCAAGCATACTTATACTGTGGGTTCTAGATACAATAAAAAGAATAAAAATACCTAGAACATTTTCTTTTTAGTCCATACTCATTCCTCATATAATTTTGATAGCTAGAGATTTCTGTTCCTTGCCAATTATTTAATATCTCCATAACTAGATTTATCAGTTGCCCTTGTAGAAATTATGATTCTTAGGTTAAATATAACCAGAATGTGAAAAATGTTACAATCTACACTAATAAAAGACAAAGATGCTAATTGACTGTATCTTTGCTATGCCCTAAGCCATGCCCACCAGCCAATCAGAGCGACTAAATGCAAATTAACTCAACCAAGATGGAGGCCGGCAGCCACGGAGCTGGAGCAATGGAGGAAGCCAAGCTTCCCGCCTGCTCTGAGCCGGCTGTGGCCTCCACAAGGCTACAAAATTTCAATTATAGAAGATAAATAAATCCCAGATACCTGCTTCCAGCCCATCAGAGCTAAAGACAGTTCAGAATGAAAAAAAAAAAAGAGCAGTTGGGAGCTTCAGTCCCCCGCCAGCCTGAAAACAGCCCTTAGCCCCTCACCCAGACTGGCCAGGCACCCCAGTGGGGACCCCCACCCTGAAGGGTGTGTGACAGCCTGCAAACAGACATCAGCCCCTCACCCAGCGGACCAGGCACCCCAGCCGGGATCCCCATCCAGAAAGGGT
>NW_006294592.1:98743-99618 GCF_000327345.1 Myotis davidii | reverse complement strand
GGGTCCCAGACTGTGAGAGGGCACAGGCCAGGCTGAGGGACCCCCCCTTCCCGAGTGCACAAATTTTTGTGCACTGGGCCTCTAGCATCATATAAAGCTCTTTGGTGCAACAGTATAAAAAGAATCTACACTAATAAAAGAGAAAGATGCAAATTACTATACCTTCAAGATGCCCACCAGCCAATCAGGAGTGAGTATGCAAATTAGCCCAACAGAGATGATAGGTTAATTTGCATATGCAGTCACCACCCTAGCCACTCTGGGCCTCTGGGCAGCATTGGAAGGCGGAAAGGCAACTCCGGGCTTGAGCGAAGGCAGTGCTGGCAGCCAGGGGAAGGAAGGCCCATTCTTGCACGAATCTTTGTGCATTGGGCCTAAAGTAAGAAAATAAAAGAAATCAACTACAGAACAATCATTTAGAACCAATGTGCACTATATCACTTAATTATCTATAGACTAACTCATTTATGTGCTGCTTTTATTTTTAGTAATTAGTGAGATATTCATACAAATCATCTTCAAATGGCTTGGACATATTATATCATTTTAAGCAAATGATTAGTCTCCAAATTTTACCTATTCTTATAAAATTTTGCATTAACTTTGAAATGAACATTAAGAATCCACATCCTTAAAAATCCTCATTTATTTTTGAAATTATATGGAAATGAGGTTAAGATAGGGTCAATTTAATTACAGTTAACTCTCTAGACTTCATATTAAAATTAAAGTAGTACATACTCAAATATTCTCACACACTAAAATTAAATTACTGGGACATTCAGAACCAGTGCTCTTACTCCAATGAAATAATAAAAAGAAATAACTCCTGAAACACCTCATTTTGTGATTCTCTTTTCTTTCTGATCACCTCA
>NW_006294592.1:84677-97378 GCF_000327345.1 Myotis davidii | reverse complement strand
CCTTTCACCTCCCTGCATTGTGCCTACATATGCAAATTAACCGCCATCTTGTTGGCAGTTAACTGCCAATCTTAGTTGGCAGTTAATTTGTATATAGCCCTGATTAGCCAATGAAAAGGGTATTGGTCGTATGCCAATTACCATTTTTGTCTTTTATTAGATAGGATATATATATATATACTACAGCCAGTGTGGATCAGTGGTTGAAGTGTCCACCTAAGAACCACCAGGTCACATTTCAATTCCTGTTCAAGGCACATGTCCAGGTTGTGGGCTCAATCCTCATTAGGGGGCATGATAGAGACAGCTGATCAATGATTCTCTCTCATCATTGATGCTTCTACCTCTCCCTTCCTCTCAGAAATCAATAAAAACTATAAATATATATGTAATATAACATTTATATATATATATTCTGATGTTATAGGTGCAAAGGCACGTGGGAGATGTCAGAAAATGGAATTTGTATGTGAGTTAATGGAATTGGTGGTAGTGGATAACATAAGACAATTGGTCTCAGATTAACTACATACTGAGCTAACAACAAAGGCATTCTAGAGTCTTTTAACTACTAGGTTGCAATGGACCTTCAGTGGCATCATTATGAATTTATAAAAATCATGTTTAAGTGGACATGTTTGAAGCATAATTTGCTTAGCACCTTTAAAACTGGCCTAACATGAGATAGCTTCTAAGAAAACAGATACTTATAAAATCCTAATGTATGAAAGAATGTACAAATGGGAATCAAAAGGCTGGAGACAGAGACAAAGAAGAAAGATAATAGTTTGAAACTAAGTTCAAGGCAGTATTTAAATTTATGATTTCTATATCTAAATAATTTCTAATCCATTTCCTTTTTCAGGTCTGTTTCTGCATTTGTAAAAATGAGAGGAAAAATTATATCTAAGAAAGCTTCCAGTTTGTAAACATTGATGATTTAAAGTTTTAAGTTTAAGGCAAAAACACCCTAGATTTTGAGCAGTAGTTACAAATCAGAGATTATTTGGAAGACATTTAGAAATGTCTGGAGACATATTTGGTTATCACAATTGGAAAATGGGTTCCATGGGCATCTACTGAATGGAGTCCAGAAATGCTGCTGAACATGCTGCAATGCACAGGACAGCCCCCCAAACAATGAATTATCCAACTCTAAATGTCAATAGTGCCTAGTTGGGTTAGTGTATATTGACAAATGAATACCTTCGCCCATCTTTTTTAACCAGTTTAATATACCCTGACTAGAGGCATGATTTTTATATACTTAAGTACTCCCAAAGTAAGTCCATAGTCCAGTGTCTCAACATAGACCTGGGTAATTTAACTGGTGTTTAACAAATCAGAAATCTCAGCTCTTTAAAATTTGGTTTCTATAAAAGGAGATATGGTAATATTATTGAGTGTCTCAAATCAAAGTCCATGCAAATGAACAGTAACTTTACAGAAATCCTTGAAGCTCTTTAGGGCTCCACATACTTACAATAGTACCTTATAATTCCTTAAGTGAACATGTTTTAGAGCCATTTTAGCAAGTTCAGTTTCTTTAGTTTCTCAAAACTAAGTAGAGAAGCTCTTTTTCCTGCTATTCTTTATTATGATAGCCTTTCTTTTTGACTTGTTTTTATTTTATTTTTTTATTTTGTTCATTAGATTACACATATAAGTGAAATCATATAGTATTTTTTCTTCTCTGACTGGCTTATTTCACTTAGCATAATACAGATGTAAAGAACAGACAGAAATCTGTTGGAAAAGAGGGGAGTTGGTGAGCTGGATGAAAACGGTGAAAGTATTATGCAAAAAAAAGGCCCATATACACAGACAATAGCATGCTGATTACCAGAGGGAAAAGGAGTTGGGGCAAGTAGAAGAGGTAAAGGGAAGCTAAATGGTGATGGAAGGAGACTTAACTTTGGGTGGTGAACACAGAGTACAATATACAGATGATGTATTATAGAATTGTACACTTGAAACCTATAAAATTTTATTAGCCAATGTTACCCCAATATATTCAATAAAAAATTTAAAAAATAAACATTGACTTATGTCATCTTTTCTTCCTCCAACTCTTCCAGGAGAGGGTAGAACTTCATGTCCAACAATTGTTTTAAATATATTTTTATTGACTTTTAGAGAGAGAAGAAAGGAGAGAGAGAGAGAAAAAACAAAACATTGATGTGAGAGAGAAACATGAATTGGCTGCCACTTGCACCCTCCTCACTGGGAATTGAGCCCACAACCCAGGCATTTTCCCAGACTAGGAATTGAATTGGCAACCTTTTAGTGCATGGGGTGTCACCTAACACACTGAACCACACTGGCCAGATCATCCAGCAATTTTCTCTTTTGTCAAGAATCCAATTTCTTTGTTTGAGAAGCTAAGACATAACAAATTACAAAGAACTCTCAATCTAGTTGGGAATAAAGACAACAGATGCAGACATCACTAGCAATACACAACAGTAGCAGGGTGAATGGTATCTACACTAATAAAAGGCAAAGATGCTAATTGACCATACCTTTGCTACACCCACCAGCCAATCAGAAGAATATGCAAATTAACACAACAAAGATGGCCATTAAATTTGCATACTGCAGGTCGTGTGGGCAGCACCAGACACCACCTGCAGGATCTGGGCCACATATTGAGGACTGGGGAAGCAGGGTGGGCAGTGCCAGAAGCCACCCAGGGAGGCAGAGCCGGCAATCGCCCTGGCCAGAAGACTGAGGCCTGGTCAGGGGCAGAGCCGGTGATCGCAAGGGGCTGGGGGTCCCCTGCCCAGGCCTAATGACCAGGCCAGAGGCCTGAGGCTTGGGTAGGGGTTGATCCAGCAATCCCCCCGGGCTAGTGGTCCCCTTCCCAGGTCTAACACCCGGCTTAAGGCCTGAGGCCTGGGCAGGGGCCAAGCCAGCTATCTCCCCTGTCTGGGGGTCCTTGCCTAGGCCTAACGTCCCAGCCAGAGGTCTGAGGCCTGGGAAGGGGTGGAGCCTGTGGTCAGAGCGGGCTGGGGGTCCCCTGCCCAGGCCTAATGCCCTGGCCAGAGGCCTGAGGTCTGGGCAGGGGCATAACTGGCAATCGCATGGGGCTGGGGATCCCCTGCCCAGGCTTAACGCCCGGCCTAAGGCCTTAGGCCTGGGCAGAGGCCGAGCTGGGGATTGGTGTGAACCACAGAGGAAATATGTTTTCTGACCGCTCATTGACTAAGCTCCCTTTATGCCACTGGTAATATTCTTAGTAACTTGGGTAATAAGAATCCAAGAAGGTGATGTAGGGTTTTTGCACTTCACTCCTGGAGAAAAAAATGAAGTCTGCTACTGGAGGAGCTAAGAAATATCATACCCTGCCCTAGCCAGTTTGGCTCAGTAGATAATGCCTCGGCCTGCCTACCACAGGATCTGGGTTCAATTCTGACCAAGAGCATGTACCTAGGTTGCAGGCTTTTCCCTGGTTGGGGCCCAGGTCAGCGCTCATGCAGGAGCAACCAATCAAAGTGTTCCTCTCACTTTGATGTTTCTCTCTGTCTTTCCCTTTCTCTTCCACATTCTCTAAAAATCAATGGAGACATATCCTCAGGTGAGGATAAAAAAATGTAATAATGTCCTATCCTATGAAAGACACATCTTGAAAATGCCTAAAGAAATTTATCATTTTTTCATGGTGAAGGGACTGGAGTCCATGTTGATGAAAACACCTTGGTGGCTGGGGTGACTGGCAGTGGCTGCAGCAGCAGGGTGATGGGGCTGGTGCCTTCCCCTGATCAGCCAGGTCGCCTCCCACAAAGGGAGGCCAGACTGCGGCTTAGGCCCGCTCCCCAAGGGGAGCAGGGAGCAGGCCTAAGCTGTCAGTAGGACACCCCCTGAGGGCTCCCAGTATGTGATAGGGGGCAGGCTGGGCTGAGGGACCCCCCCAGTGCACGAATTTTGTGCACCAGGCCCCTAGTATATAATAAATCCTATGAAGCTCCAGAGACAGAACAGGGCACTTTCTTTTAGGAAAAGGCATTTTAAAAAGACTTCAAGGAGACTTTCATCAAATAATCTTATCAACAGTGATATTTGGACACTCCATTAAAAATATAGAATGTTAAACTGGAAGGTGCATTTGTCCAATCTCTTCATTTGCACACTTGAAAGTTTAGGTCCAATAATGAAGATAATCAGAAAAAAATAGTTGCCCAGAGACTCTTACTCTACATAACACAAAATATCTCTCACCTTTAAAAACAAAATGGGTATAATATAGTCAATATGAACTCTTCCATATGAATCCACAGGCTATTTTAGCAGCCTGAGTTTAAAGAACCTGTACTATGGAGGATAGATACACGCTAAATCTATGGTTGTATCCCCATGCGCTCACCTCAGATGTTAAGGTAAGGAACAAAGACTTAGAGACTTTGCTTTTCTCTGTCCAGAAACTTATGGAATTTTCCAGCCAAATGCCTAGTTGGGGAAAAGTTAATCAATGTAATTGCAATCAATTTTCTTAGGAATACAGTAGTGTATTCATCTAATATTCATTGCCCGCTTCCATTCACCAATTGGTAATCATCCCAAAATACAAGAGCATATATTTTAGAATCCTTAGATTATTTCACATTTTCAATATCAGGTTACAAATATCGCAAAGGTCATCAAGTTCTTCCTTCTTACCTGGTTCTATCACCTGCCAAATGCTATAATATCCTCTACTATCTTTGCCAGATGATAATACTGGGAGAGAGTGTAGGATGACTGATGACTCTGGAACTTACACATAGTTTGTTATTCTTTCATTAATTTGTTGCCTCCATAGCTGTCTCAGGTTCCAGAGTACCTGAAATAAGATTTTTTAGAAAATTTCAGGCTGCTGAGAATAGTGACATATATTTTCTCCCACTTTCTTTACATATTTTGAAGAATCTGGTCACCCTTTTTTAATATCAACTTCTCATTTAAGTCTATAACTTAACATGACACTTACTCCACCTCCCCCTTCCTTGGCCTTCACTACATTATTGTCCATGTCTATGGGATATGCATATATGTTCTTTAACTAATCCCTTCACCTTCTTTATCCAGTTACCCCCACTCCCCACCACTCTGGCATCCACCAGTCTGTTCCATGTATCCATGCTTTTTGTTCCATTTTGTTCATCAGTTTATTTTGAGGTTAAACACTTAATAGAAAAATCACACATCTTAAGAATCAAGATTCAAACCTAGATCTGCTTCCAAAACTAATTTCACTACACCAATCTTACTTCTGCTTCCTTGTCCAAAATGACCAAATAATTTTCATTCTGATTTCTAGAGTAGGGGTAAAGTTGATTACAAAACTGAACCAGTTTCCATTATTGGCATTCTTTAAGATGAGTTGAGCAACCAAAGCATTAATGACAGGTTCTTGAATCTATTTTCTCTAAGAAAATCTATTTCTAATTAAAACTGAAAGGTTTGAGTGGAGCAACTCTTTTTGATGATTCCATTTTAATAGAATGAATGAATTCTTAAGTAGCTCTCATAATTTCTATCTCTATATTCTTATTCAACTCCATATCATTTTGCCTGTGGATTATAACACTAGCCTCCAATTCTCTCCTCCAGTTTACTTTCTAAAACATTGCCAGCCTTATCATTTGTAAAACTTTTTCACTGTACTTGCTCTGTTCCAAATTCTTTGATGTTACTCATTTTGTACAAGATAAAATATGTCACTCATTGCTCACACTATCTGGCTTACTTCTCTGCTGCCCTCTGCTTCTAAATATGAAATCTTCAGTTTAGCCAGTCTGATGTATTTCCTGTCACTAAGTCATCATGTACATACCAATTTCTCTTCAATGATTCATTAATACTGGTTAACTTTAAAGCTCAGTTCCTTTGTCTCTGCCCATCTACCTAATATGATCTTTAATCTCTCCACTCTACATTTCCTCTGAAATCCAATAAGATTTACTATCTCATTGGCACATTTTGTAATATGACTTTTTTTGCGCAATGACTTAACATTTCTTGGCTCTGTATTTGTTCTCTCCCAATTAAGCAAAAGCTTCTGTCACACAGAGATCATGGCTTATTTATTTGCATTTATTTTACAAAGCACATAATAGATATTGTATAAATATTTGTTAAATGAATACATTAGTAAACTCGATAAGAAGATGGCATTTTAGCATAGGAGACTTAATATTTCCAGAGTTTCTAACCTATAATATAATGAAATAGTCCAACTTACTTAATTAGAACATAGAGCACACAGTAATGCACACTATAAATTGGACTGGATAGTTCTGGAAAGTAACCATTTGCTCAGGCTTTCTATATACAATGCTTTGGGAACTCACTCTATATGTTTTAATGCTTCTAATTTTAATTGAAGTTATACTAGTAAAAGTGACACAAGACGGGGAATAGCATGTCAGTTTATAATTGCTTCATTATCTCATATCCTTCATTTCAATGTGATATAGGCTTGAAATATTTATTTAATTATTGGCATTGTGGGATCCCCAAAACTTTGGTTTCTGTTCTTATAACCCTTACCCACGCTCCCAAAAATGCTGCAGACTTCCATAGCGGGCCGGATGGAATATGTGGATTACATATCCAAATTTGTTGCCAACTTTACCTAAAGTTTAAATTATTTGCTTGAATTTTCACTTGTATAATATTTCAAATAGAATATATAACACTTGGAAAATACCTTCTTTTAAAGTTTTCAAAACATTTTTCCATTTCAAATTTCTGTTTTGGTTGGTTATCACTTATTTCTTCCCCCCTTTTTAATTAATGTTCTCTTTGACGAATTGTGGCAAATGGTTTAGAGTCTTAAAGGTAATGCCAGTGAATTTATGAAAAAGTATGATTTGTGTATATTTGTTGCATAAAATTGCTCATATTTCCATAGAGACAGTCAAGTTTTTGTTTCTTCTGTATGTGTACATGCATGTGAGAGAGAAAATAATAACCAGTGGAGTACAGATATTTATGATTAATATAACAATTGAAGGCTAGTTATTTTAAGTAAGGACATTTAAAATACATTTAATTAAGAAAAATAAACTGCACTGCATTAGAAAGTGAATGAAACAACCATCTCTCAAAGGTTTTCGGTTTCTTTAAGACAACCAGTTTCACAAAAGGTGTTTCTGTCCACCCTAAAATCCCTACTTATTAAAGTGATGCAGGCATATTTTTGTTAACATTTTTTCTTCATCTAATAAATTAAGAGGGCTAAACTGTTTCAAAAAAACAACAAAATCATTTTCTCAGCTCCAAATTCAGGAAAGAATATGGAATGACTTAATATTTAGCCAACTGTAATGTTCAGTTAAACTGTGTTTTACAAAATGAACACAGCCATGGGGGGGGGGGATCACATTTTCAAAAAAAAAAATAAAAACAACTGTATTTTTAAAATCAAATACCTTTAACAAATTTATTTTTTATTTGATCTTCACATGCCCCCTTGTGGTAAACCATAGGAGAAACTCAAAATACTTGAAAACTAAAATGGTTTACTTTATACTACAATATTTAGATCTAAACAATCTTTTAAAAATGTCCTCAAGTACTTTTGTAAATAGATAACCATATCATACAAATTGATACCATAAGAAAGCTTTAATTGTTCATATGGAAATAAATATTGCTTTCTCATTTTTTAAAGAAGAAATATACTTGTTTATTTTTCCTTTATGTTTCTTGCCCTAGTCAATGTATTGGTGAAAATTCTCCTAAATGAGATGTGTGATATTTTTCTGCCTATGGCTTCTTCTAAGATTTTTATGGTTTCATGTCTTACGTTTAAGTCCTTTATCCATTTTGAGTTTATTCTTGTGTGTGGTGTAAGTTGTTAGTCCAGTTTCATTTTTTTGCATGTATCTGTCCAATTTTCCAAAACACCGTTTATTGAAGAGACTGTCTTGACTCCATTGTATGCTCTCCCCTCCTTTGTCAAATATTAATTGAGCATAATGGCTTGGGTCAATTTCTGAAGCTTCTGTACAGCAAAAGAAACCAGCATCAAAATGAAAAAAGGAACCCACTGTTTGAGAACATACCTTCCAATGATAAGGGGTTAATGTCCAAAATATATAAATTAATCATACAACTCAACAAATGGAAGACAAAAAAATCCAATTAAAAATGGGCAGAGGACCTGAATAGACATTTTTTTAAAGAGGACATACAAATGGTGATGAGACAAGTGAAAAAATGCTCAAGTCACTAATCATCCAAGAGGTGCAAATCAAAATGACAATGAGGTACCATCTCAAACCTGTCAGAATTTCTATCATCAACAAATCAATAAATGACAAGTGCTGGCAAGGATGTGGAGAAAAAGGAACTCTCATGCACTGCTGGTGGGAATGCAGACTGGTGCAGCCACTATGAAATACAGTATGGAGTTTCTTAAGAAAAATTAAAAATGGAACTCCCATTTGTCCCAGTGACCCCACTTCTAGGAATATCATAATCTCTCTATATAAAACCTTAATATGCAAACAGACTAAATGGCAAAACAACCAACCAGTGCCATGACCACCAGGGGGTGCACGCAGAACCTGGCATGCATCAGCAGCAAGTGGCAGAGAGTGGAATATGGCAGGCATCTGCCACAGCGGGATGGTGGAGCAGGTGAGCGGGGGCACCAGACCAAGGTGGGGCTCTGGTCACTATCATCAGGGTGAGCCTCTGGTGGTTACTAAAAATTCTTTGCTCCCATGTGCCTCTGTTCCACCTGGCACTTGCACTGGCTGCCAGCGCTGGCCTTGCTTGCACCTGCTGCCCGGCAGCAGGTGTAAGCAGTGGCTATTGGCCCTGATTGCCCCTCTGGGCTTTTCTACCTCCCCCTGCTCCTGAGGGGTGATCAGAGCAGCAGCCACCGCTCGCACCCACTGCTGGCACCGGCCCCAATTGCTCTGCACCTTCAGTGGGTGTGAGCAGGTCCAGGACCATCAGTGCATGGGAGCTGCGGCAGTGGGAGCAGGGCTTCCGGCACACAGGGAACCAGGGGCTGCAGCAGGAGGGGCAGGGCAAAGGTGTGGAGGATGGGCCAAGACCTGCCCTGTGCCCACCACAGCCTTGTGGCCCACAGGTTCTTTCAAGGTGCACGAATTCATGCACTGGGCCCCTAGTGTGAGAATAAACAAGAATGGAGTTTAGGGAGCCACTATTTTGGCCCATGTGACTTGCAGCTCCCCTGGGGCCACAATTCTGAAATGGCAAAAGTCAACCCCTTCCTTTAAATTAGCCACTTGTAAAAGACTGTAAGCCCAAGCTCCAATCAAGTATAAAGGAAAGATCACGTGCTGCAGCAATAAAAAGCTGAGTGGGCTTCCCATTCCATGTGCATGTGCTCCCAGACAACGTGTGTGCCCAACCTTCTGTGCAGAAGTAAAGATATTTGCCTTGCTGCCTGGCTCCCGAGTATGCTTTGTGTAGTACCAGAACTCCTGATTTGGAGGGGTAGTCTTATGTCTAACACTAAAATTCCCAAAACACCAATCAGAAAAGATACATGCAATCCTATGTCCATAGCATCACAATTTACAATAGCTACGATCTGGAAATAGCCAAAGTTCCCATCAGTAGATGAGTGAATTAGAAAACTGTGGGGAGAGACAAAATGGCGATGAAATAGATGGACATGTCCCAAGCCTTGTCCCAGAGTAGATAGAAGGGGCAACTAAATTGAATAACATCCATCCTGAATTGGCAAAGTAGACACGGCTGGTGAGGCAACACAGCTGGGAAGGGCAGAGGTTGCCTGAAGAACAGTAAAATCAGGGATCTGGGCTGGAGAAAATTATGAGACCTCCAAGTCCAGAGAGTCAGAAGGAAGCTGCACAGCACCAAGGCCGCATCCCTTGGGACAGGTGTAACATCTGACTGTGGAAAGTAGGTTGGCAGGACTGCTGATGGCAGAGGATTGTAGATATAAGTCCACATCCATGAGAGGTTGAGCCCAGAGGGGGCAGCCTGGATGGCTGCCCAAGCCACGCCATGTCAGGGAGAGAGGGGTTCGCAGTGGCACAGCTCTTTCCCCTCTTTGGTCTTTGCTTTTATTTGCTAAACCCAGTTCATAGGACCTTTCAAATACAAACACTCATCCGTGGCTGAGGTGTGGACTTGTGGAGTCTGGGGAGAGGTTGGGGAGAAGACCAGTTTAGGGAGACGTGGCTGTGAGTCTGGTGTTGTGTCATACCCGACATGCTGGACCTAAGCAGTCCTTTTCCCCTGAAGAGATAGCCCCTCCCTGCAGTCTCCAGGACACCAATACGGCCACACCCAGACTACACCCTGAGTGCTACAAAGGAATAGCCCCAAAGTGCCTTCAGGGACTGTGTTGAAGAGAGGCCTTTCAGTCCCTGAAAGTGACACAGCAACCTCCCTAACTATAGCCCTGAAACAAAGAGCCACTTGAGAGATTAAGATTGACAGCAGACAGAGAGGCTAAATGGGCAGATTGGTCCTGCCTACTGTCAGTCAAGGCTTCTGGCAAACAATACAACCATCCCCAGAATATACCTGACTGGTACAAAGGATACAAAAAAAAAAAATCTGAATAGTCCCTGAGAGCCCACAGAGACTGGCCTAAAGAGAGGCTGTTCAAATCCGGAAAGCCATACAGCAACCTCCCCAGTTATAGACCTGTCAGAAACAGCTGCTTGAGAGATTAAGATTGAAAGCAGCAGTCAGGCTAAGTGGGAAGACTGGTCCTGCCTGCTGGAAGTCAAGGCTGTGGAGATAGACACAAACAGATAAGTGGTGGACCTCTTGGACTTCAATGATCTAACAGGAAACTGAGAAACGGCAGACAGTACAGAAGAGTGGGATCTTAAACCAGGCCCTATGGGGTATTAAAACTCAGTGGAAACAAACAACACTTAACTTTTTCATTTTTATTTTATTTTACTATGATTTTGTTAGCTCTTTTTTTCTTTTCCTTTAATTTCTTTTTTTTCATTTGTTTATTTTTATTTTTTTAATATTATTTTCATGGTTCTATTTTTATTTATTGATTTTTTATTTTATCCTATTTTTTAAATTAATTACCACCCCTTTTTTTCTTTCTCTTTCTCTTTCTCTTTCTTCTTATCCACTCTTCCTCTTCCTACTTCCTCTATACTGAACTAAGATCCTCCCCATATTCATCCAATTCCTTAACCTTACTTTCTGTATATAAGCTCAGCTTCTACAGATTCTGCCCCCACCCACTTTTCTGGGTGTTTGCATTTTTTGGTTTATCTGTTTGTTCTGTGGTGTTTTCTCCATATATATTTTTCCCCTTTTCTTTTTATTTTCTCTCTTACCATTTTTTCTCTCCTCAATATCATTTGTGTGCTCTTTCTTCTCCCCTAATTCTCTTTTCTCTGGTGGTCACTTACATTGGGTTTATTGGTGTCATGTTTGGTCAATGTGGTAGAGAGCGAGCCACATAACCAGATACCTGGAAAGGAGACTCCATCCATGAATGGGTCAATTACACTCCAGATCCAACTACAGAGGCAAGAAGATGGTGTCAGTGAGGGAGAGAGCATGAGTGGGTGAGGGAGCAAAAAGGGAGTGTATGGACGTGTGGGGTGTGTGCATGTGTACATGAGTGAGGGACAGTTAGATCCTGCAGGACCTTTGGGGGCAAGCAGAATGGGCTCACCTAACTAGGCAGCCCCTGCTAGCATTGCAAACAGTCCTGAGGTGGCCAGCTGTACTGCAGAGGCTGCACCTATTTGAAGGGGAGAAATGCTGTGACTGGGAGCCCAGCTTCACCTCCACCCAGGGTGCCCTCAGACACCAACCAGAACTCTACAGCCATCCCCTCCAGGGACCTGCTGCCTCGGCTGTGGTCCCATGGTTACTGAGACTCCAGCCACCCTGGCCATGGGCTCCTGTAAGTTCCAAAGCACACTCCCCTCTGACCAGCCCAACGTTTTAGCCCAGGGTGCCAAAAAATTTCTATATGTGACACAGCACCAGAGTTAAGTTAGGGTTTTTCAAAATGCTGACACACCAAGCTCAAAAGCTTCGCCATCACTGCTCTATAAGTATGGAGGAAATTGAAGCAGCAAAGAAAAACCCAGGCCAGTCGCTTCACAGGGGAGTTTTAGCAACTTTCATAGAAGAACTAAAACCTACCCTCTTCAGACTATTTCAAAAAATTCAAGAAGAAGGAACACTTCCAAGCTCATTCTATGAAGTCAGCATTACCCTAATACAAAAACCAGATAAAGAAACTATCAACAAAGAGAATTACAGGCCAGTATCCCTGATGAATATAGATGCCAAAATCTTCAACAAAATTCGAGTGAATTGGATCCAGCAGTACATCAGAAAGATCATACAACATGACCAAATAGGATTTATCCTAGGATGCAAGGCTAGTAAAGTAACTGCAAAACAATAAGTGTGATACATCACATAAACAAACTGAGAAATAAAAATCACATACCTCATATCAATTAATGCAAGAAGAGCATTCAATAAATTCCAATACCAACTTTTGATTAAGAAAAAAAACACTCTCAGCAAAGTGGAACTAGTGGTAGCATACGTTAACATAATGACAGACAACATCATAATCAATGGGCAAAAACTAAAACCATTTTTCTTAAGTACAGGAACAAGACAGGGTTGCCCACTTTCACCATTCTTGTTCAGCATAGTACTGGAAGTCCTAACCTCAGCAATCAGACACTAAAAGAAATCAAAGG
>NW_006294592.1:82685-83569 GCF_000327345.1 Myotis davidii | reverse complement strand
AAAAGAGATAGAATAAGACACGAAAAAATGGAAGGATATACCATGTTCATGGATTGGTAGAATCAACATCATTAAAATGTCCATACTACCCAAAGCAATCTATAAATTCAACGCACTCCCCATTAAATTATCAATGGCATATTTCACAGACCTAGAAAAAACTCTCCAAAAACTCATCTGGAATAGAAAAAGACCCTCAATAGCTGCAGGGATCATGAGAAAGAAGAACAAAGTAGGAGGGATTTCAATACCAGATATCAGCTGTATTACAAAGCCACTGTTCTCAAAACTGCTTGGTACTGGCACAACAACAGACACATCAACCAATGGAATAGAACAGAGAACCCAGAAATCAACTGAAACCACTACCCTCAATTAATATTTGACAAATAAGGTAACAGCATACAACGAAGTCAAGACAGTCTCTTCAATAAATGGTGTTGGGAAAATTGGACAGCTACATGCAAAAAAATGAAGCTAGACGACCAACTTACACCATACACAAAAATAAACTCAAAATGGATAAAGGACTTAAACTTAAGACGGGAAGCCATAAAGATTTTAGAGGAATCCACAGGCAGCAAAATCTCAGACATATCCCGAAGCAATATCTTCACTGATATAGCTCCTAGAATAATGGGAACTGAAGAGAAAATAAACAAGTGGAACTACATCAAAATAAAAAGAAACTTCTGCACAGCAAAGGAAACCATCAACAAAACAACAAGAACGCCCACTGCATGGGAGAACATATTTGCCAATGTTATCTCTGATAAGGGTTTAATCTCTAACATTTACAGGGACTCATACGACTTAACAAAAGGAAGATAAACAATCCAATCCAAAAAATCAGCAAGGGATCTAAACAAATACTTTTCTAAAGG
>NW_006294592.1:80200-82008 GCF_000327345.1 Myotis davidii | reverse complement strand
AGACAGAGAAGGATAGATCAGAGATTCAAACCTCAGAGGGAAGGCAGGGGAGAGTGAGGGTAAGGGGAGAGATCAACCAAAGTACTTGTATGCATGCATATAAGCAAAAGCAATGGACACAGACACCAGAGAGGTGAGGGCATGAGTAGGGGGTTTGGGGGAAAAGGGGGAATAAGGACACATATGTAATACCTTAATCAATAAAGAAAATTTTAAAATAAGAAAACTGTAGTACACCTACACAATGGAATACTATGCAGCTGCAAGAAATAGGATTTTTTACCCTTTGAGACAGCATGGAAAGACCTGGAGAGTATTATGCTAAGTGAAATAAGTGAGAAAGACAAAATTCACATGAATTCACATGACCTCGCTTATATGTGGAATCTAATCAACACAATAAATTGATGAATAAAGTAGAACCAGAGCCATGGAAACAAGGAACAGATTGATGAAGCTCAGATGGAAGTGGGGGGACGGTAAGAGATTAAATTTAACTTATATGCATATATTCATTGTCCATGAGCACATATAGTAGGGTGGTGAAGGCCTGTGGCTAGGTAGGAATGGTGTGGTGGAGAGCAAGGGGGAGAAATTAAAGGGGGAGAAATCAAAGGGGGACATAGTACTCTCAACAACAAAAAAAAATTTTTAAAATTAAAGCCACATTGAAAAAATAAAGAAGAATATATATTCACAATTGCAATATAATTGAATTTTGCACAAAAAAACCTGTGGTATGCAAATAAAGATATTTAATAAGACACACTGATATTCTCCTTCTTGTGTCTTTCACTAGTTAAATTAAAATTGTAATAATGGTAACATGTGTAATCAGCTCCCATTTCATTGTGTATAGTATAGTAAAATATTTAAATTTTTCCTATACTATACACAATGAAATGGGAGCTGATTTAAAAATTTAAAAATATTTAAATTTTTCCAAAATGAAATACCAACCCCAAGCTTGTTCTAAAGTCTGCATTGAGGATTTACTAAGGAAAGCCTTTGTACAAATAGTATTAATGGAGAAAATATGAGCCTGGGAAGAGAAGCTGGTGAGTGCACCAAAACATGAAATACAGTCAGTTATGTAAAGTGCAGGCATCATGTGCATGAAATAAATGTTTTTAGGCACTACAGATTAAGTCATGTGTGGGAAGCAATAAAAACAGAGATCTGGTCCCTACCAAACTGCTTGTTTTATAATAGCCTCAAGTGCACAAAATAATATAAAACATATGATATGGTAGAATTTAAAGATCTGGTACTGCTCTGGGAAATGCTTTCTCAGACAGAGTTACCAGATTTAGAAAATGATAGAGGAAACCAGGTTAAAGTGGGATTTCACATAAACAATGACTGATTTTTAGAAAATGATTTCCCAGGAAGTATTTGTTTCAAATAATAATAGTAAATGATGAAATTTTCAGCAAATTAAAATAAAAATTTTGGGGGGTAATGCAATGAGCTATTCATAAACCTAGATTTATTTATTTTCACATTTTTTTTGCACGAAAAGCGTACACTTTATTTTATGAAATAAGGGTGACACTGAATAATATATTTTGTTGTTTCTTAATTGCCAAAATTAAAAGTGATTACATGTTGATTTTTACTATTTTAGATTTATATCAATTTGTGTGTATATGTATCTATAAATTTCCTTTAACTGCTATTTAGCATTTCATCATGTAAATATACTATATTTATGTGGTCTCCAGTTGATTAGATAATTTTGTTTTAAATTTTTCCATTAAAACAATGCTGGCTTCAGCATTCTTGTACATGTATCCTTATGTATCGGG
>NW_006294592.1:70019-80185 GCF_000327345.1 Myotis davidii | reverse complement strand
CGGGGGGGGGGGGAGGTCTCTATTTTCCTCATCCAGCACAGAAAGAGGAATGAACCGGTTCTTTGAGTAGAGGTGCTTGGGATTGAGAAATGAAATAAAGAGACAAGACACAAAAATAGAAGGAGAAGCTGGGACTGGGTGGGCTTCTGCCCTCTGATGGAAGGACAGAATGACCAACACCGGAAGTAAGTTTCATTTATGCTCAAAGTAACAGGAAGTTATATCACATCTGGGTGGGCCTTGAGTTCCTGGCGACATAATGGGATCCACCCCCCTAGCACCTGGGCTGAAAAGGTCAGACTGATTGGCATCCTTGCCTTTAGGCTAGGTGACATGCGAACTCATTTTTTTTGGTTGATTTTTCTTTGTTAAATGGCATTTAAATATATAAAATAAATATAAAAAATATAAATCTTTGTTTTACTATGGTTACAAATATCAAAAAAAAATTCTATATGTGACACAGCACCAGAGTTAAGTTAGGGTTTTTCAAAATGCTGACACGCCGAGCTCAAAAGGTTCGCCATCACTGGGCTAGGAGCACATCCAGAGTGTGGCTCTGCCTGCGCCCTGGATTCAGTTGACAATATTTTTAAGAATGCCCGTTGTGCCTTGCCAGGGGCCCCAGACACTTATGTACAGTGTATTTATATAAAATATATATCTGACTTGTAATTACAGGATTGTTAGGGTCTGCACAATTCCAATTTTACAAAGTTCTAGCAATCTTCTTTCTAAATTGGCTGAGTACGTTTTAACTCCATTAGCAATGTATAAAAGTGCTGTTTATCTCATATGCTCACTGCATTTGTTATCTTCAGACATTTTTACCAACATTATTGAGAAATAGTTGACATATATCATTATTTAAGGCTTACAATGTATTGTTATGGTGAGTCCATGATAATCTGATATAGCCACTCTTTTCCCACAACTCTTTAACCCCCATTAGCACCTATATTTTTACTACTCACTCAAAGGAATGTTCTTTGATTTTTAGAGAGTGGGGGAGGGAAGGAGAGAGAGAGAGAGAGTGAGAGAGAGAGAGAGAGAGAGAGAGAAATGAGAGAGAGAGAGAGAGAAACATCAATTGGTTGCCTCCCACATGAGAAGTCCAGGGATTGAACCCAAAACATAGTTAGGCACCCGAATCTGAGACCTTTCTGACAATGCTCCAACCAACTGAGCCACACAGGCCAGGGACTCATTAGCATCCTTTATGGCCTTCTTATGCTCTGGACTAGCCTGCTATATCATCCAATCCTGCCACTGATTTTCAAAGTTCACTTTATAGTGACCACACTGAGCCTTCCTTCTCTGGCCAAAGCCCTCTGCTCCAGGTCTCCTTTCATCAGTCAGAGCTCTTTAGTTCTTTAATTTCACATTCACAAATCAGATTAACTAATTTTCACTTAGGAATTATTGTATGATTAATGATTTAAAGGGCTATACTTCTCAGTTTGAATTTGCATTAATTCTTGTCAAGGTGAGAGACTAATACCCCAAGGAGAATGAGATTGAGTGGTGGGCATGATCACACAAGAGGTTGTTCAGAGTGACATTCAATCATATCACTAATGTACCACAATTAGTCAGCATACTTAAAGATTAAAGTGTTCTGATTAACTTAGTTCAGATTTGTGTTTAACTAAAATATAACTCAAATCCTTTTTACTTGAGTACTTAGAAAAATGCATGAACATTCATGCATTTTTCTAAGTACTCAAGTAAACTAAATGCAAGATAGCCTGGTGACCATGCTAAAATTTTTGCTGAATATACAGGACTTTGGATTCATCCTTCTGAGCATCAGTTTCCAGTTAAAACTGTAGATGGAAATGAAGATGGAAATAAGTAAGCCAATTGTGCTGTGTACTTAGTCCAGGATATTCAGTTGGTCTTTGAACAACATGAGTTTGGACTATGTGATTCCACTCACACACAATTATTTTCAATAGATACTATCAACATATTTTCTCTTCCTAATGATTTTTAATAACATTTTCTTTTTTTCTAGGTTATTGCATTGTAAGAATACAGTATATAATATATATGTACAAAATATGTGTTAATTGGCTGTTTATGTTATTTGTAAGGCTTCTGGCCAATAGCAGTCTATTAGTAAAGTTTTGAGGAAGTCCAAAGTTATACAGAGATTTTTGACTGTGCTGGGGGTGGGGCAGTGGCAGCCTTAACCCTCACCTTGTTCAAGGGACAACTGTAATCCAAAAGATAGTCATTTTTTCCTTTTGTTATTACTAAATCATTGATGTCAGATGTGATGTTTTTATGTTTTCCTTAATTACAGTTTTACTATGCCTGCAATTTTCTAATTTTTATATTATGATAACTTGATATTTCATGTATGATATTATGACAGTGTATCATAATACTGATTGCAGTCTACACATACCCAGTTTATAAGTTTTACACTTCTTAAATGTCTCCTGAAAATGCAATAATAAAATGTAGTTATCACTGTTACAGGATCCCAGGAGGAATGAAGAAACTGGGGTAGGAAAGTTAAAACAAGGCCAAACAGTGTTGGCAATTTGCATCCAGCTTGTAACTAACAAGCCATTATCTTCCCCAGCCAAGGACAAGAGAGCAAATGGTTTAAAAAAACACCTCTCTAATGAGGGAATTCAGAAAGGGAGGGGGAAAATAAGGCCATTTTATTCCCTAAAAGCCAACAATCTCAAGGCTTGGCAAGATAAAGGTGCCAGATGCTTTTCGTGAATTCTGGGAAGGCCACAACAGAGAAAAAAAAAAGACCTTGAGAATTAATCTATACCAAAATAGTCAGCAAAGTATTTTTGAAACCTATAGACAGGAGAGTATATAATGCCTCAGACCCCCATCCAACTTGCTCTTCAGATTAGCTGAGAGCATGCCTGTGCTTCATAAGCTAAATGTATAAGTTTGCTTGTCTTGCTTTTGCTTTTTTCAATAAAGATGCATGCTTTAATTGATGTAATGACTGCTTTTCACAACGCAATCAAAGTCTCTTGTATAAATACGTTTATACGAAAAGACAAATATGAGGTTGGGGACAGCCCTCTCCCACTGACTCGGGAGACTGTCCTGCAACACCTCTCTGGTGTTGGTGAGAGGTGCCTATAACATCACCTTGGAAATTGCTTACAGAAAGACACTTCAGAGTTTGTCACCCAGGATCATCTTCATGTGTAACAATACAGTTTTCTGGCACATAATAGCTGCTCAATGAATGTGATTGAAAACTTGAATGAATTAGCAACCAGGTTCACCTTAAATTTGTAAGTTAGTGTTTCCCCCTGGAAATCTATCAAATCGCTATGTTTATTTACAAAAGAACCAAAATAACTCTTTGATTAGATGTTGCTAGAGTGGCTATTTGAACAGCATTACTCCACTGCCTCCTCATTTGATTGTGGCCTCCAACAGGATAAAAAAGAAAATATTCCTCCCAAAAAAAAGTACACATTTATCAGATGAAATGACATGGAAAGCCAGAAGTCTTCTTTTCTCCTCTGAGTAATTATGGAGTGTGCTTGGAAAAAAATGATTATAAATTTAGCTGAATAGGGCTTATTCTCCATAAGCCAAAGGTCCAGCCTGAATCAATTGATCAACAGAGATAGCTTTTAAAACATAGTGTTGCATTAATGTGCTCTGCACATTTTATTCAGAAAAAAAATGCTTGTATTACTAAAAATGCCCTTACTTATGTTTCACCCCGACAGTATGTGTGTGTGTATATATATATACATACATACATATATATACCTGCCTGCCTGCCTGATTGCCCCTAACCACTGTGCTGCCGGCCTGCTTGCCCCCAACTGCTCCCCCTGCTAGCCTGCTAGCCTGATTACCCCCAGCTGAGCCCCAATGATAGCCTGCTCACCCCGAACTGCCCCCCTCCACTGGCCTGATCACTGACAACTGCCATCCCATCCTGGCCTGATCACCCACAAGTGCCCTCCCCTCTTGGCCCCTAACAGCCTCTACCTCGGCCCCGTCATCATGGCTTTGTCCAGAAGGTCTCCTGGAAGGTCTCCCAGTCAAATTAGCGTATTACCCTTTTATTAGTATATATGTATATATTAGTTAATTAGTTACTGCAGATTTCCTCCTTCTGGAACTAAAGACAAAGATGCTATATGCTAGTTTTTCTTCCTCTTTGTGGTTTCTGGAAACATATCGAAGAGAAAATTTTACAAGTCTTAGAAGCAGCAGAAGTTTAGCTTACTTAGCATGTGAAGAAACATGAAAACTTTTGGGGTTTGGAGCCTTAACAATTTGAAACTGGTGAAAATGTTAAAATGCTGTTTTTTACCACTGACCCCTCTTTTTGTGTCTCTTGCCAGCTGCATTCTTTAGTCACTAATTCATGCAGTATGGTTTGCAAGAAACTTTAAAGCAATATTTTCGCTGCTGCTTTCCTTACATTTTCATTTGTGGCCTAAATGATTTATGTAGGAAATATTTACTTTGAGGCTTTGGTTTGGCTCAGAAAATGCCAAGTGATCAAACCCAAGCAATGAGTCAATTGATCTCAGCAATGGAACCTTTGAGTGTAGAATAACGTACAAGCAAGCTGCTACAAAAAGATTCCAAATTATATTTACAAATTTAGTGATGCTAATGCTTCCATGCCTAAAATACAGATAGAAAGTTGAATTCTTTCTGAGTTTATTTATTTATTTTTGTCTTCAGCATCTTCCTGAAAAAAATAAGATAAAAATAGATGGTAAGGTTTATCTTTGATGGTTCTAGCTGTCCTTTTCTCCACTTGGCCCTCTCTCCTTTTCTGATTTCTTTCTAATTCTTGTTCAATTTTATTTTCAGGAAATATTTGTGAATGTGAGATCTTATATATGTATTCTAGGTAACCTCAGTCTCTTACAGTAGAAGTGGAGTTTCTGCATCCTTGAAAGCCTGCAGTATTTTTTTTTTTATTCAGTAACTTTCCTGTATCTTTGAAACCATGCTATGTAAGCATACACTTACTCTAAGGCTGCTTCCAATGTAACCCATTTATAAACTATATGATAACTTTATGTACCCCAAACTAAGATAAACCTCTACATTTTATTGTCTCTTTTGGGGAAAAGACACACACACACACACACACACACACACACACACACACACACCACTTTCCAGTCATTGAAGTAGATGTATATGAAACAATATGCAAAACCAAGGAAAGCTTTTCTATAACAGTGTATTTTTATGAGTGCAAAATATGTTACATAAATAACTTTTGAGATTACAGATATGAACTTAAAATGGTTAAACTGACTTTCAAGTAAATATGATTTGTTTTCCAATTTATTTTTTTAATTTTAATTACATTTATTAGGGCGACATTGATTAATAAGATTATATGGGTTTCAAGTGTACAATTCTACAATACAGCAATTTTCAACTGCCATGCCGCGGCTGGCACACTGGTGTCCACTCAAAAATTTTAAAACAAGCAATATCTGAGTATTTAGTCAGGGGTACTGACTTCTTTTCTCTTAGATTGCCAAATTAAAAAATAACAACAATAGCTATCAAATGTGAATTAATCAAAATTATACCTATTTTTGTCAGATTGGCCAAAATACAGTATATTTTTGATGTGCTACAGAATGTTAGTACTTTAAGTGTGCCATGAGATGAGAAAGGTTGAAAATCCCTGCTATAATACATTATCTGTATATTGCATTGTGTGTTCACCACCCAGTCAAATATCCATCTATCAACATTTATCCCTCCTCTACTACCTTCTACCTCCTTCACCCCATTTCAGTGGTGTTTTTACTCCCATCATGAGTAGTTTAAAGCTACAAAAGAAGAGTCACTGAAGTAGAAATTGGTGAAGTATGCACACAATGGGTCTATTACACCTGTAAGAGCTGGTTTCCTCACACATCTGAAGAGTTGTCATCTTATCCTATTTTGAGATAATTACAATATATAGAAGGGGACCCCACAGAAAGCACTATTTAAAGAAAATAATAACTTGCTAATCAGGCAAGTACAAATTTCAATGAGACGCATTTTTTAAAGTAAGTTTGGTGAGGTTGGTGAGATACTTCCTGGTACCCACTGAATCTCACCACGTTAATTCCCCATCGTTAATAGTTCCTCAGTATAATATGGCATCTAAGGACTGATTTGGTATGGAAGTCTTAGAAATTAATATCCCATAAGACCTGCCTTTCTGAGCATGTTTTATGCCTCTATTCTTAATTATTGAGCTTTTCAATTTTAGATTTAGTTAACAGTACAGAAATTAAAATAATGAACAATGTTAAATTGAGCAAACTTATATAAGGAACCACAGAGTTTATGAGCTATTCATACTATTTCATTATTTTCCCTCCTATAAGTTCAATTATTGGCAAGCCTCATTTGTCTTAAGCTTAACTGATTTATTACTTCTTGTTGTTGATATATTCTTACAATACTGTTGCCTTCTTTGCTTTGATATGTCAAAATGTGCACTAAGAAATGGAAGTCCCATGAGTCTGAATAAGAGGCCTAAAACCTAATGTACAGGACCAATAGACATCTGTATACTAGAATTTTCCAGGTTAGCTTTCAAGTCAAATATGCCTTAGGAATTGGATTCTGCACTTAGTGGCCTGGGATAAGGAAGGAAAATTGAAATAAAAACAGAGAAAAGGGTTTTCATATACACTCACAAATATGTATGTTAATTGAAATGATGTGAATTATAGTGGACTTCATAAAAATAGTATCATTGTCTAATAAATGGCAAGTACAGTACTAGGACTAACGGTTTGAGGACAAAATAATTTATGAGGAAAAAGAAACTCGCTTTTTTCCACACTTTCCAGAAGTATTAATCCACTCACTGCAAGTGTATCAATCCCAAGGTAGGTTTAAAATGCCTATGTGTAACTTAGTGTTGAAAAGTATTCTAGTGTTTTTCAGGAAAAGGTTTTAAAAATTCATATGATCCTGTCCATTCTAGCCCTTGACCAAATAGAGAAGTTGAATTTGTCTTTAATAGCTCCTCTCTTTTTGAGATATTCCTCTTTCCTGTATCTGGCACTTGTCCCATCATATACCATAGTTCCCTAGTGATATTAATCCCCTCTTCATTAATTGTTACTATCAGACCTATCATCAAAACATTTTGACATATTTGAATGACCTTGTTTCACTCTGGAGAGTCCAACCTTGATTTCTCATAAAATATATTAGTCCCATTATCTGTCTTTCAAAATTCTGTCTGCTTGGATCAGATAAACCTATGAACACAGGGAGAAAATTATGAAGGGGTCACTATAATAAAATAATCATTTATTTGTACACATAACAAAATTTACCATTTTAATAACTTTAAAGTGTTCAAAGCCATGGTATTATAAACATTTAAAATGTATTACAACAAGCAATGCAGAAACAGACTCATAGATACAGAGAACAAGCTGATGGTTTCCAGATGGTAGGGGTATTAGGAGGCTGGGTGAGAAAAGAGAAGGGATTAAGAGTACAAATTGGAAGTTAGAAAATAGTCATGGGAATGTGAAGTACAGCATAGGAAATATAGTCAATAATATTGTAATAACTATGTATGGTGCCAGTTGGATACTGGAAATATCAGGGGAAACACTTTGTAAAGTATATGACTATCTAACCACTCTGCTGTACACCTGAAACTAATATAATATTGAATGTAAACTGTAATTAAAAATAAAAATTAGAATTTTTAAATTGTAGTATAATTTCATCACTATCGAATTAGTTAAAAAAAAAACTATATTACCTGAAACAGAAACCCTATAAACTCACTTCTCACTTCCCCCAAGCCCTCCACAGCCTAAGACAATAACTAATCTGCTTTTTGTGTGTATGGATTACAATTTTATTCAATGGAACCATACAATATATGCCCTTTAGTTTCTGGCTGCTTTCACCTACCATTATATTTTCAAAGTTCAACCATGCTGTAGTTTACATAATTACATCCTCCCTTTTATGACTAACAATATTATATTGTATTGATATACCACATTTTGTATATCTATTTACCAGTTGATGGATGTTTGAGTTTCCTCCACTTTAATTATTGTGGGTAGTGCTGCTATATTTCAGGAACAAATTTTGTTTGAACACCTGCTTTTAATTCTTTCTGGTATATGCCCATGAAAGAAATTGCTGTATTATATGTTATTTCAAAGAGAGAAGCATCAATGTGAGAGAGATTCATCAATTGGTTGCATTCTGCCCCTTCCAGAGCCGGGGATCAAACCTGCAACTAAGGTACCCTTGACCAAAATTGAACCTGGGACCTTTCAGTCTGGGGGCCAGTACTCTATTCACTGAGCTGAACCTGCTAGGGCTGAATTAATTTTTAAATAATGTGTGGGGTAAGCATCAAACTTCATCCTTTTGAATCTGGATACCCCAGTGACATTGTTGAAGGGTTCCCTATTCTCCACATTCATATCAGCAATTGTTATCTTTTATCTTTTTGATAGCTGTCATTCTAATACACATGAAGTGATATCTAATTGTGGTTTTAATTTGCATTTTTCTAATGACTAGTTATGTTGAGCATGTTTTCATGTACCTGTTGACCTTTCATATAGCCTTTGTCTAGTTTTAAATTTTGTTTGCTATTGAGTTGTTATTTATATATTTTTTAGACATTAACCTCTTCTGAGGAATATGGATTGCAAATATTTTTACCAGTTAATAGGTTCTCTATTCACTTTGTTGATGGTTTATTTGCTGTGCATAAGTTATTTTAGTCTGTTATGTTTCCACTTGTTTATATTTAATTTTGTTGCATGCTTGTTAGATGTCATATAAAAAATTACTACCAAAACCTATGTCAAAGAGTTTTATTCCTACATATTTCCAGCTGTTTAATGTTTTAAGGTCTTATATTTAAATCTTTAATCCACTTTGAGTTCATTTTTGTTAGTGGTGTCAGGTATAGCTCCAGTTTATTATTTTACTCATGAATATCCAATTATCCCAGCACCATTTATTGAAAAGATTATATTTTATCCATAGAGCATTCTTCACTCCCTTGTCAAATATAGTGAACCATATATATGCTTGGGTTTATTTCTGGGCTCTCAATTCTGTTCCATTTGTCTGTTTTTATGCTGGTATCATATGGTTGTTGATTTTTTCAATTCTTTTTTTAAAAAATTTCTTATCTAAAGTCTTACATGTGTCTCCTTTTTCCCTGCTTGACACCCCCCCCCCAACAAGCCCACCTCTGGCAAGACCCCACTGCCCCAGTGTCTGTGTCCATTGGTTATGGTAATATGAATGCATACAAGTCCTTTGGTTGCTCTCTAACCACCCCCTCCCCTGCCATTTGTCTCTGAATCTATTCTTGAGTGAGATCATGTGGTATTTTTCCTTCATTGACTGGCTTATTTCACTTAGCATAATGCTCTCCAGTTCCATCCATGCCGTTGCAAATGGTAAGAGTTCCTTCCTTTTTAGAGCAGCATAGTATTGCATCGTGTAGATGTACCACATTTTTCTAATCCATTCATCTACTGATGGGCACTTAGGTTGTTTACAGATCTTAGATATGGTAAATTGTGCTGCTATGAACATAGCGGTGCATATCCTTACTGACTGGTGTTTCTGTTTTCTTGGGATATAGTCCTAGAAGTGAGATTACTGGGTCAAATGGGAGTTCCATTTTTAACCTTTTGAAGAAACTCCATACTGTCTTCCAAAGTGGGTGCAGCAGTCTGCATTCTGACCGTCAGTGCACAAGAGTTCTTTTTCTCTACATCCTTTCCAGCATTTGTCCTTTGTTGATTTGTTGATTATAGCCATTCTGACAGGTGTGAGATGGTATCTCACTGTTGTTTGGATTTGCATCGCTCAGATGATTAGCGACTTTGAGCATGTTTACATATGTCTCTTGGCCTTCAGTATGTCCTCTTTCAAAAACTGTCTATTTAGGATTTTTGCCCATTTTTTTTAATTTCATCATTTATCTTCCTTTTGTTGTATGAGTTCTTTGTAAATTTTGGAGATTAAACCCTTATCTGAAATATCATTGGAACAGATGTTCTCCCAGTCAGTGGGCTTTCCTATTGTTTTGTTGATGTCTTTTGCTGTGCAGAAGCTTTCTATTTTGATGTAGTGCCATTTGTTTATTTTCATTTTCTCCTTAGTCT
>NW_006294592.1:67878-69693 GCF_000327345.1 Myotis davidii | reverse complement strand
TGTCTCTGTTCTTGTGCCAGTATCAAGCAATTTTGAGAACCGTGGCTTGGTAATATAGCTTGATAGCTGGTATTGTGATCCCTCCAACTTTGTTCTTTCTCAGAATTGTTGTGGCTATTCAGAGTTTTTTTTATTCCAGATGAATTTTTGGAGAGCTTTTTCTAGATCTTTGAAATATACTGTTGGTATCATAATGGGGATTGCATTAAATCTGTACATTTTGTTGGTTAGTATGGACATTTTAATGATATTGATTCTACCAATCCATTAACATGGTATGTTCTTCCATTTGTTTATGTCTTCCTCTATCTCTTTTTCCAATATCCTGTAGTTTTTCAGTACAGGTCTTTTACCTCCTTAGTTAAGTTTATTCCTAGGTATCTTCATTTTTCTTGTTGTTGTTGCAATGGTAAATGGGATTGTTTTTTTTAGTTTCTCTTTTGGAGAGTTTATTATTAGTGTATTAAAATGCCATCAATTTCTGAGTGTTGTTGTTTGTTTGTTTGTTTGATTGATTCTCTTTCTTTGAGTTCATTATTGGTGTATTAAAAGGCTATAGATTACTGGGTGTTAATTTTGTATCCTGCTACATTGCTGAATTCATTTATTAAGTGTAGAAGTTGGAGTCTTTGGTATTTTCTGTGTACAGTATCATGTCATCTGTGAATAAGGACAATTTTACTTCTTCTTTCCAATTTGGATGGGTTTTATTTCCTCTTATCTGATTGCATGGCTAGCACTTCCAGTACTATATCAAACAGGTGTAGTGAAAGTGGGAATCCCTGTCTTGTTCCCCTTCTTAAGGGAAATGAGTTTAGCTTTTGCCTATTGAGTATGATGTTGGCAATAGGTTTGTCATATAAGGCATTTATTATGTTGAGATATGATCCACCTATTCCCACTTTGCTGACAGTTTTTATCAAGAAAGGGTGTTGGATTTTGTCAAATTCTTTTTCTGCATCAATTGATATAATTATGTGATTTTTGACAGTCAATTTGTTTATTTGATGTATCACATTTATCGATTTGTGGATATTGTACCATCCTTGCATCCCCGGAATAAACCCAACGTGGGCATGGTGTATGATTTTTCTAAAGTAATGCTCGATCCTATTTTCTAGATTTTTGTTGAGGATTTTATCATCTATGTTCATCAAGGATATTGGCCTGTCATTCTTCTTTTTTTGT
This sequence comes from Myotis davidii, assembly GCF_000327345.1. Classification (NCBI taxonomy): domain Eukaryota; kingdom Metazoa; phylum Chordata; class Mammalia; order Chiroptera; family Vespertilionidae; genus Myotis; species Myotis davidii. The sequence goes on along the minus strand of NW_006294592.1, from coordinate 68,505 downwards.
GATGTCTTTATCTGATTTTGGAATTAGGGTAATGCTGGCTCCATAGAAAGAGCTTGGAAGTGTGCCTTTCTCTTGAATTTTTTGGAATAGTCTGTGTAGGATAGGTTTTAGTTCTTTGAATGCTTGGTAGAACTCCCCTGTAAAGCCATCCGGACCAGGGCTTTTGTTTGCTGGAAGATATTTGATCACTGCTTCAATTTCTTCGGTAGTTATTGGCATATTCAGGTTTTTTTATTCTTCCTGATTGACTTTTGGGAGCTTGTATTTTTCTAAAAATATGATTATTTTATCTAGGTTGTCCATTTTTTTGGGGGGAATAGAGTTGCCCATAGTATTTTTTCATATTCCTTTGTATTTCTGTGGTATTCATTATTACTTCACCTACTTCATTTCTGAATTTGTTTATTTGGTTCCTCTCTCTTTGCTTCTTGGTGAGCTTGGCTAGAGGTTCATCAATCTTGTTTATCCTTTTGAAGAACTAGCTCTTGGTTTCATTGATATTTGGTCTTATTTTTTGTTTGTTTGTTTTGGGGTTTTTTTTTGTCTCTATTTCATTTATTTCTGTTCTGATCTTTATTATCTCCTTCCTTCTTCTGAGGCTGGGCTTTTCTTGTTGCTTTCTTTATA
>NW_006294592.1:61539-62167 GCF_000327345.1 Myotis davidii | reverse complement strand
CGGCCTTGAACAACCACTTCAAAAAGACAACTAAAAGACGAAACGGACATCATCCAGAACCACAGGAAAGCTGGCTGAGTGGAAATTCTACAACTAGGAGGAAAGAGAAAAACACTGAGACTCAGAGGAGGCGCAGTGCGGAAGTGAGATACTCAGGTGCGGAGTGCATGCGGAGCGGGCTGGCGGCGCAGAGGGCGCGGTTGTCGTTTTCAATCGGGAGGGAGTCTCAGGATCTGAGCTCCAGTTCCGGGTGAGTCTCTGGGGACCCAGACTCATACAGGAGAAGCGGGACTGTCTGGTATCAGTCAGAACTCGAGGGCAGCTTTCTCTCAGAGGGGCTTGCAGTGATTGCAGGGACACTGAGAAGGGGGCCTCTGAGAACAGCCATAACTGCTAGCCCCGCCCTGTTGATCCTGTGAGACCCGCCCCATTCAAGCCCTGCAAGGAGGCTTTTGCTGGATAACCTAAGGCAGAGGCTAGATTAGTACCTCCCTAGAGATCCAGGAGCCAATGCTTCTTTTTAAAAAACTTTTGTTTTATTGCTTAAAGTATTAAAAATGTCTTTTTTTGTTTTCTCCCCTTGACCTTCCCCCAGCATCCCCTAACCCCCAGGGTCTTGTGTTCATTC
>NW_006294592.1:39771-61139 GCF_000327345.1 Myotis davidii | reverse complement strand
AGTCTGACAGGTGTGAGATGCTGTTTTGATTTGCATCTCTCAGATGATTAGTGACTTTGAGCATGTTTTCATATGGCTTTTGGCCTTCTGTATGTCTTCTTTTGAAAAGTGTCTATTTAGGTCCTTTGCCCCTTTTTTGATTGGATTGTTTATCTTCCTTTTGTTAAGTTGTGTGAGTTCTCTATAAATGTTGGAGATTAAACCCTTATCGGTGTCTCTTTGCTTCTTGGTGAGCCTGGCTAGAGGTTCTTCAATCTTGTTTATCCTTTCAAAGAATCAGCTCTTGCTTTTGTTGATCTTTTGTAGTTTTTGTTGTTGTTGTTTTCTATGTCATTTATTTCCTCTCTGAACTTTATTTTCTTCTGCTTACTCTGGACTATTCCTATTGCTCTTTCTAACTCTTTGAGTTGTAGGGTTAGATAATTTATTAACATTTTTTCTTGTTTTTTGAGGTAGGCCTGTAGAGCTATGAACTTCCCTCTCAAGACTGCATTCACTGTGTCCCATAGATTTTGGATTGTTGTTTGTTGAAATGATGCTTTTTATTTCTTCTTTGATTTCTTGGGTAAACCAATCATTGTTTAATAGCATGCCATTTAGCCTCCAGGTGTTTGATTTGTTTTATTTTTACTTTAGTTGATTTCTCATTTTATGCCATTGTGATCTTAGAAGATTCTTGATATGATTTCTTTGCTGGTGCCCCATTATGTGGTCTATCTTTGAAAATGTCCTATGTGCACTTGAGAAGAATGTATGTTTCCTGGCTTTGTGGTGAAATGTTCTGAAGATGTCAATTAATTCCATCTGATCTAGTGAGTCTTTTAGGATTGATGTTTCTTTTCTGATTTTTTATTTAATGGATTTGTCCAGTGGTCTTAGTTGGGTATTAAAGTCCCCTACCATTACTGTATTGCTGTCAATCTCTCCCTAGATATCCTCCAAAAAAATGTTTTAATGTATTTGGGTGCTTCTGTATTGGGTGCATATATGTTTACCAGAGTTATATCTTCTTGTTGAAATGCTCCCTTTAGTATTATGAAGTGGCCTTCATTATCTCTTGTTATTGCCTTCACTTTGAGGTCTAATTTGTCAGATATAAGTATTGCTACCCCGGCTTTTTTTAAATTTCCATTTGCCTGAAAAACCTTTGCCATTCCTTCACTATCAGTCTGTGTGAGTCATTTTTTTCTGAGGTGGGTCTCCTGTAGACAGCAGATATATGGATCATGCTTTCTTATCCATTCAGCTACCCTATGTCTTTTTTTTATAGCAAAGGTGAAAAATTTATTGAAGAATAAGTACAGACTCCCATGTGGGGAAAGGAAAAGAATCTCACAGCACAGACTCCCAAGTGGGGAGGGGGAAGTGTCCCCTACCTTATGTCTTTCAATTGGGGTATTTACTCCATTTACTTTTAAAGGTATTAGTGATAGGTACTCATTTGTTGCCATTTTGTTTATTCTTCATGCCTGTTTTCCTTCTTCTCTTCCTATTTCTTCTTTTTACAGGAGACCCTTTTAGCATTTCTTGCATTGCTGGCTTGGTGGTATCAAACTCCCTTAGTCCTTTTTTGTCTGTGAAGCTCCTGATTTCATCCTCAGCTTTGATTGATAGCCTTGCTGGGTACTGTATTCTTGGATTCAGACCCTTGCTTTGCATCACTTTGTATATCTCATTCCATTCTCTTCTAGTCTGATGTGTTTCTGTTGAGAAATCAGTCGACGGTCTGATGGAAGATTCTTTGTAGGTAACTTTTTGTCTCTCTCTGGCACGCTTTAAGATTCTTACTTTGTCTTTGGTGTTTGCCAATTTAATTATAATGTGTCTTGTTGATGGTCTTTTGGGGTTCATCTTGTTTGGGACTCTGTGAGCTTCTTGGACTTGAATGTGTTTTTTCTTCCCAATATCAGGGAATTTTTCTGTCATTATTTCTTGAAACAGGTTTTCTATTCCTTGCTCAGTTTCCTCTCCTTCTGGGGCCCTTATGATGCGGATGTTGTTTCAATTCCTGTTGTCCTAAGTTCCCTTAGGCTCTACTCCAGGTCCTCTGCTTCTTTTAGTCTACTGTTGATGCTGTCTGCAGCAATGTCATTCTTCATTTCTTGTTTTTTCTTCCTTTCCTCTTGATTCTTACACATATTGTTGAATTTGTCTTCCATCCTTTTCAGCATCGTTATGACTATTGCTCTGATTTCTTTCTCTGACAAATTTCTTGCCTCTATTTTTGTTTACTTCCTTTTCCTATGATTCCTCTTTTTGTTTTGTACGCAGGCTGTTTCTTTGTCTCCCCATGTTCACTTCTCTCAGAGTGTCTGGTTATTTAGCTTTTTCTCTCCTGTGTTGACTCTCTCTCCAGGCGATCTCTGACCTTTCCATCCATGGATTACCTCATCATATTACCTCATCAGCTGTGTTTAATTCACCAATTCTGGGTGGGTGTTATTCGATTCAGCTGTTTCTTCTCTCTGCTCTGTGACAAGGTTCAGGACCCGACCATATATTCGGCCGTCACCTTGTCTCCCCCTGGACAAACTTTTTAGGTACTCATGGCTGGTGAGGCTGGAGTCTTGATGTTCTTGGGTTTGCAGCTGAGGCAGCTGGTCCCTGGGCGTTATGGTTGTAGGGTCCCGGGAGGTATCTGAGGTCTCCCCGGTTGAAGGTAAGGCTGGACTTCTGATCATAGCTGCTCTTCCCTTCAAGATGGGCACGTCTCTGTGGCAGAGTCGGTCGCTCTGGGAGAGATTTCAGTAATAGTAGATTCTGCCAGGATAGGGGAGCCTGCTCTGCCTGTCCCCAACAGTCCTGTGGAATATAACTGTCATTCACTCACAATTACAGACACTACCTGCACATCCACGTACTCTCCTTTCGCTCTCACACTCACACACTATCTTGCAGCCTGTCGTCCCATCAGCCGCCATTTTGGATCTTCTCACTCATTTAGCCTTCTTAAAATAGCTATTTTTAATTTTTATTTTTGTAAATCAAAGTTCTCTGTTTTTGAGCTTGTTACTGGAAGATTTTTGTGATCTTTATGGTGTCTTATTTCCTTGATTTTTATGTTTCTAGACATTCTGTGAATGGATGACAAATTGTTATTGTTCAGGGAAGTTACAAATGAGCAACCTCTTGCTCTTTCAGAACTACTGAATTCTTTCTGTGTCAGGCTTTGTACTAAGCACCAGTGAAACAATAATCTAAAGGTGCTATGAACCATTTTCTACATATGTACCTTTGTGGACTCAAACATTAAGTAATTCTGCAGATCAAGTCTTGATCTAATGGACACAGTTACAAACTTAAACTTTCTCTTGTATTTATATAAAAGAACACTGTTGATAACCATCATTCTTATAAAATTTGGGATATAATTTTATGTGGCTGGAAATGCACATTAAATAATATCTGATTTCTCCATGTCTCTCAGAGAGACACATGGCTCCATCATCACCTAGAGAATTTATATTCTCAATTTTATTTTTAGATACTTTGGCCAGTTCTCGCTATATGGGTTGAGGTATTTGCTGATATTCTATCTACAAGAATTTCTCCAGTAAATATTGTCTTATTAGAAGTTATTAGCAGTCCAAGAAACAGAAGAGTTTTATGTTAATTATAATGCAGCATACAACGATATATTGGATATGTGAAGTCTCTGTACTTACCAAAATTATGGAATGTGTTTTCTACTTTTATCACTATTTGCTCTCTGACATTGTGAATATGCTAGTTTCTTAACTTTATATGTACAGTTCTAGTTGGAAAATGAATTTATTTTTAGAACTTAAGTTTCAGACATTATAAGAATACATTAGAAACTAATCACCAGTAAATGTTTATTTCTCTCTGTTTCCTTGCCTGAAGTTCCTACATGTTTTGCAAAAACTACATGAAGGAACAGGATTTCTCCAATTGATCCTTAACATGTTTCTACAATTCCATCAACCACCAAAGACATATACCTGTTCTACATAAGTTCAGTAGAACCTATGGTTTTCAGCATTGAAATAACAGAAATATTTTTTGCACTCAGTATAGCTGGTGTGTTTATGCACCATTATACCTTTTGGATTTCATTATGCCTGGGCAATTTTTCAACAATTTATGAACATGGTGTTTCAGAACTTTCCTGGATTGAAGCATGATACAATATCTGGACAATATCTAAGTCTACTCACGACAGCACTGTCCAGATGGCCCTGGACTACCTCCAATAGTATCAACTTTTTGCCAAAAAATTCAAAAGTACAAATTTTTCAAGTGCCTGTTGCATGTAACATTCTCACAAGGGATTGGGATGGACCTGTGGAAATTCAGATGAGTACTGATGAAAACCCATATAATTTTCAAAAAAAAATCAATAATCTTTCACATCTCATGCATAATTGTATAAAATTTATACTCCTATTTTTGGCTATGTGACTTTTCAACCAATGTTCTGGGAAAATACTAGCACATTAGTGAATCCTGAGTCTCTGAAATCTTTCCAGGAATTAAAACACAATTTCATTTCTACTCACATCCTGGTATATTCTTACACTTAGAAAAAGAGCTCTTACATTATTATTCAAGCATTTTATTTTCTTCCTCTTAAAAAAACACGCCTGTGGATTCCCAATCCCTCCAGCTATATATCTATATCTATATCCTTATCATATATATATTTATATCTGTATCTATCTATATCTATCTATCATCTATCCATCTATCTATCTATCATCTATCATCTATATCTATATCTATCTATCTATCATCTACCATCTATATCTTTGCCCATTTTGTGTTTTTGACACCCTTGCCAAAATAATTTTACTGTAGATATGTGAATTTATTTCTGGACACCATATTCTCTTTGTCTATATGTCTGTTTTTATGGCAGCACCTTGTTTTGATTAGTAGCCTTGTAATATATTCTGGAATTAGAAAATGTGATATCTCCAGCGTTTTTTCTCTACAAGTTCATTTTGGCAATTCAGGGATCTTTGTGGTTCCATATTAACTTTAGAATTGCCGTGTGTTTTTTCCTAATGTTTTGGGGAATGCCATAGCAATTTTGATAAAGATTACATTAAACCTGTAGATCATGTTGAATATTATGAACATTTTAACAATGCTAAGTCTTACAATCCATGTATTTGGCATACATTTCCATTTATTTATTTATTTATTTCATTTTTCTAAATTATTGGGGTGACATTGGTTAATAAGATCATATAGGTTTCAAATGTACATCTCTGTGATGCATGATTTGTATATGGCATTGTGTGCTCACCACTCAAAATCAAATCATATTCTGTCACCATATATTTGGCCCCCATTCCCTCTGGTAACCACCATATTGTTATCTGTGTCTATTAATTTCAGTTTTATATCCCACATAAGAGTAAAACTATATGATTCTTGTTTATCTAACTGGCTTCCCATCCATGTTATCACAAATGGCAAGTATTTCATCTTTAATTATGAACAAGTAGTATTCCATAGTATATATGTAGGATATCTTCTTTATCCAATATTCTATGGGAGGACACTTTGTCTTCATGCCTGGGATACAGTAAATAATGCTGCAATGAACATAGGGGTACATATATTTTTTAAATGAATGTTTTTGAGATTTTGGGTAGATACCAGAAGAGGGATTCTTGGACCATATGGTAACTCCATTCTTCATATTTTAAATAATGCCATACTGTTTTTCATAATGGCTATACTACTATACATTCTCATCAGTGGAAATTGAGAGTTCCTTTTTCTCCACAAATTCTCCAACACTTGTTATTATCTGTCTTGTTGATAATCACCATTCTAACAGGTGTTAGGTAGTATTTCATTGAAGTTTTGATTTGCATTTCCCTAATAGCTACTGAAGACCAGCATCTTTTTATGTATCTGTTGGTTATTTGTATGGTCCCTAGGGAGAAGTGTCTGTTCAGGTCCTCTGCCCATTTTTTAAATTTTATTGTTTGTTTGGTGTTGAGTTGTATGAAATTTTATATATTTTAGATATCAACCCTCTTTTAGAGCTGTTGTTTGTAAATATCATCTGCCATTCATTTGGATGTCTTTTTTGTTTTGTTGGTCATTTATTTTGCTGTTCTGATGCTTTTTAATTTGATACAGTCCCATTCATTTATTTTTTTTCTTTTGCTTACCTTGTCTTTGGGATCAAATTCATAAAATGTTCTCTACAATCAAGATCCATAAGTTTAGTATCAATGTTTTCTTTTATTTAGTTTATTGTGGCAAATCTTATAGTTAGGTCTTTTATTCATTTTTAATTAATATTTGTACATGGAATAAAGTGTAATGTAGTTCCATTCCTTTGCATGCAGTTTTCTTATTTTCCCAGAGCCATTTATTGAAGAGGGTATCTTTTCTCCATTTTGTGTTTTTGGCTCCTTTGTCAAAAAACTTTTTCCCATATATATGTGGCTTTATTTCTGGGATTTCAATTCTGTGTAATTGGGGTTTTGTGAAGGTTTATCTGCTAATACCATGCTATTTTGAATATTGTAGCTCTGTACTATAATTTGAAGTCAGGTAGTGTGATACTTCTGGCTTCATCCTTTTTCTTCATGATTGCTTCAACTATTCAGGGTCTTTTGTTATTCCCTACAAATTAATGTTGTTTTCCCTATGTCTTTAAAAAATAAAGTTGGGATTTTGATTTGGATTGCATTAATCTACATATTGCTTTGGGTAATATGGCCATTTTAAGTATGTTGATTCTTCCAATGCCTGAGCATGGAACACCTTTCTATTTCATTATAACATTTTAAAAAATATGTTTTTATTAATATCAGAGAGTGAAATGGAGAGGGAGAGAGATAGAAACATCAATGATGAGAGAAAATCATCTGTCAGCTGCCTCTCACATGCCCCTTACTGGGGATTGAGTCTGATACCTGGGCATGTGCCCTGACTTGGAATCCAACAGTGACCTCTTTGTTCACGTGTTGAATTTCAACCACTGAGCCACACCATCTGGACTATGTAATATTTAGGTATATTTTTATTTTTGTTGCAATTATAAAAGGAATTTTTTTCATTTATTTTCCTTAAATTTCATTGTTATATACAGAAAAGTGGATTTTTTAAGGTTTTCTATATACAGAATCATGTCATGCAAAAAGTGAAACATTTATTACATCATTTCCAATTTGGATGCAATTTATTACTTTCTCTTGCCTAATTGTTGTGGCTAGGACTTCCAGAACTATGTTGAATAAGAGTGGTGAAAGTGGGCATCTTTGATTTTTTTCTGATTTTATAAGAAAAGCTTTCAAATTTTCACCATTGAATATTATATTGGCTGAGGTTTTGTCATATATGGCCTTTATTGTGTGGAGATACTTTCCTTCAATAGCCACTTTATAGAGTGTTGTAATCATAAACAGATGCTGTATCTTATCAAGTGCTTTTTTGCCTCTATTGATAAGATCATATGATTTATCCTTTATTTTGTTAAGGTGATATATTACATTAATAAATTTGTATGTGTTGAACCATCCTTGTGCCCCTGGAATGAGCCCCATTTGTTTGTGATGTATTCTTTTATGATGTATTGTTATATTTGATTTGCTAATATTTGGTTCAGGATTTTTGCATTTGTATTTATCAGAGATGTTGATCTGTAGTTTAATTTTTTTGTGTTACCAATTGGCTTGTTTTGTTATCAGGGTATATTGGCCTCATAAAATGTATTAGGAAGTTGGCTTCATAAAATGTGTTAAGAAGTATTATCTCTTCTTCAAAATTTTGGAAAAGTTTGAGAATGATAAGTATTAACTCTTTTTTGAATGTTAGGAAGAATTCACTACTAATGCCATCTGGTCCTAGACTTTTATTTTGGGGAGGTTTATGATGGTTGTTTCAATTCCCTTATTGTTGATCAGTCTATTTAGATTTTCTACTTCTTCATGATTCAGGTTAGGAATGTTATACATTCCTAGGAACTTATCCATTTCTTTTAGGTTATTTAATTTGGTGGCATATAGTCTTTCATAATATTCTAACTTTCATAAGTAAGATCTTTTGTATATCTGCGATATATGTGGTGACTTCTCCTTTTTAACTTCTGATTTTGTTTATGAGGTGTTTTTTTTTTACCTTAGTGAGACTAGTGAGGCACTTGTCCAGTTTATTAATCTTCTCAAAGAAGCAGCTCTTTTTTGTATTAATTTTTTTGTATAATTTTTTGTTCTCTAATTCAGTTATGCTTTAATTTCTTTTTTGTTGACTTTGGGTTGCTTTTGTTCTAGTTCTAATTTATAAGATGTTATATTTGGTTGTTTACTCTTGTTTCTTGAGATAGGACTATAATGCTAAAAACTTCCCTCTGTTAATTAGGGAAATATTTGAAAATAGGTAAGAAAATAAAGGAAAATATTTTTTAAATGTTGTGGTCAGAAAATATACTTGGTATGAGTTAAATTTTCTTGAGTTTTTTGAGCCTAGTTTTGTGATTTAATATGCTGTCTATCCTTGAGAGTTTTCCATGTTCACTGGGAAAGAAAGAATAATCTGATGTTCTGAAATGAAAGGCTCTGTAAATGTCAATTATGTCAATTTGGTCTAATGTGTCATTTAAGTCCAATATGTCTTTGTTTTTTAATTTAGTTTTTATTAATTTTTTTAATGTTGACATTATTGCAGGCTTTGCACTTATCCAAACCACTTTGCCCTACTCCACCCACCTTTGCTTCCCCCTCCCTTGGCTTTCACTTCTCATTTGTCTCTATATATGTTTTGATCTCACTCTTTATCCTTCTACCCAGTCATTTTTCAGTAGTATGTTGTTTAATCTCCACATATTTTTGGGTTTCTTTACTTCCTTTTTACAGTTGTGTGTTGTTGTTTTTTTAATTTCAATGTGGTCACTGCAGAAAGTTATAATTGTGTGTAGAATAAGCTGTTCCAAGGAAGAGACCAGAAATACATTTTTAATAGACCATTTATTTCCATGTGCATAGAAAATCTTTCATGGGCTCAAATGACTTTTTTGGAAAGATCCACACTATTGTTCATGAAATATGTCTATATGTTCTTTAGCTAATCCCATCACCTTTGTTATCCAGTAACCTAAGCACCCACCCTTCTAGCCACAGCCTGTCAGTTTCATTTGTCCATGCTTCTGGTTCTATTTTCTTCTTTAGTTTATTTTGTTCATTGGAGTCCACATATTAGTGAGATTATATGGTATTTTTCTTTCTCTGACTGGTTTATTTCATTTAGCATATTACCCTCCAGGTCCATCCATGCTGTCTCAAAGGGGAAGAGATCCTTCCTTTTTATAGCTGCATAGTATTCCATGATGTAAATTTACAAGAGATTTTTTATTCAATCATCTGCTGATGGGCACTTGGCTGTTTTCAGATATAAGGAATTGTAAATAATTCTATGAACATAGGGGTGTATATATTCTTTCTGATTGGTGTTTCAGTATTCTTAGGATATATTCCAAGAAGTGGGATTGCTGGGTCAAAAGGTAGTTCCATTTTTAATACTTTAAGGAAACACCATATTGTTTTCCACAGTGGCTGCACCAGTCTGCATTTTCACCAGGAGGATACTTGGGTTTCCTTTTCTCCACATCCTCGCCAGAACTTACTATTTGTTGATTTATTGGTGGTAGCCATTCTGATAGTTTGAAGTGATACCTCATTGTTATTTTTATTTGCAACTCTCTGATAATTAGTGAACTTGAACATTTTTTGCATGTCTATAGGCCATCTGTATGTCTTCTTTGGAGAAGTGTGTATTCAGGCCATTCAGGTTCTTTAACTATTTTTTATTGCATTTTTGTCTTCTTGGTATTGAGTTGTATAACTTCTTTATACATTTTGGAAATTAACCAATATCAGATAAATCGTTTGTGAATATGTTCTCCCATACAATTAATATTTGACAAACAAGGCAAGAGCATGCAACGGATTCAAGGCAGTCTCTTCAATAAATGGTGTTGGGAAAATTGGACAGATACATGCAAAAAAATGAAAGTAGACCATCAATTTACATCAAACACCAGAATGAACTAAAAATAGATAAAAGACTTAAATGTAAGTCGCAAAACCATACAAATCTTAGAAGAAACCATAGGCAGTAAAATATCAGATATCTCATGCAGCAATATTTTTGCTGATTTGTCTCAGAAGGCAAGGGGAACACAGGAAAATATGAACAAATGGGACTACATCAAGCAAAAATATTTTTTCACTACAAAAAAGGCTGATATTTATTTATTGATTTTCTCTTTGAATGATCTATGTAGAGCTGTCAATAGTGTATTAAGGTTCTCAACTATGATTGTGCTTTTCTATGTTTCTCCCTTTAGTTCTGTGAGGATTTGCTTTATATGTCTTGGTTTTCCCTGATTGGTGGTAGGTAGGTAGATAGATAGATAGATCTATATCTCCTTTATTTCGTGTTCCCTTTATCATTATAGAATGTCTATATTTGTCTCTTGTTACATTGGTTATCTTGAAATTTGTTCTTGAAATCTATTTTATGAAATAAATTTATGGCTACACCAACTTTTCTGTGGATGCTATTTTCTGGAAGAATCATTTCCATCCTTTTACTTTGAGTCTAACTTTGTCTTTTCAGATTAGATGTGTCTCCTGAAAAAAAGCACCTGGTTGGGTTTTGTTTCTTACTCCAAGCTACTAATGTGTCTCTTTATTTGTGAATTCAGTCAATTTGCTTTTGGGGTAATTATTGCTGTATGAGGATTAACAATAATAATTTCAATTTTTGTTTTCTGGTAACACTGTATCTCCATGAGTTATTTTCCTTTGTGTTTCTGACTGTTGTTTTTGATTGGTGGTTTTCCATACCTCTTTCCACTGTTTCCTATTTTAGTTATGATTCTCAGGTTTGGATTTGTGTATGTGTTTATCATTATGTTAGTAAAGATAAAATTTAATATATACAGTAGTCCTCCTTCTGTTGATTGTGTCTGGTCCATATCCTTCTTTGAAAACTGACATTTACCACCTACCTTTTTATATGTTTGTTGGCACAAATTATTTCTGTTTAGGCTGTAAGTTAGTTGGTGATCTTACTCATAGTTTTGTGACCTTTTGTTCTTTGTTTCAGGTAGGATACACCTTGAATAATTCCTACAATGGAGGTCTTCTTGCAGTATTTTTCTCAGGTTCTGTATGTCTGGAAAGTATTTCTTCTTCATATATAAAGGATATGTTTTCTGTATATCTTATTCTTGGCTGGTAGTTTATCTCTTTCAGTAGATTGAATATTTGGTTCCACTCTCTTCTAGCTTGTAAAGTTTCTGCTAATAAGTCTGATGATAATCTAATGAGCTCTTTTATAAGGTATTTTCTTATTTTTCCTGTCTGCGTTGACAGTTCATTTTTTTGTCATTAATTTTTTTCTTTACTGATTAAGGTATTACATATGTGTCCTTATCCACCATTGCTCCCCCACCCCCAACTCATGCCCTCACCCCCCTGGTGTCTCTGTCCATTGGTTAGGGTTATATGCATGTATACAAGTCCTTTGGTTGATCTCTCCCCCCTATGCTTACCCTCTCCTACCTTCCTTCTGAGATTTTATGGTCTGATCGATGCTTCTCTGTCTCTGGATCTGTTTTTGTCATTAATTTTGTGATAGTTTCAACACAAGGTGCCTTGGAGAATACCTTTTTGGATTGAAGTAATTAGGTGCTCCATCTGCTTCTTAGATTCAAGGATCTAGCTCTTTCCATTAGTTTGCGAAGTTCTTATCAACTATCTGTTTGACTATTCATTTTCTTCTTCCTCTGTTCTTTTTCAGTTATTCATATTATTCTTATATTGCTCTTTCTGAAGAAGTCAGATATATTTTGTAGAGACTTTTCAATTTTATGCTCATTTCTATCCTTTTCCCTCTATCATTTCTAGACTTGTGTCTTTGATATCACTAATGTTTTCCCCTCTGTCTGTTCTGCTCTATTTCCTGTGCTTGCTAGTTAATTATTGGTCTCTTTTATTAAGTTCTTCATCTTTGGAATTTCTGTTTAATTTTTTTACCCTTTTTTCTTTTTTTTAATTTTGGGAAAGAGGAAGAGTATTTAAAGAGAGGAAGGTGGAGAAGGGGAGAGAGAAAAACATTGATGTGAAAGAGAAATATTGATAAGCTCCTACTTCCCACATGTGCTCCAACTTGGGATCAAACCCAGAACCTGGGTATGTGGCCTGACTGAGAATTGAACCCACCACCCTTTAGTGTATGAGACGACACTCCAGCCAAGTGAGCCACACAAGCCAGGGATGTTTGGTTCATTTTAAACTTCCAATTTCTTTGGTAAAGTACTTGTTTTGTTCATATATTTGTTTTCTGACCTCATTAAACTGTCTTTCTGTATTATCGTGCATGTCATTGAGTTTTTCCAGAGCTGCAAGGTTTAATTCTCTCTTATTTAAATCACATTTTTTCATTTCTTTAAGTTTGTTTTCTGAAGACTTCTCATATTTATTTTCTTTTTGATCTGCCTCGCTACTTTGGTTATTCATGGTGTTTGATGGAATTCTTCTCTGTGTAGGCATCTATTTATGAGTAGCACTTCTGTAGTAATACCAAGAAATGTTTCTATTATTTTCCAGTAGGTGGTGCTGAATCACAAGGTTTTTTTAAGCTCAATTGCAATTCTCTGGATTTTGAGATCTTCATGGGTCATGGAAAATGGTAAGTTTGGTGCCACCTATAATGCAGTCACCCTAGTCTGAGGTTACCCACTCGCAGGGGAATGCGGTGGTCTATGTGGCTCCACATCTGTGAAATCCAAGTGATTTTTTCTTCATTCACATGTTGTTGTCAGTTTAGTAAAGATGTGTGGGGGTGGGTTTGACTGGGGGAACCCAGCAACCTCCTAAGTTGCTTTTCCCACCTGGTAATGGTGGCCTCAGATCTCTGAGAGGTGATCTCTGTGCCCCAACCATGGGACCAGCTTGGGGAAAAAATGCCACTGTTGTATCAGTCCTCAGGTTTATAGATATAAGGTGCTCCACAACCTGACACTACAGTTGAACAGAAGTGAGCTCTGGGAGTTTAAGAAGCAGACAGAATATGTGGCTTTGTTTTTCTGTATGGAATGCCAACCACCAGACAATCTGCCTGCCTCCCTGCTCTGGTCACTAGGCTCAGCTGCAGCTCATACTGCCCATTCATGCTTGGATGCTCACTCAATCTCTTTGCTCCTCCTGGGCGAATGGAGTGGCAGCCACAACTTGATTTCTCCCCTTTCCAGGCTGAGCCCGGTCTTGAGCTTCCAGCTGTAAGGCTGGATATGTGGATCATTTCAGCATTTCTCCCTTCTCACCTCTCCAGTTTCCTCCCACTTTCCCACTGATAGATATTTCAATGTAAGGGTCTCTCAGGTGTGCATTGAGCAGGGAATCCTTGTATTATTATTATTAATATTAATACTAAGCTTCCTTTTTATCCACATCCTTGTTTGCACTTGTTTGCTGATTTATTGATGGTAGCCTATCTGGCAGATGTGAGGTGATACCTCATTTTCTTTTTAATTTTCTTCTCTCTGATGATTAGTGATGTTGAATATTTTTTCATATGTCCCTTGGCCATTTGTATATCCTCCTTGGAGAAGTATCTATTTAGGTCTTCTGTCCATTTTTTAATTGGGTTGATTGTCTTCTTTTTATTAATTTTATTATTAATAATAATAATAATAATTATTATTATTGTTATTATTACTGTTCAAATCCTTGAAACTTTAAGGAGAGAGACCAAGGGTATTTATCATGCTGCTGCTCCTCTGACATTACTGATAACTAATCATTTGAAGTGAGCAATTTAAACTATCACCTACCTTTTTATATTCCAGCATTATATGGATTCTGCAGTAGTTGGTAATAACAACAAATTAATTTCAGATCCACAAATGAGTCGCCACCTCAATATTTTCTCCTTAGTATTCTTTTCTAGATATTTATTCTCCTCATTGCCACCTCAAAATATTGGTGTGTTGGTTGGGATGCATCCAGTCCTCTAGATCTGCACTCTCTCTGGAGGGAATCACATCTAGTTTTGTTTTACTTAATTTCTTCTATCAATATTTTGTATTTTTCCATGTGGGGATCTTTCACTTCCTTGGTTAAACTCATACATGTGCATTTTATTCTTTTTCATGGTCCTGTAAATGGGATATTTTCTTCATTTATTTCTTGGAGTGTTTGTTTTTAGTGTGTAGAAATACAACTTATTTGCATATGTTAATTTTGTATTCTGCAAATTTAGCGAATTCATTTATTAGTTCCCACATTTTTAAATTTATATTTATTGTTGAATTATTATAGATGTCACTCTCTTTTCCCCACATTGACCCTTTCAGTCACACTCATGCCCCCTCCCCAGGCCTTTACAACATTATTTTCTGTGTCCATGGTTTATGCATATATGCATATAAGTTCTTTGGTTAATCTCTTCCCGCCTCTCCTTTCTCTATGAATTCTGTCAGTCTGTTGAATGCTTCAAAGTCTCTAGTTCTATTTTATTCATCAATTTATTTTGTTCATTAGATTCCACATATAAGTGAGATAATGTGATACTTGTTTTCTCTGTCTGTCTTATTTCACTTAGAATAATATTCTCCAAGTCCCTCCATGCTGTCTCAAAATGTAAGAGATCCTTCTTCTTTACAGCTGCATAGCATTCCATTGTGTAGTAGTAAATGTACCATAGATTTTATATACACTCATCTACTGATGGGCACTTGGGCTGGTTCCAGGTCTTAGATATTATAAATTGTGCTGCTATGAACGTAAGGGTGCATACATTATTGCTGATTGGTATTTCAGGATTCTTAGGATGTAGATTCATAGAAATGATCTCACCAAGTCAAATAGCGCTCTATTTTTAATTTTTTGAAGAAACCCCACACTATTTTCTATAGTAATTCTACCAGTCTGTATTCCCAGCAATAGTACTAGGTTTCCTTTTTATCCACATCCTTGTTTGCTGATTTATTGATGGTAGCCTATCTGGCAGATGTAAGGTGATACCTCATTTTCTTTTTAATTTTCATCTCTCTGATGATTAGTGATGTTGAACATTTTTTTAATATATTTTATTGATTTTTTACAGAGAGGAAGGGAGAGAGATAGAGAGTTAGAAACATCGATGAGAGAGAAACATCAATCAGCTGCCTCTTGCACATTTCCCACTGGGGATGTGCCCGCAACCCTGGTACATGCCCTTGACCGGAACCGAACCCGGGACCCTTCAGTCCGCAGGCCGACGCTCCATCCACTGAGCCAAACCGGTTTTGGCTTGAACATTTTTTCATATGTCCCTTGGCCATTTGTATATCCTCCTTGGAGAAGTATCTATTTAGGTCTTCTGTCCATTTTTTAATTGGGTTGATTGTCTTCCTTTTGTTGACTTTTATTAATACTTTATATATTTTGAAAACTTACCGCTTATCAGATGAATCATTGGCAATATGTTCTCTCATACTATGGATTCCCTTTTTATGGTTTCACGACTTATGTTGAAGTATTTTATCAATTTTTAGTTTGTTGTTGTGTATGGTGTAAGTTGGCAATATGTTCTAACATTTTTTGTAGAGCCTTTAGAATTTTCTATATATAGGATTATATTGTAGTGATGTCAGAGGGATGGTGGCATAGAGGTGAATCTTTTCCTTTCCCTCTGACATTTCAGCAAGTTAACCATGTAAATTCAACAAAGGTATTCCTGCTCAACACAGAAGCATGTCTAAAAGACCTATGCACAGAAACATCTTAAGGTAGGCAATGGGGAATAAATGGGGAGGCAAGAAGGAAAAAAATAAGTGCAAATGGCCTGAACACACAGCCCCACAGCTGGGAGCTCATAACTTGGACAGGAGAAAGGAGAAATCCTGCAGAAGCAAGCACTTACTTCTGCCAGGAGAAACAGAGATTTGTTGGGGAAAGCCCTGCAGAGCGAGTGGCAAGCAGGGAGAGAGTAAACAGTGTCTGAGTTAGAAGGCTCCCGACAAAGCACAGGATTCTTTCTTGTGGCTCCCCAATGTCAGGCGGGGTGGTGGTGTTTCAGAAAAAGAAACAGGACTACAGAGCTCTGCTTGGACTCCCAAAATTTGCCTCCTGTTGCCCTTGGAGTGGGTTCCAAGGAACATATTACCTATAAATCAAGAGCAGATGCAGTAGAGTCACAGTTTCCCTCTGTGGCTTATCCGCAAGAAGAGTACTTGGGGAGGGACCCCACAGAAGTCAGGAGTTGCTATTAGGGTGAGGGCAAAACAAACTCCACACCCAAGCAGTGTGGCTGTACTGCCTTATGGAAACTGAGAAGGTTCATGACTAGTGAGTGGATCACAGAGGTAAATATCTAGTGATTTAGTGCCATCTATTGGGAAATAGTAGAAAGACCTCTTCAGTGATAAATGTGAAATCAAAAGAGGACAGCAACTACCATAAAGAACCAAAGCAACAAAAAGAACTAGAAATACAATGAAAAAATCCCCAGAAAGTAGGCAGGAACACATATAAATATGTGATATAAATGAGAGATTTTAAGATAGCATTTCTGAAAATACTCAATGGATATGAGAAAATACTGACGGGCAATTAAGTGCACTCAGAAAACAAATCAGTGAACAAAATGAGTACTTTAGCAGGTAGATTAAAACTTTAAAAAAGAACCAATAAAGAAATCCTGGAAATGAAGCAAGCAATTAAGGAGATTAAGAATGAACTACTGAGCATAGAAAACAGAACCAATGAGATAGAGGAAAGAACTAGTGATACAGAAGATAATAAACAAGAAATAAAATGAAGGGAAGAAGAAAGATCCGAGAATAAAAAAGTGGAAGAGCTCAATGAGAACTATCTGACTTCATAAGGAAAAGCAATATTATAATTATAGGTATTGCAGACGTGAAAGAGAGGGAGCATGGAATAGAGAGTCTATTAAGACAAATAGAAAACTCTCCAAATCTATGGAAAGAGCTAGATTCTTGAATCCAAGAAGCAAACAGACCACCTAGTTACCTAAATCCCAAGAGGTCCTCTCCATTGCACTTGGTATTGAAGTTGTCAAAAATTAGCGACAAAGAAAAAATTCTCAAAGCAGCAGGTAAAAGAAGGAAATAACCTACAAAGAGAAAAAAAAATTTCATCCGACTTCTCAGCAGAAACTCTACAAGCCAGAAGAAAGTGGAAACAAATATTTTTAAAAGTCTGAAAAGAGAAATTATCAGCCACAAATAATATATCCAGAAAAATTATTCTTTAAATACAAAAGAGAAATAAACATGAAGCTGAGGGGTTTTATCACCATGAACCCTTGATTGCAGGAAATACTCAGAGAGTTATTCTACAAGAAACAAAGAACATAAGGTCACAACACTATGAGTAAGCTCACCAAAGCACTTACAGCACAGGCAGGGATAATTTGTGACAACAAAAATATAAAAGGGGAGAGGAAAATGTCTCAGCAGACAAAGCTAGATGAAGATCAGATGCACTCAAAAGGAAAAAAAAATAACTATGGTATATATGGGACTTCATTTTTCACAAACATAATGGAAATCACATACAAAAATCCACAAACCACAGCATATCACTTTAAAAAAAGAGGAAGCAAAGGAAATATGTATGGAATACCACCAAACAAAAACATAATGGAAAAGAACCAATGGAGGCACAGAGCTACCAGAAAAGAAAAGATTAAATGGCTATAGGAAATCCACATACATCAATAATTACCCTAAATATAAATGTCTGAATTCACCAATAAAAAGGCACAGAGTAGTAGACCAGATCAAAAACAAAACCCAACCATTTGCTGCCTACCAGAGACACATCTAAGGTGCAAAGATACAGTTAGATTCAAAGTAAAAGGGTGGAAAATGATTTTCCAAGCAAATAACATCCACAGAAAAGCAAGTGCAGCCATACTTATATCTGACAAAATAGATTTAAAGATAACAAGAGACAAAGATGGGAACTTAAAATGATAAAGGGGAACTACCACAAGAAAACATAACACTTCTTAATATTTATATGTGCCCAACAAGGTAGCACCAACATATATAAAACAACTATTCACAAAACTAAAGGAAGAAACAGATCAAAACCCAATAATAGTCGGGGACCTTAATACTCCATTGACAGCTCTAGACAGATCAACCAAACAGGAAATCAATAAAGAAATATCGGTCTTAAATTAAACACTAGAACAAATGGGCATAATTGACATTTACAGACCTTTCATCCAAGAACATCAGAGTATACATTCTCCTCCAGGGCACATGGAACATTCTCAAGGATATACCACATCAGCTAATTCAAGAAGATTGAAAGTATACCAAGGATGTTTTCTGACTATGATGCCTTGAAGTTAGAAATCAATGGTTAAAAGGAAGTAAAGAACTCCACAAATATGTTGAGATACTACTAAAAATTACTTATTCAAAGAGGAAATAAAAGATGAGATGAAAAGATATATATAGAGAAATGAGAATAATAACACAACATATCAAAACCTCTGGGATGCAGCAAAAGCAGTAATAAAAGGGAAGTTTATATAATTGCAGAACTATCTCAAGAAACAAGAGAAATCCGAAGTAAACAACTTAACATCACATCTTAAAATACTAGAAAAAGAAGAACAAAAGCAACCCAAAATCAGCAGAAGAAAGAAAATAATAAAAATTAGAACAGAATTAAATAAAATAGAGAACAAAAAGACTATTCAAAAAAAGAATAAAACCAAGAGCTGGTCCTTTGAAAAGATTAGTATATTGACACACCCCTGGCTAGACTCACTAAGGGAAAAAGGGAAAAGACCCATATAAACAAAATCAGAAAAGAGAGAGAAGTCACCATAGACATCACAGATATACAAAGGATCATACTAGATTATGAAAACCTATATGCCAGAAAATTCAATAACCTGGAAGAAATGGTAAGTTCCTAGAAATGTATAACCTTCCTAAACTAAAACATGAAGACTTGGAAAGTATAAGTAGCCTGATCAGCAGTGAAGAAACTGAAACAACCATCAAAAACCTTCCAAAACACTAAAGTCCAGGACCAGATATTTTCACCAGTGAATTCTATCAAATGTTCAAAGATTTAAAAATTATCCTTCTCAAACTCTTCCAAAAAAATTGAAGATGAAGCAATACTTCCTAACACATTCTATGAGGCCAATATAACCCTAATACCAAAACCTGGCAAATATAACACACACCAAAAGAAAACTAAAGATCAATACCTCTGATGCATACAGATGAAAAAATCCTAAACAAAATACTAGCAACTCAGGTACAACAGTACATCCAAAAATGATAGTGGGTTTCATTCGAGGCACAAGAATGGTTCAACATATGCAAGTCAATCAATGTAATACACTACATTAACAAAGGAAAGGATAAAAATCATGCTATCTTATCAATAGATGCAGGACAAGTATTAGAAAAGATACAACATCCATTTATGATTAAAACAGTCAATAAAATAGGAATAGAAGGAAGGTACCTCAACATAATAAAGGTCACATATGATAAACACTCAGCTAATGTACTCAATGATGAAAAACTGAAAGCTTTTCCTTTAAGGTCAGGAACAAGACAAGGATGTCTGTCCACTCTCACCAATCTTATTCAACATGGTGTTGGAAGTCCTAGTCAGAGCAATAAGGCAAAATAAATAAATAAATAAATAAATGGTATCCAAATAAGGAAGGAAGAATGCAAACTGTCCCTTTTTGTGAGTGGCATGATTCTGTATATAGAAAACCCTAAAGACTCTACCCAAAAACTATTAGAAACCATAAACAAGTAAAGTCAAGTTGTAGGATATAAAATCAATGTGCAAAAATCCATAGTTTCCTGTATACTAACAACAAAATGTGAGACAAAGAAATGAACAAAACAATTCCCTTTGCAATTGCAACCAAAAGAATAAAATACCTAGGAATAAACTTAACAAAGAACATGAACGACCTATATACTGAAAATTACAAAGCATTATTAAAAGAGATTGAAAAATATACAGCAAAATGGAAAAATATCCCTTGTTCATGGATTGGAAGAGTAAACATAGTTAAAATGTCCATATTACCCAAAGCAATATACAGATTAAATGAAATCCTCATCAAAATCCCAATGTCATTTTTTCAAAGAAGTAGAACAAGAAATTATCAGATATATATGGAACCACAAAAGACCCCTAATAGCCAAAGTAATCCTGAAAAAAAGGATGAAGCTGGAGGTGTCATGCTACCAGGTTATTCACAGTGGCCAAGACATGGAAACAGCCAAGGTGTCTCACGATACAAGACTAGATAAAGAATAAGTGGCCCATATACATAATGGAATACTACTCAGTCATAAAAAAGGATGAAATAGTGTTGTTCGAAACATCAATGGAACAGAATAGAGTGCCCAGCTATAAAAGCACATAAACTTTGACAAAGAAGCCAGAAACACATAACCAAGTAAAGAAAGCCTCTTCAATAAATGGTGTTGGGAAAATTGGAAAGTCACATGCAAATGAATGAAACTGAACTACAGTCTGTCCACTTATACAAAAATTAATTCAAAATGGTTCAAAGACCTAAATATAAGACCCAAAACAATTAGTTACATAGAAAAAAATATAGATAGCAAACTTATGGACCTACATCATAGAAAACATTTTATGACCTTGACCCCAAAGACAAGGGAAGTATAGGGGGAAAAATGAATGGGACTATGTCAAACTAAAAATCCCCTGCACAGCAAAACATAGTGACAACAAAACAAAGAGGCATCCAACCAGATGGGAGACAATATTTGCAAACAGTATCTTCGACAAATGTTTAATTTCCAAAATATATAAAAACCTCATAAAACTCAATATGAAACAAACCACCTCTTCCAGGAAGACATATGAATAGTCAATCAATATATAAAAATATATTCAACCTCACTTGCAATTAGGGAAATGCAAATCAAAACTATGATGAGATATTACCTCACACTTGTTAGAGTGTCCATTATCAACAAAACAAGCAATAACAAGTGTGGGAGAGGTGGTGGGAAAAAGGGAATCTTCATTCACTGCTATTGGATATGTACACTGGTACAACCACAACGGAAAACAGTCTGGCAATTACTCAAAAAATTAAGAATACAGCTATCATACAACCCAGCAATCCTTATCCTGGGTATATACCCAAAAAACTCAAAATCATGTATTTGCAAAGATATATGCACCCCTACGTTCATTTTAGAATTATTCACAGTGGCCAAGACATGGAAACAGCCAAGGTGTCTCACGATACAAGACTAGATAAAGAATAAGTGGTCCATATATATAATGGAATACTACTCAGACATAAAAAAGGATGAAATAGTG
>NW_006294592.1:34654-39457 GCF_000327345.1 Myotis davidii | reverse complement strand
CACCCCTAGGTTCACTGCAGCATTATTCATGGTGGTCAAGACATGGAAACAACCAAAGTGTCCTGTGAGAGAGGACTGGATAAGAAGATGTGGTACATAAACACAATGGATTATTACTCAGCTATAAGAAAGGATGAAATAGCTCCATTTGTTATAGCATGGATAGACCCTGAGAACATTATGCGAAGTGAAATAAGTCAGTTAGAAAAAGCTAAGAAACATGATTTTACTCACATGTGGGATATAAAACTGAAACTCATGAACACAAACAGCAGTGTGGTGGTTGCCAGAGGGAAGAAGGTGGAAGTAAAAGGGGGTCCTAATATGAGGTGACAGGAGAAGATTTGACTTTGAGTATTGGGAAAATGATGTAATATAATCTTATAGCATAGGAACATATACCTGAAGTGATTCCTCCTTTTCTTTCCTATTGAGGCTGTTTCTTTGTCTCCCCATTCTCGCTCTTCTCAGGGTGTCTTATTATGTGTCTCACTCTCTACCACATTGACTTAAAGGCACAAAGTACATCTCAAAAAGACACAACACAGAGGACACAAAACACGAATGTATTCACAATACCAATAACCACAAATAAAGGTGATCACCAGAGAAAAGCGAGTTAGGAGTGAGAGAAGAGCTTAAAAATGATATTGAGGGTGGGGGGGAGCTAAGAGAGAAAGAAAAAAGAAGGGGAAAATATATGTATATGGGGAGGAAACTCAAAAAAACTAACAACTAATCCTAAAAAAGCAAACAACACACAGAAAAGGAGGGAAGCATAATCTGAAGAGGCAGAGCTTATTTCCAGACGGTAAGATGAAGGAATTAAATGAATGGGGAAATGGCCACAATTCAGTATAGAGGAGTTAGAAAAAGAATGAGTGTATAAGAATAAAAGTAAAAAATAAAATACTAAGAAAAATTAGAAAATACTAAGTGAAAAGAAATAATTTAAAAATGTATATACTGAAATAAATATATGAAAAGTTATATAAATAAAATTTTCCTTTTTTAAATGTATCTATCTATCTATAATCTATCTATCTATGTATTTATCTAATTTTGGAAAAGGATAATAGAGAGCAGATAGACCTGAGTTGGCAATTGAAACTAATTAAGCTATTAGTAGAAAAAGAGAACAAGCAAGGAGAGGAAAAACAAAAGCATAAAATAAAGAAAACAAAAACAACACCAAAAAAAGCAGTCTAACAAACAAACAACAAAAAAGAAGGAAGGATGGGAAGGAAAGAAAGAAAGAAAGAAAGAAAGAAAGAAAGAAAGAAAGAAAGAAAGAAAGAAAGGAAGGAAGGAAGGAAGGAAGGAAGAAAAAGAAATTGGCTAGTGAAGAAAGAGAAAAGAGAAGTTTGCATGGCCTTGGAGCAGGAAAGAGGAAATTAGATATATGAGTAGGCAAATAGAGACTACTTTAATAATGCATCAATAAAGCAGATAAAGAAGAGCAATCAGGGAGTAAAAAAAGGATAGAGAAAAACTAAAGAGGAACAGGAGAAGAGAAACAGGAAAAGTGAGAAAGAAAGTGTTGGCCTACAGGAAAAAATGAGATAGAGTAAAATAATGATTAATAAATAAAAATTGAATATAGAACACTAATCCCCCAAAAATAATTTAAAAAGGTAAAAAATAATAATAAATACAAATATAATAATAAAATAAGGTGAAAAAATTTAGTTTCTTAAGTAAAAGATAAAAAATAAAAAGTGAAGTATTGAAGTTTGTTTGCCTCAGTGGAGCTTCAATGTCCCATGGGGGCTAGTTTAAGACCCCTCTCTACTGTTCTGCCTGCCATGTCTCAGTTTCCGGTCAGGTAGTCAGCAGTGTTGAAGTTCCCAGCAAACCACACTCCTCTGTATCATAAGCCACAACCTTGGTTTCAAGCAGGTGGGATCAATCTGCCCTCTGTTTTTCTGGGTGCTTTCAGTAGTATATACACAAGCATCTATTTCTGACACGACCCCTACGTGGCAGTGTTTGTGTATTCGTTTCCGGGACCAAATTGCCCCTCAACCCAGTCCCCCAGGGCTCCTTTCGGGTAATTTAGAATCTTCCTTTGCCTGCCACACTCAAGACTGGGTGCTGCTGCGCTGCTAGGAAGATCCTGCTCTTCAGGAGAAAAAGTTCCAGGGTTGGAGGGATGGACTGTCCCAGAGCTGGTTTCCTGCTCGTCTCTCATACTATTCCCCAGTTTCCGCAAAAACCACCTTCCCCTGCAGTCTCAGTGAGTGTTTTTAATTGAAAGATCCCATGCACCAGGTTAAGCAAGTAAAAGCAAGGAAGTTATACAGTCAGAGCAACCGCACAGCCTCACATATTTCTCTCCTCCTGCCCCTCGTTCTGCACGGCCAGGATAGAACTTCAGGCTGCCTTTCTGGGCGCAGTCGCCCACGACTGTGGGCTTAGATCTAGAGTCTCCCACTGCCAGCAGCCCTGTGAACCCCCTTCTACATTCGAGGGATACACTGACCCCAAGGGACATGGATTTTGTGCAGCGCAGTCTTCCTGTGAGACTCTAGTGACTAGAGCAGCCGTGGGCAAACTACAGTCCGCGGGCCGGCGTTTGAAATGAATAAAAGTATTGAAAAAAAAGACTGTACCCTTTTATGTAATGATGTTTACTTTGAATTTATATTAGTTCACACAAACACTCCATCCATGCTTTTGTTCCGGCCCTCCGGTCCAGTTTAAGAACCCATTGTGGCCCTCGAGTCAAAAAGTTTGCCCACCCCTGGTCTAGTCCCATCTGCAAGCATTTCACCCTCCAGCACAGATCCCCAATCCCACCTCTCTCCAGGTAATCTCTGACCTTTCTGTCCATGGATTGCCTCACCAGCTGTTTAATTCGTCAATTCCAGGTGGATGTTATTCAATTCAGCTGTTTCTTCTATCCGCTCTGTGAGAAGGTGCAGGACCCGAGTATTTGGCCACCACCTTGTCTCCCCATGGACAAATTTTTTAGGCTGGGGAGGCTAGAGTCTTGGTTTTCGTGAGTTTGAATCTGAGGCAGCTGGTCCCTGTCAATATTCTTCTTTTTATAGCATATTTAAGGGTTCCATACACTCCTAACTCATAAATAACAGGACATTTTTTAATTTACCAGCAAGTTCATTTATATGGAGGACTGTCAGTTTGTTTTGATTCCTGGCTTATATTCTACATTTATTTTAAAATGTTATGTCACATGTTTGAAATCTAATTTGATAATTTTTGTCTTAATGTTTTTTTTCTAAGTCCCCTTGCACATCTATAAGCAATAGATAAAAAATATGTAATTGAAAGAGAGAGAGAGAGAGATTCCTTTTACTATGCCTATTGGTTCTAATACAGATAACATAAGTATTAGAAATTTACTTAAGACTATTGGCTTTTTAATGAGATAAAATTCACATATGTCATATACTTTAACTCAAAGTGTACAATTAAATGACAATACATTCACCATGGTGTGCAATCACCAGCTATATCAAGTATTAAAACATTTTATAACTCCTTAAACAAGTTCTGTAACAATTACTTCCCCAGGCCCTAGTTACCACTATTTTGCTTTCTAACTATATAGATTTACAATTTTGCATGCTTTGTATAAATGGAATTAAAACATATATAGACTTTGCATCTGGAGTTTTACAGTTTAGCATATTTTTAAATTTCATTCATGTTGTGACTTGTTAGTAATACATACACATTTATGATTAATATTCCATTGTATGAGTGTATCACATTTTGTATATCTATTACCCAGTTGATAGACATTGGAGTGGTTTCGTCTTTTCAAATATTGTGAATAGTGCTTCTTTGAATATCTCTGTAAAAATTTCCATTTGAATATATGTTTTCCATTTTTTCTGGTAGAAACATAGATTTTAAATTTGACAGACTATTTTATATAGCATCTAAGAGACCTTAACTATTGATCACCAATGTACAAGGGCTCTAATTGCTCTTCATCCTCACCAACACATGTTATTTTCCTTTTAAAAGATTTGGACATCCTATTGGGTTTAAAGTGGTATGCCATTGTGGTTTTTATTGATAATTCCCTAATGATTAATTAATATTATTAATTAATTTCTGTGCTGATTGGCTATTTGTAAATTCTCTATGAACAAATGTCTATTCTATTTCTTTGTCTTTTTTAAGTTTGGATTTTTTTTCCTTTTTATTGTTGACTTGTAAAAGTTTGTTATACAGTCTGGATACTAGAAAATTATCAGTTATATAATTTTATAATATTTTTCTCCCATTGCATTTCATATATTATTTCGCTTTCTTAATTGTGTCCTATGATACATTTTTTAAATAAAATTTTTTGACAGAGTGAGCTGGTACAACTTTACTTTTATTTTTATATGGATAGTGGACACAAAAATACAATATATGGATAACAATTTCTCATTTGTTGCTTGTGTTTTTTGGTCATATATAATAATGCATTTAAAAATACAGGGTTATGAAGATTTACCATAGATTTGATTCTGATAGTTCTATAACTTTAACTCTTACATTTAATACTTTGAACATGTTTTATTAATATTTATATGTGGCATGAGGTAAGGTTTCTACTTCATTCTTTTGCATTCAGTTGGTTGCCTTCTTTTTTTTCACACTTTCCTTTTCTGTGCAGAAGCTTTTTAGTTTAATATAGTTATATTTATTTTTGCTTTTGCTTCCATTGTATTTAAGGTCAAATTCATAAATTCCTCTCTAATACCAAGGTCCCTGAACAGACACTTCACCAAAGAAGACATGCGGATGACCAACAGATAACTGAAAAGATATTCAGCTTCA
>NW_006294592.1:33541-34268 GCF_000327345.1 Myotis davidii | reverse complement strand
CTTCACTAGGTATTAGAGAAATACAAATCAAAACTGCAATGAGGTACCACCTCACACCTGTTAGAATGATGATTATCAACAAGACAGGTAATGAAAAGTGCTGGAGAGGTTGTGGAGAAAAGGAAACCTTCATTCATAGCTTCTCAGAATGTAGACTGGTATAGGCACTATAGAAAACAGTCTCACAGCTCCTCACAAAATTAAGATTAGTGTTACCATATGACCCAGCAATCCCTCTCCTGGGTATATACTCAAAAAACTTGAAAACGTGTATATGCAAAGATTTATGCAACTCTGTGTTCATTGCAGCATTATTCATGGTGACAAATATGGAGACAACTTTAATGTCCTTCAATAGAGGATTGGATAAAGAAGATGTGGTACATATATACAATGGAATACTACTCAGCCATAACAGAGGATGGTTTGGATTCATCTGGGTTATAGGCTATAAGAAAAGATGAAATAGTGCCATTTGTGACACTTAGATGGACCTTGAGAATATTATGCTATGTGAAATAAGTCAGACAGAAAAAGTTAAGAAGCATATGATTTCACTCATATGTGGGATATAAAACTGAAACTTATAGACACAAACAGTATGGTGGTTACTAGAAGGAAAGAGGTGGGGGTAGTAAAGAATAAAAGAACTCAAATATATGGTGACAGAAGGAGACTTGATTTTGTGGGGAGGGGCACACAATGGGGTATGCAGGTGTTGTATCAA
>NW_006294592.1:22088-27084 GCF_000327345.1 Myotis davidii | reverse complement strand
ATTAGAGAAATACAAATCAAAACTGCAATGAGGTACCACCTCACACCTGTTAGAATGATGATTATCAACAAGACAGGTAATGAAAAGTGCTGGAGAGGTTGTGGAGAAAAGGAAACCTTCATTCATAGCTTCTCAGAATGTAGACTGGTATAGGCACTATAGAAAACAGTCTCACAGCTCCTCACAAAATTAAGATTAGTGTTACCATATGACCCAGCAATCCCTCTCCTGGGTATATACTCAAAAAACTTGAAAACGTGTATATGCAAAGATTTATGCAACTCTGTGTTCATTGCAGCATTATTCATGGTGACAAATATGGAGACAACTTTAATGTCCTTCAATAGAGGATTGGATAAAGAAGATGTGGTACATATATACAATGGAATACTACTCAGCCATAAGAAAAGATGAAATAGTGCCATTTGTGACACTTAGATGGACCTTGAGAATATTATGCTATGTGAAATAAGTCAGACAGAAAAAGTTAAGAAGCACATATGATTTCACTCATATGTGGGATATAAAACTGAAACTTATAGACACAAACAGTATGGTGGTTACTAGAAGGAAAGAGGTGGGGGTAGTAAAGAATAAAAGAACTCAAATATATGGTGACAGAAGGAGACTTGATTTTGTGGGGAGGGGCACACAATGGGGTATGCAGGTGTTGTATCAAAGAATTGTGCACTTGAAACCTATATAATTTTATTGGCCAAAGTCATCTCAATAAATTTAATGAAAAAAATAAATCAGTACAGAATGGCGATGGTGGAATGTGGGTTGTGTGTAGATGAAAAAAGATTTGCCCCTAACTTCTGTATGTGTTTCAAAATTTCCATAATGAAAAGTAAAAAGAAAAAAAGAGATTGGAAGCAATTACAAAACATAGGATGTTAATGCCTCATCTCTCTGCCTCTTAACAGGAACATTGCCATTCTTTTTATGTAAAGTATTGTTACTTCAGAATAAGTTTATTTGACATTTGGGATAATTTGATGAGAGTTGTTTTATATATGAGGAAAAGTTCCTTCTAGGCAGATTGAGAGTGTAAACTAGGGAATTTTGACCTAAATGTTTATAATACTTTTAGATATCTCTTACATGGAATTAATATAATTGACATGTGAGCAAAGGCCAGCGGAACTCACAGGACTACATTGAGTGCAGGAACCATACCTTCTCCAGCATTGAATTTAACTTGTATTAGTTCTTATGTTGGTGTGTTAATCATAAATGGATTTGTTCATTCTGAACTTCAGAAAATTTGGGGCAGAGCTTCATAAGAAAGCTAGACCTACCTGGTGTTGTTAACTGGTTAGAGCATTGCCCCACACACCGAAGAATCTTGGGTTCAATTTCTGCTCTAGAGCATGTACCTTGTTTGCAGGTTTGCTCCCTGCCCCAGGTTGGGGTGCATTCAGGAGGCAACCAATTGATGTGTCTCTCAAATAGATGCTTCTGTATCTCCCTTCCTTCCACTCTTTCTCTGAAAAAGCAATGGGGAAAAATATCCTTGGGTGAGGATTAATAACAACAAAAAAGACGCAGGACAAATGTGAGTGACAGGAGTACCATGATATTCCCCTCAGCCCTCAGGATGCACTGTAGAGCAGGGCAGCCCAGCACCAGTCCCTTAGACCATGAACAGTATGGTCTGTTTTCTCACAATATGATATCTAAATATTATCATTCTGAACATGTTCACAAACATAAAGTTTGGGATTGCTACTCTGGAGGGCAACATGTGGTTAATTTGGAACTAAATATAGTAGAAAATATTTTAAAAACTGACTTATTAATATTTTCTATGTTTTAAATACTGAGTTTTTACTCCAAAACATGTGAGTATAAAATGTAATAATTTACTCTAATTCAAAAGACACATTTATTGAGTGGTATGAGTACTTTATATATTTTGGAAATTAATCCCTTATTAAATGTATCGTTGCTTAGGCTCAGTGCCCATCAGCAGATGAATGGATTAGAAAACTGTGGTACATCTACACAATGTAATACTATGCTGCTGTAAAAAAGAAGGAATTCCTACCACTTGCAACACCATGGATGGAACTGGAGAGCATTATGCTAAGTGAAATAAACCAGTCAATGAAAGAAAAATACCACATACTCTCACTCATTCACGGATAATAAAGACCATTATAAACTTACTAGAGGCCCGAGATACAGAGGCGGTAAGAGATCAATCGAAGGCCTTGTATGCATGCATATAAGTATAACCAATGGACACAAGACCCTGGGAGGTAGGGGAGGCCGGGGGAATATCAAGGCGGGGGGAGAAAAGGAGACATATGTAATATTCTTTGTAATACTTTAAGCAATAAAACAAAATTAAAAAAATAATAAAAAGTTGTATAAAAAAAACCAACAACAAATGTATCATTGCTAAATATCTTCTCCCATACAGTGGGTTCTTTGATGGTTTATCTTCCGGTGCAGAAGATTTTATTTTGATATAGTCCCATTTGTTTATTTTCTCCTTTGTTTCTCTTGTCCGAGGCATTGTATCAGTGAAAATTATTCTAGGTGGAATGTCTGACATTTTGCTGCCTACAATTTTTTGTTCTAGAATTTTTATTGTTTCACAACTTACATTAGTCTTTTATCCATTTTGAGTTTATTCTTGTTCATGGAATAAATTGGTGATCTAGTTTCATTTTTTTTGCATGTACCTGTCCAGTTATCTCAGCATCATTTATTAAAGAGACTGTCTTTACTTCTCCTTGTATGCCCTTGCCTCCTTTGTCAAATATTAATGGAGCATAATGGTTTTAATTATGGAGTTAATTTCTGGGATCTTTTTCTGTTCCATTGATCTATATGTCTGTTCTTGTGCCACTTCCAGGCTGTTTTGATTACAGTGGCTTTGTACTATAGCTTGATATGCAGTATTATGATCCTTCCAACTTTGTTCTTCTTTCTCAAGACTGTGAGGCTATTCAGAGTCTTTTATGGTTCCATATACATGTTTGGACAACCTAACAAAAGAAAGACAAGGAATCCAATTTAAAAATGGGCAGATGACTTAAAATAGACACTTCTCAAAAGAGGAAATACAAATGGCCAAGAGACATAAAAAAATGCTCAAGATAGCTAATCATCAGAGAGATGCAAATTAAAATGACAATAAGGTATCACCTCATGCCTGCCAGAATAGCTATCATAAATAAATCAACAAAAAACAAGTGCTGGCAAGGTTGTGGAGAAAGAGGAGCCCTAGTACACAGCTGGAGGAACTTCAAACTGTTACAATCACATGGAAAGCAGTTTGGAGTTTCCTCAAAAAAAATAAATATGGAACTCCCATTTGACACAGTGAACCCACTTCTAGGGATATATCCTAAGAAACTCAAAACAACAATCAGAAAGAATGTATGCACCCCTATGTTCATAGCAGCACAATTTACAATAGCTAAGATCTGGAAACAGCCCAAGTGTTCACCAGTAGATGAATGCTTAAAAAAGCTGTGGCACATTTATACAATGGAATACTATACAGCTGTAAAAAAGGGATCTCTTACGCTTTGGAACAACATGGAGGAACCTGGAAAACATGCTAAGTGAAATAAGCCAGTCATTGAAAGACAAATATCACATGATCTCACTTATATTTGGACTCTAATGAATAAAATAAACTGACAAACAAAATAGATCCAGACACATGGAAGCATGCAACAGACTGAGGAATCTCAGAGGGAAGGGTGGGGGCTGGAAGGGATTAACCAAAGGTTTTATATGCATACTAAAGGCCTGTTGCATGAAGAGATTTGTGCAATAGGCCTTCCTTTCTCTTGACTGCGGGCACTGGTTTTCCTCTGGCACCCGGGACCCAGGCCTTCGCTCTGGCCAGAGCAGCCTTCCGTCTTCCGTCTCTGTGGCCCCGGCCAGAGCCACCTTCCATCTTCCATCTTCGCTGCTCCAGCTCGCCTTCAGTCTTTGCTCCGCCACTTGGAGCCTATGTGTGCAAATTAACCGCCATCTTTGTTGGCAGTTAATTTGCATATCATGCTGATTAGCCTATGGGAGGCGTAGCAAAGGTACGGTCAATTACCCTGTTTGTCTATTATTAGATAGGATATGCAAAACCCATGGGCACAGTGCAGGGGAGAGATTGGGGAGGAGGGGATCATTGAGGGGAAAAGGGGAGGCACATTTATAATACTTTCAACAATAAAGATAAAAAAAATTTAAAAAATTAAGTCAGTGCACTATAAGTTTTAAAAAAATATACATGTAACTTATTATAAAATGACTATTCACCTGCTGTAAGACTTCATATTTATGTATATGTTTATATATATTTAGATAAGTCTCATAAACCAAGGGCCACATCTGACCAATAGTATTGTATGGTTGTTTGTTTTATTATTATTATGTTTTAACTAGAAGCCTGTTGCACTAAGATTCATGCAATAGGCCTTCCTTCCCCTGGTTGCTGGCACTGGTTTTCCTCAGGCACCTGGGACCCAGGCCTTTGGTCTGGCCGCAGCAGAGAAGCCAAGCCTCTTCAGTCTTCAGTCTTCAGTCTTTGCTCCATGCCTGTGTATGCAAATTAACTGCCATTTTGTTGGGTTAATTTGCATAGTTGTTCTGATTGGCTGGTGGGCATAGCAGAGTGACACCAATTTGCATGTTTCTCTTTTATTAGTGTAGACTGTAAACAATTATTTCAGTTATCCTTCAAAAATCACAGAAAATAAATATGGAACTCCAAAATGTCTATTTTTAATTATATTAATATTCACATACTGAAATTTGTTCATTTATGGTTCCCTATGTATGAACATGTCACCACAAACCCATTATGTAGCAGTCAGAATCCAAGACCACATTCCATCAAGGTTGTGCTGAGCAATTATTCTCATCATTGTGTTTCTATCTCTCTCTCTCCCTCTCCCTCCCTCTCTAAAATCAATAAAAATATATTTTAAAAAAAGATTGTTCCTCCTCAGAAGCCAACATGAGTACAGATTTC
>NW_006294592.1:20581-21670 GCF_000327345.1 Myotis davidii | reverse complement strand
GAACATAAGTTTCAGAATGCATATTGAATGCATGATACCACCATGCTTTTGTACATATTCATTTTCCTGTTTATGGTGACCTTCATGCCTCCTTTATGTACCTTTTATAAGTTACTAGAGGCCTAGTGCACGAAATTCATGCACTGGGGGAGGGTCCCTCAGCCGGGCCTGCACCCTCTCACAGTCCAGGACCCCACAGGGGATGTCGGCCTGCTGGCTTAGGCTCATTCTCCATGGGCCTAAACTGTCAGTTGGAAATCCCTCTTGCAGTCTGGGACCTCTCGCTCCTTACCACCTGCCTGCTCACTGCTCCTTACCACTCAACTCACTGCTGAGATCACCAGCCATGAGCCCTATATTTCTGTGTAGTTGTCTGTGAGCCAATTGCTCTCTTCCTTCTCACTTGGTGCGAGCAGCATGTGAGGGCAGAGTGCACTGTCGTGGAACACAGAGGGCTGCCCGGAGCTGAGGGGAGTGGCTGGGCCAATGGGGTGAGAGGTGGACACACAGAATGCTATCTCACCCAATTGTGGGGTGGGCTGGCCGGCCTTCAAGAACATAGATCCCGTTTCAAGAAAAGTTGGGAATGCAGACTTTCATATGAGCCCCTATTCCAAAAGGTGGCAGCTTATTCACATTGTGGCAAAGACACCTACACGAGCAACATAACTGGGTAAAGTCAGGGCCAAACCGGGCCATTTCCTCATCCAGTCTTTCTGAGGTGCGTGGACAGAACCAAGTCTCAGCTCTTTGCAGGACACTTCCAGAATTTTTTAAGCTTAAAGGATAGTAGTTTGTCTCAATTCTTGTTCTTTGGGATTTTTTCATTGTCAGATAAAAGGATATGTATATTGGGGCAATCCTCTCGAGATAGTACAATATTCCAGTAGCACCCATGTGACGATGACAGCGCCCCTCAGAGGGAGGGAGCCGACAGATGGGGAGCAGGGAATTCTGAAAACCAAAGCAATGACAGAGATGCTAAGCCTTTCCTTCACGTGTCTGACACCCCTCTTCAGGCGGCCTGCAGGCCGGGCGTCTGCTGCACCTTTACCACTTGATGTCCTGGCAGGATGCCCTGGGCCTCTT
>NW_006294592.1:9436-12327 GCF_000327345.1 Myotis davidii | reverse complement strand
TCACATACTGAAATTTGTTCATTTATGGTTCCCTATGTATGAACATGTCACCACAAACCCATTATGTAGCAGTCAGAATCCAAGACCACATTCCATCAAGGTTGTGCTGAGCAATTATTCTCATCATTGTGTTTCTATCTCTCTCTCTCCCTCTCCCTCCCTCTCTAAAATCAATAAAAATATATTTTAAAAAAAGATTGTTCCTCCTCAGAAGCCAACATGAGTACAGATTTCTTTGTTCATGCTCAAGAGAATAAAGTAAATACCCATCTACATAACTGATCTATCACCTTTGTGTCACAATTATCTGTTCTTCAACTACCATTCACATCAGCCACCTACTTACATGCATGCATTCTGGAATATGTAAATTTAGAAATATTCCATCTCTGAAATATCAAGCTCCAGTATCTCATTTTCTGAACTTTAATTCCGTGCCAATCCAGGTCACTTTAATATACTCAAAATATTTATTGCACTCCTTCTATGTAAAAGGTGTTGTATAAGACACTGGAGGTAGATTGAATAACAACTACAACTGCCATAAGTGCTATGTAAAACAATTGTGGGATATATCCAAATTAGGAAAGTTACAGGATGAGTCCTGTTTATGACACATCCCAATAACTCGAATCTATTCTCCCTTATTGTCCCCAAACCATTTCCTTAGATAAGTGTTTTACCTATACTTGCCTAGTTATTGCACCAATACCCTCCCTAACTTGGTTTTCTGACTTAAGCTATCTCACTTCACACAATTCTAAAGTAATACTTTACAAAACTATAACATGATTATGCCATGTTCACACTTAAAATTCAACAAATGGCTGCCCAGAACTTCCAAATTAAAGTTAATTACTTAACTTTAACATGTAAGTCACTCTATATTCTGACTAATGTCTATTTCTATGGTCAAATCCTCTGCCTCACTCCAAATGCACCCTCTCCTCTCAGTATATTGAACATAAGTTTCAGAATGCATATTGAATGCATGATACCACCATGCTTTTGTACATATTCATTTTCCTGTTTATGGTGACCTTCATGCCTCCTTTATGTACCTTTTATAAGTTACTAGAGGCCTAGTGCACGAAATTCATGCACTGGGGGAGGGTCCCTCAGCCGGGCCTGCACCCTCTCACAGTCCAGGACCCCACAGGGGATGTCGGCCTGCTGGCTTAGGCATTCTCCATATGGGCCTAAACTGTCAGTTGGAAATCCCTCTTGCAGTCTGGGACCTCTCGCTCCTTACCACCTGCCTGCTCACTGCTCCTTACCACTCAACTCACTGCTGAACTCACCAGCCATGAGCCCTATATTTCTGTGTAGTTGTCTGTGAGCCAATTGCTCTCTTCCTTCTCACTTGGTGCGAGCAGCATGTGAGGGCAGAGTGCACTGTCGTGGAACACAGAGGGCTGCCCGGAGCTGAGGGGAGTGGCTGGGCCAATGGGGTGAGAGGTGGACACACAGAATGCTATCTCACCCAATTGTGGGGTGGGCTGGCCAGCCTTCATCGGCCTGACCCTACCCAGGGAGGGACAGAGCAGGGTGTCCACTCCTCCATTCTCCATCCTTCCATCTGTGACACCTGTCACCCTTGCCAGGCCTCCCCCAAAGTGAGTTCAGCTCAATCTCTGAATGTAAATGGACACGGGGGGCGGGGGGCGGAGGGGACCTCCACTCCAGTGCGCCCTGATTCCAAGCAACAGGGCCTGGTCTACAGGACCTGATCTCAGGATGGTGGCCACAGCTGCAGAACATAGATCTGTTTCAAGAAAAGTTGGGAATGTAGAGTTTCGTATGAGCCCCTATTCCAAAAGGTGGCAGTTTATTCACATTGTGGCAAAGACACCTTCAAAAGTAACATAAGTGGGTAAAGACAAATTCCTAGAACCACAAAACCTACCATTACTAAATTGCAAAGAAATGAAAAATTTTAATAGACCTATAACTATAAGGAGATTGAATTAGTAATCCTAAATCATCCGATAAAGAAAAGCCCTGGATCTGATAGCTTCAGATCCTCTCGAGATACAATATTCCAGTTGCACCCATGTGACGACGACAGCACCCCTCAGAGGGAGAGAGCCAACATATGGGGAGCAGGGAATTCTGAAAACCAAAGCGATGACAGAGATGCTAAGCTTTCCCTTCATGTGTCTGATACCACTCTTCAGGCGGCCTGCAGGCTGGATGTCTGCTGGACCTTTACCACTTGATGTCCTGTCAGGCTGCCCTGGGCCCTGCTAGGCGGTGTGCAGGGCTGCCTGGGCCCGGGGAGAGTCACCTACCCTCCCGCTCCAGCCACTCCTGGTACAGCTCCTGCACATGGGCACTGGTCTCCGGGGGCTACACCGGGTTGGCAGAGTAGATGCCTTCCATCTGCCTCAGCACTGCCCTGACTGCACACCTGTCGTCCACCTGGGCCTGGCTCCTGCCACTTGGGTAGGGCCAAATTGGGCCATTTCCTCATCCAATCTCTCTGAGGTGAGTGGACAGGTCCAAGTCTCAGCTCTTTGCAGGACACTTCTGGAGTTTTTTTAAAGTCTGTCTCCATTCTTGTTCTTTGGGATTTTTTCATCATCGGATAAAAGGATCCGTACATTGGGGCAATCCTCTTGAGATACAATATTCCAGTTGCACTCATGTGATGATGACAGCACCCCTCAGAGGGAGGGAGCTGACAGGTGGGGAGCAGGGAATTCTGAAAACCAAAGTGATGACAGAGATGCTAAGCCTTTCCTTTACGTGTCTGACACCCCTCTTCAGGCGGCCTGCAGGCCGGGCCTCTGCGGGACCTTTACCACTTGATGTCCTGGCAGGTTGCCCTGGGCCTTGCAAGGCAGTGTGCAGGGCTGCCTGGGCCTGGGAGGAGTCGTCCCCCCCACCCC
>NW_006294592.1:0-9365 GCF_000327345.1 Myotis davidii | reverse complement strand
CTGCCTCAGCACTGCCCTGACTGCACACCTGTCGTCCACCTGGGCCTGGCTCCTGCCACTTGGGTATGCCCGGCTCAGGCCAGGACCTCCACGAAGTGGCAGGGGAACTTGCCCCTCTGCAGCTTCAGGACCACTTCTGGATGTTCCGAAAGCCATAAACAGCCTCAAATCGTAGCAGAACCTCTTCTTCCCTTTCAAGGGTGACCTCCTGGAAGTCTTTGTTCCTCAGGGTGCGGTAGGTGAGCACTCTCACGTCCTTGTTGAACAGCTCCTCAGCCTTGTGCCTGAAGATGTGCGCCAGGTACCCGTCAGAACTGGCTCCCTCATGGAGCCTCACCTCCTTCTCCTTCATATCTCCAAACAGAGTGTCCACGGCAGCGTCACTCGAGGCGAGGTCACTTTGCTCCATTATCTGAACATTTTCACCCGAGGTTAACACGCAGTCAGCACCCTGGGAACTGTGTGAAGCTGTGGGAACATCTTCTCAAAGGGCCTCCAGTTTCTTGTCATAACACGAGGCCACGATGACGTGGAAAATCTTGTCTAGGGACAGGTTCTGCTGTCTGGTGAAGTAATCCTTACCAGAGAGCCCATGATCTGCTGGGGAGACTTGGCCATGCAGAGGTGAGAGTTATGGGGTGACCCAGCACATGCTCTGCATGTCAGTCCCAGCTGGGACAGGCAGCGGTCAGCATGGGTAGCCGGGGCTCTTCCTCATGGCGCTGGCAGTAGCGACACACAAATTCCTTCTAACTCTCCAGAATGCTAAAGTCCGCAGCTATCTTCATGTTAAAGACAGTGCGCCCCAAAGCTTTTGAGAAAGCCACAGAGCCTTCTGGATGCATCAGTGACACTGAGGCTGAATTTAGCAGCAAAATAAGGCAGAGACTAAAGACATACGGACACTGTCAGCACTTTGTGCTGTGAGAAATCACATTTCTTATTAAGGTTCAGAACACGGAAGAAGTCCTTGGTGTTCTGCTGAGAAACTTGGACTCCTTCCTCTGCGCTCACACAACTGTCACACGCCAGGCAGTCTCTCAGACATATCTTGGTATTGGCCAACTTATGGAACTCTCCCTTCTCTCCGTTTTCCTGAGCCGGACTCTGGACATTGACTGCAGCATCTCTTGGTCATTGGTTTTTGTTTTTTTACTACATTCCTTCCGTGTGCTGTGATCACACTTCATCTGGAGTGGGGAGGGCAGGGGCCAGCTCGAGTGACCTGGAGGAAGCACAGGGAGAGCAGTCAGTCGTCACTGCTGGTCACCCCTGGTGATGCTGGCAGTATCCTTTCTTCCTTATGGAGCATCTAGGGAGGGGAAGCGGCTGCAGTCCCCGAGGCCAAGTTCCAGGAGGCCTGCAGCACTGTCGGGATCTTGCTGGAGACACTGGTCCGCTGGTACCTGGCCTGTCCTCTAGAGATTGAATGTACAGGACTACTAAGGAAGCCAGTCCCCAGTTCCGTCCCACCTCCACCACTGATTGATTGGAGTCTGAGGGCCAGGAGGAGGAACCAAGAGGCCTGCCTTCCAGCTGCTTGCCAGTCCCCGGGCCACTCACTCTGGTTCCCTGTTAACCATCCCCTGATCAATGGGAGCCTGTGGGCCAGGGGAGGGACCAAGCAGTCTGCCTTCAGCCTGCTCACCAGTTGCTGCTGTCAGGGAATCATTGGAGCCTGAGGGACCCCAGTTCCCCCGTTAGCCATCCCCTGATCAATGGAGCCTGAGGGCTGGGGATGGGCTGGTCATCTGTTTGGTCATCACGGATGCTGGGTTTTTATATATTAGAATTTTTATTTCAATATCATTGACATGTAAAATTGTATATATTAAAGTGTACAACTTGATGTTTTGATATATGTACGCAATTTTAAATTAACAAAATACATTTCATAATAATATCTATCATCTCTACATAGTTTCCCATTGTGTGTGTGTGTGTGTGTGTGTGTGTGTGTGTGTGCGGGGGGAGGGGGGTGAGGAAAGTTAAGATCTATCCTCTTAGCAAAATTCAGGTACAGGTTTTCCCCATTATTTGAAATAGAATGTTTCTATGAAGCCTTTCATAAACTGGATGCTTTATTTGCTTTCCTTCTATTTTTGTAAAAGTTAAAATTCTTCCAGGTTTCTTTTGTTAGTGAAAACAGG
The DNA here is from genome assembly GCF_000327345.1 of Myotis davidii. Taxonomy (NCBI): domain Eukaryota; kingdom Metazoa; phylum Chordata; class Mammalia; order Chiroptera; family Vespertilionidae; genus Myotis; species Myotis davidii. The sequence goes on along the minus strand of NW_006294592.1, from coordinate 7,215 downwards.
TACGCATGTAGGCTTTTTGTAAAGGTAAAATGGCATAATGCAAACTTTCAAAAAGCAGAGGATACCTGTTTATAACAGTATCATTAACTACTGTCACTATTAAATATATTAGAATACTAGAACTTATTCATCAGGCATAACTGAAACTTTGTAGACTTAATCAAATCATCTAATTTCTCCTTTCCTTCACCCATGGCAACCACAAAGCTATTCTCTGTTTCTATGAGTTAGACTATTTCACATCATACATATGTGGCATATTATGTAGTATTTGTCTTTCTTTGTCTTTTGTTTATTCCAGTTAACATAACATCTTCCAGTTTCATCTACGTTGCTCCAAGTAAAATTTCCATATTTTTTAAGGTTAAATAATATTCCGTTGTGTGTGTATCATGACTATTGTGAATGATGCTGTAATTAACTCCCATCTGTTCTTTTTATTTTCTTTTTTCCAGATTTATTGAAGCATAATTGACAATTTAAAAATGTATATATTTTAAATGTACAACCCAATGACCTGATGATATATATTGTGAAATAGTCACCTCTATCTGTACAAGGATCAAAGTCTCTAAGAAGCCTTCCTGATCATGTCCCCCAGTCTGATATATATGCCCATTCTGGTTCCTTATTGCACCAGAGAATATCTCCACTTATTCCATAGGATTTGTAAACAAATATGACACTTACTCTATTTTGGACTTTTTGATATTTGTGTCCACTTAGCTAAGTGGTGAACTTATATAGGAATGCAACTTTGTTTTACTTGATATTGAAACTTCAAGAGCTTATACAGAGTAGGTGCTTAAGAAATGTTCATGGGAGGAAAATAAAATGATTAACCATTCAATAAAAGAAAAATTAGAAATGCTCGTAGAATGCAGAGAGATAGAGATGGAAGTGAAAGAGACTAAGAAAGGGAGGGAGGGTGAGAGAGACAGAGCTGAAAAGTGGGAATAATGGAGATAAAAGCATGAAGGAATAATGGAGATAGACTCAAAGACAGAAAGGAAAGCAGGTAAAAGGGAGGGAGGAAGGAAGGAAGGAATTTCTAAGAAAACATCTACGGCTTTTACACTGATTAAAAATAATAAAAAGTAGAGTTTGGGGAGTATATTTGGGAATTCTAATGGAATACTATTCTGCTGTAAAAAAGAAAGAACTCTTACCATTCGCAACAGCACGGATGGACATGGAGAGCATTATGTTAAGTGAAATTAGCCAGTCAAAGAAAGATAAATATCATGTGATCTCACTCATTTGTAGAATATAATAACATAAACTGATTAACATGAATAGATCTAAAGACAGAGAAGCATCAAACAGACTGTTAAACTTCAGAGGGAAGGCAGAGGAGGGGGGTGATGTAAGAGATCAACCAAAGGACTTATATGCATGCATATAAGCATGACCAATGGACACAGACACTAGGGGAGTGAGGGTCTGTGTGGGGGGTGGGGTGGTGGTGGCCAAGGAGAGGTCAATGAGGAAAAAAGGAGACATATGTAATACTATATGTAATACTTTAAACAATAAAGAACTTTTTAAAAAGCCCTTAAGAAGAAAAATTTTCTACACCTGAAACATATAAAATGTTATTAACAAAATCAAGTCAATAAAAATTACAAAAAAATATCACCTCCAAATACGGTAGTGCTGACAAGATTAGATAAGTGGTTCTAGAATTTAAGCACTAGTCTGGAGTTAAGAATATGACTACAGGCTCCAAATGAATCAGAGTATGTGAAAAATACTAAAGCACATCCTGATTGTTTTGACAGAGCAAACAAGAAAATTGTGTTATTGTAGGCAAAAAATGGTGCCTAGGTGCTTAATTGTGGTACACTGTAACTCAGGTTTAGGACAATAAAATTATTTCTAGGCTATGATCCCTGGGGAACTGAGTTAACTGAGGTACTCCTTAACTAGGTCTAATTTGATTCTGAACTCAGACAAGGTTAAACACACAGGATACAATCATTTTAATTATTTCCAGATGCTATGAAAATAAAATCACATTGCTTTCTTAATTTACACTTAGTCCATTATGAGTTACCATATAAAATAAAGAACGCCAGTTGAATTTGAACTTCCACTAACAACAAATATTTTTTTTAAATTTCATTACTTGATCAGTCATCACTTAGGTGAATGAAACTGTAAGGAATCCTTGCAGTGGAGCTTGACCATTGCTCATAACTGCTTGGTCATTGTAATGATTTATTCTTTTACCTGTGCACTAAAGTTTCTGCAGTTTAAAAGACTTTATTTTATTTTCAGTGAAATTATAACAAACTTTTTAAAAAACACAGTATTATCCTTTTCATGTTGTGGGTAAAGAGTAATTTAATGCAAAAGGCTCTGCCATTTTACATTTTCCAGAGCTTTCTTTCATTCTTAGTTAGTAATTAAAAATGACTTATAAATAAACACTTGGGACAATTTCCTAAATGTTCTATATTTACTTACAAGGCTGGTACTTCCATCACTCGGTCACTTAAGTGGTTTTGAAAGATTGTATACAGGTTCATTTTACAATGTATTTGAAGTTTGTAATCCTGTTTAAATACACAAAAATTGGAGGGATTAACAAACTGCTGCTTGGAGGCCAAGAGAAAACAGAGCTAAGAGCAATCAAGACAGAGCCTATCAGAAACATGAGATCAATTGGTCAAAAAGTGGAAGACTGTCAACAAAAATAACATGTTATGGACCCTCAAGGCTTTCTGTTTATGCTAGAAGAAGCCTAAAATAATTTGTGGTTTTTGATGCTTGATTTAGTTTTCCACAAGCCTAATTAGCAACAGATTAAGTTTGCTGCCACTATAGTTTATTGCTGAGACTGACAAATACTTGCTGTTTATTTGTCTCTGCTATAGAAAGACTGGAGGCAATGATGTAATTACCTTTTAATACATTTAATAATATTAAAAACAGCATAGAGATAGTAATACTCATATACAGAAATTTGTGAAGGATTTTAATACATTTTTAGAAAGTCAATTTTCTAATAAAAAATTCCCTGTAACAACTAAGCCATCTTATGTTCTCTCCAGGTGTGTCCTCTTGGTTTGTTATAAAATGCAATTTTAAACATTCCCTGTTTCAAAATGGGGTTCCTTTGCTTTAGTAAGACTGAATATGATGACAACTTCTTCCGATTTGCCATCGAGTGTCAGTAATCCTTTCTATATGAACAATATATGAGAATTTTTAATTCAAGGATCTCAGTAAGTAAATTGGGACACTCCCTTCTTGCCAACTCATTTTTTTTTTATGTTTCAATTTTTTCCAACACCAGAAAGGACTCTAATACCACCTCTGGAGTTGTTGATATATATTACAATTCAAGGTCAAGTTGGAATAACACTACTTATTTGCTTTTCTTTGAATCTTTAAATTCTGTGCAATAGATCACAAGGACACAATAAAACAGACATTATATGTAAACAAACTGATGGCCAGAATTTTATCTTGCTTCATGAACATTCTCCTTCAACATCAAAGAGATCTTGATTTGCCCAGAAATATGTAGGAGGGTAAAGCTGAATAAGAAGTTAATATAAAAGGATTAGATACTTTATGCATTGAATAAGTTATGACACACATCAAGAAGACATAGTCAACTACCTTTTACATCAGCCACCTATTTACATGCATGCATTCTGGAATATGTAATTATTAGAAATATTCCATCTCTGAAATAGAAAACTCCAGTATCTCATTTTCTGAACTATAATTCCATGCTATATCAGGTCAATTTAATATACTCAAAAATATTTATTAAACTGCTTCTATATAAAAAGTGTTGTGTAAGATACTATAGATAGAGTGATTGAATAATAGCTACAACTAACATAAGAGCTTTGTAAAACAATTCACCTCTCAACTGTCATGCTTAATACAGAGACGAAGTTTAAATAACAGAATCTAAAATAATTATTTCAAACTATGCTTTATATAAACCTACATACAAAAAAGAGATAAATAATAATTTATTTATTTCTCAGCTCTATTGGTTTAGCCCTTTCCATTGGCCAGGCCTTAATAATTCTTCAAAGAACTATAGTAAAAAGGAGGGTAATTTTTCTTTACTATTGTTTATTCAACTATAGTCATCTTTTGCCTTAGCTAATATTATTAATCCAAAGTTAAAAATTTTCCTATTCCTTCCCAAATTCTTTTTCTAAGAAGTGTCAGAATATGCAGATCCCATTCACTCAGACTTCTATACTTCAAATTCCTTAACACATAGCATGATTAATCAAGAAAATCCTAACTGAAGAAATCTCTAAGGTAATTTGACTTCTCTTTCCTATCCATGGTATATGTTGTATAATCCAAAGGTTGATATATAAGCCCTGGCTGGTGTATCTCAGTTGGTAGGAGTATTTTACCATACAACAGGAAGTGGTGGGTTTGATTCCTGGTCAGGACATATATTGGGTTGCTGGATTAATCCCTGGTCAGGGATCTCGAGGAAGGCAACAAATCAGTGTTTCTCTCTCACATTGATGTTTCTCTCTCACTCTATAACTCACTTCCTGTCTCTAAAATAAAATTTTAAAAGATTTATAAATAATAAGTTTCTTTAACTATTAGAAACAATAAACAAATATAATCAAGTTGCAGGATATAAAAACATTGTGCAAAAATCCATTGGCTCCCTGTATACTAACAACAAAGCTTTAGAAAAAGAAATGGAAAAAATAATTCCTTTTACAATCACAACAAAAGAATAAAATACTTAGAAATGAACTTAACAAAGAAGTTGAAAGACCTATATACTAAAAATTACAAAGCATTATTAAAAGAGATAGAAAAAGATACAGCAAAATGGAAAAATATCTCATATTCATGGATTGGAAGAACCAACACAGTTAAAATTGCCATATTATCCAAAGCAATATATAGATTTAATGCAATCCCCATAAAAATGCCAATGTCATTTTTTAAATAAATGGAATGTGAAATTGTCAGATTTATATGGAATCATAAAAGACTGTGAATAGGCACACCAATCCTAAAAAAAAGAATGAAGCTGGAGGTATCACACTACCTGACTTCAGTTTATACTACAGAACTATGATAATCTAAACAGCATGACACTGACAGAGAAACAGACACAGAGGTCAATGTAACAGAATAGAGAGCCCAGCTATAAGATGACAAGTATATGGACATACAATTTTTGATGAAGGAGCCAGAAACACACCCTGGAGTAAAGACAGTCTCTTTAATAAATGGCATTGGGAAAATTGTAAAGCCACATGCAAATGAATGAAACTAGATTACAGTTTGTCCCCATCTGCAAAAACTAATTCAAAATGGACTGAAGACCTAACCATAAAACCTGAAACAATAAGTTACATAGAAGAAAATATAAGCACCAAACTTTTGGACCTCAGTTGTAGAGAACATTTTATGTACTTGACCCCAAAGGCAAGGGGAGCAAAAACAAAAATAAATGATTGGCATTATCTCAACGTGAAGAGCTTCTGCACAGCAAAAGAAATGGACAACAAAATAAAGAGGCAGCTAACCAGATGTGAGATGGTATTTGCAAACAGTACTTCTGCCAAGCGTTTAATTTCCAAAATATATAAAGCACTTCAGCCCTATCAAGTTTGGTTCAGTGGATAGAGGATGGCCCAGATTCAATTCCAGTCAAGGGCATGTACCTAGGATACAGGCTCCTCCCTAGCCCAATCCCTAATTGGGGCTCCTGCAGGAGGCAACCAATCAGTGTGCTTCTCTCACTAGATGTTCCTCTCTGTCTTTCCCTTTTCTTCCACTCTCCCTAAAAATCAATGGAAAAATATCCCAGGGCCGTGGTTGGCAAACTGTGGGCTCAGTTGACTAATGAGTTTGCCGACCACTGTCATGGGTGAGGATTAACAAAAACAAATAAAAAAAGAACTTGTAAAACTCAACACCAAACAAACAAACAAACAATCTTATCAAAAAGTGGGCAGAGGACCTGAAAATACACCCCGAACAATAAGACATACAAACAGCCAATAGATGTATGAAAAGATGTTTACCCTCACTACCAATTAGGGAAATGCAAATCAAAACTACAATGAGATACCACCTCACACCTGTTAGAGTGGCCATTATCAACAAGACAAACAATAACAAGTGTTGGAGCAGTTGTGGGAAAAAAGGAATCCTCATTCACTGCTGTTGGGAATATAGACTGGTACAATCACTATGGAAAGCAATCTAGTGATCCCTAAAAAAGTTAATAGAGTTACTATTTGACCCAGCAAATCCATTCCTGTGTATATACTCAAAAAACTCAAAATCATATATTTGCAAAGATATAAGTGCCCATATGTTCATTGTAGCATTATTCACAGTGGCCAAGACATGGAAACAACCAAAGTGTCCTGTGATAAAGGACTTGATAAAGAAAATGTGGTACATATACACAATGGAATACCAATTAAGGATAAGAAAGGATGAAACAGCATCATTTGCAACAACATGTGAAATAACTGAAATAAGTCAGACCTGAGAAGTTAAGAACCATATGATTTCACTCATATGTGGGATATAAAACTGAAACTTATGAACACAAACAGCAGAATGGTGGTCGCCAGAAAGAAGGGGGTGGTGGCATTGTTTAGGTTTAATCCACAAATATTTTGAAACTAATGTCTTAGTATAGCAATAAACAAACTAGGACAAATAGCTCTTTAAGAATAGCTGAGGAGGGGTTCAAGATGGCGGCGATATAGGCAGACACGTTCCAGGTTGTGTCCTGGAGCAAATGGAGTGAGCAGCTGAAACTAATAACACCCACCCCGAATTGGCGAAATTGCTCAGCTGGTGAGACAGTTTGCAGCCGGGAAGGGCAGAACTCCCCTGGAAAGGTAAAAAAAAACCCAGGGATTTGGGCAGGAAAGTTTGCCAGACCTCTGAGCCCAGAGGGTCGGAAGGAGACCCCGTGGCAGACAGCCGTGTCCCCTGGGACAGGCACAGACCCGGACGGGGGCGGGAGGGAGATCTGCGGGATTCCTGGTGCCGCCGGGGGATTTGAGAGCTGGGTTCTGTGATCACGGAGGACTGAGCCTAAAGGGGGCAGCCTGAAATGCTGATCTGACCATGCAGTGCCCGTAAAAGAAGAGTTTACAGAAACCAAGCCTTCCCTGTTTCGGCAACTGGCGTTTGTTTGTATGTTCTCACCAAATCCTGTTCATGGGACATTTC
>NW_006294591.1:157522-159455 GCF_000327345.1 Myotis davidii | reverse complement strand
CGGAGCAAACAGCAATGGCTGCCAGTCAACCCTAGCCTGGAGAGGTCCCCAGGTGTCTGTGTCCTGTGGCCCCATGCAGGAACAATGTTTGTTGTGAGCACCTCTGAGAGAAAGCTGCTCTCGTGTTCCAGCCAGATGCCAGATACCAGACAGTCCAGATTCACCCCGTATGAGTCTGGGTCCCCAGACTTGCCCAGAACTGGAGCTCAGAGCAAGCGGGAGCTTGTATCTCCCTAGCAATTGAAAAAAACAACAGCACACCCAGTTGCCAGCCCGTTTGGCACCTGCCTTTGCACTTCTGCACCTCCACACCTCCACACCTCCACACCTCCACACCTCCACACCTCCACACCTCCACACCTCCACACCTCCACACCTCCACACTCCATCTTGGTTGTTCGCATCCTGTTAATGGTTTCTTTTGATGTTTAGAAGCCTTTTAGTTTGAGGTAGTCCCATTTGTTTATCTTTTCCTGAGTTTCTCTTGCCCTTGTAGACATATTGGCAAAAACATTGCTGGGAGAAATTTTTGATATACTATTGCCCATGTTTTTTTCTGTGATTATTATGATTTCATGCCTTACATTTGAATTTTTTATCTATTTTTGAGTTTATTCTGTGTATGGTGTAAGTTGGTGGTCTAGTTTTATTTTTTTGCATGTACCCATCTAATTTTCTTTCGTTGTAGTGTTTTTGTAAGGTTTTGGAATTAGTTAATGCTGACTTCTTAAAAGGGGTGGCAAGTATTCTTCCCTTTTGAATTTTTTGAAATGGCTTGTGGAGGATAGGTGTTAATTCATCTTTTAATGTTTGATAAAACTCCCATGTGAAGCCATTTGATCCAGGACTTTTGATTGCTGGGAATTTCCTTTTTCTTTTTCCTTTCCAATTTGGATACCTTTTCTCTTTTTCTTTTTTTGTAAATAATTCTTTATTATTGAAAGTACTAGAGGCCCAGTGCACAAAATTGATGCACAGGTGGGGGGGGAGATGTCTGTCAGCCCGGCCTGCACCCTCTCTCAACCTGGGACCACTGGCTTCTAATTGCTGGCCTGCCTGCCTGCATGATTGCTGCTAACACTCTGCCTGCCTGATCACCCCTAACCGCCTCTGCCTGCCTGCCTGATTGCTCCTAGCCCCTCTGTCTGCCTGCCTCATTGCCCCTAACCACTCACCTGCCTGATCATCCCTAACTGCTCATCTTCCTGCCTGATCATCCCTAACTACTCTGCCTGCCTGCCTGATGCCCCTAACTGCTCGCCTGCCTGCCTGATCACCCCTAACCTCTCTGCCTCAGCCTGGAAGGACGTCTGGATTGACATTGGGAAGGTCCTTTGGCTGTCCAGTCTAATTAGCATATTATGCTTTTATTATTATAGACTAGTAGCCCAGTGCACGAAATTTGTGCACTGGGGTAGGGCGGGGTGGGGGGAAGGGCCCCTTAGTCTGGCCTTCACCCTCTCCAATCTGAGACCCCTCAGGGAAGGTCCAACTACCTGTTTGTGCCCACACTTTTAACAGATAACAGCTCCATTGTTATTTCTTTCTTATGCTTAAAACCACTGGAATTAGTAGGTATTCAAAGTGTGTATACATTTTGGGGGGGCACCCTGTATATCTCTAGTCAGTGGTGAAAGAAACCAACAGCAGCTTTGGAACCCCCAGACAGGGAACCTTGCTCACTCCCCACATGTCTCCCCACTTCACTTTTCACCTTCGTGGGCAGCAGGAGAATCAACATTTTCTCTCATTAATTGGGAAAAGCACGTCCTGTCACCCTTGCCTGGCAGGAGTGCACTAGGCCCCAAGCAAGCGAGGCTTAGTCAGGGCAGCCTTTGCTCATGGGTGCTGGCACCCAAAGTGCACATTCCTCCTCTACAGTTGCCCCGACTATCCCACTGTTTCACTGAGAACTGCCTCTGGGTTCTTGAGC
>NW_006294591.1:154957-157440 GCF_000327345.1 Myotis davidii | reverse complement strand
GTGCATTGGAGAGGCGGGGGGACTCTGGTTTGCAACTGTTGCAGGTATGGGAGGGTGAGAGTGTGCTGGGGGATGTTCGCACTCCAGGGGGGGATGTGCACACCAGAGGCCTCTGGCTTTTCAGATCCGCAAACCCCTGTGGTGCGGCCAGGAGGATGTCAGTCTGGCCCGCCACGGTGGCTGTCCCTGAGATCCTGCACCTTCTGGGCCAGGAGGCGGATTTTCCTGGGTGCTGATGGACTGCAGGAGCTACTTCAGCTCAGCCTGCAGGCTCTGCTTGGCATGCTCACAGCTGTCACCACCGCCAATTGGGGAGTACAGGCTGCCCTCTGCCGGCCTGCCTCCCCTGTCCAAAGCTCTCTGTGCTGCTCACCTGCCTAGAGTGACTGGGGCTGGGCGGAAGCCAGGTGTCCTCCCCTGCCCAACCCCAGCTGATCCGCCCCTGTGTGAGCTGCCGTCCCACCGGGAAGGGTCATGGATCCAGGTCTCGGAACCACGGACAGCCTCAAGTGCTGCCCCCCACCCAGCAGGGTCACAAATCCGGGGTCCGGGGCCACGGAAAGCATCAAGCACTGCCCCCTACCCCGAGGTCACGGATCTGGGTCCCAGACCGTGGACAACCTCCCGCACTGCCCCCTGCCCAGCAGGGTCACAGATCCGGGTCCTGAACTGTGGACAGCCTCAAGCACTGCCCCCCCCCCCCCCCCGCCGGGGTGAGCTGGGGGCAGCCTCAAGCCTCGCCCCCCCCCCCGCCCTGCAGGGTCACAGATCCAGGTCCCGGGACCGCGGACAGCCTCCTGTGCTGCCGCCCACCCGGCAGGGTCACAGATCCAGGTCCCGGGACCGCAGACAGCCTCAAGCAGTGCCCCCACCCGGCAGGGTCACAGATTGGGTCCCAGGACCGCAGACAGCCTTGCCCACTGCCACCCGCCTTCAGTATGCAAATTAGCCGCCATCTTGTTGCTTCAGGGTAGGGGTCCCCACTGGGGTGCCTAGCCAGTTTGGGCGAGGGGATGATGGCTGTTTGCAGTTGGTCACACCCCGTTCAGGGAGGAGGTCTCCACTGGGGTGCCTGGCCAGTCTGGGTGAGGGGCTGAGGGCCGTTTTCAGGCTGATGGGCGACTGAAGCTCCCAACCTCTCCTTTTTTTCTTTTTTCTTTTATTCTGGGATTTATTTACCTTCTATGGCTGTCACTGGAGCTGAGAGCCGGCTTTAGCTCTGAGGCTCGGTTGCAGCTCTGAGACCTCGGCTGCTGAAAGCAGGTATTGGGTTTGTTTGGGTTCTATAATTGGAACACTGTTGCGGTCCTGCTGGCTGAAGCCCTGCTGACTGAAAGCAGGTTTCTGGGTTTTGTTAAACTTCTATATTTGCAACATTGTTTCTTAGAGTGCAAGCTCAGAGGCCGGCAGCGGCAGGCAGGGAATCTTGGCTTCCTCCATCATTGGAGCAAGCAAGCCTCCTGTTCGCTTCAACTGCCTGGCTGCCAGCCACCATCTTGGTTGGCAGTTAATTTGCATAAGGATATGCTGATTAGCCAATGGGAAGGGTGTCAGGGTTATGGTCAATTTGCATGTTTCTCTTTTATTAGATAGGATTACATATGTTCCCTTTCTGTTCCCCATTGTCCCCCTCCAGCCTGGGCCTGGGCCCTGCCCCTGGCCTTCACCACCCTATTGTCTGTAGCCATGGGCCATGCATATATGCAGACAAGGTTTTTGGTTTATTACTTCCCACCCACTCACCCTTCCCCTCTTCCTTCTGAGATTCCACACTCTGTTCCATGCTTCTGTGTCTCTGGATCCATTTTTTTTGTTTTGTTACTTAGATTCCACATATGAATGAGATCAGGTGATACTTGTCTATCTCTGACTGACATATTTCACTTAGCATGATACTCTCCAGGTCACTCCAGGCTGTCTCAAAGGGTAAGAGATTCTTCTTTTTACTGCTGCATAGTATTCCATGGTGTAAATGTACTGCAGCTTTTTTATCCTCTCATCTGCTGATGGGCGCGTGGGCTTTTCCAGATCTTAGCTATTGTAAATAATGCTGCTATGAACATAGGGGTGCACATATTCTTTCAAATCAGTGTGTTTCGGCCTTCTTTGGATAAACTCCCAGAAGTGGAATCGCTAGATCATAGGCAGTTCCATTTTTAATGTTCTGAGGTCAGTCCATACTGCTTTCTAGAATGGCCGCACCAGTCTGCATTCCCACCAGCAGTGCAGAAAGGTTCCTTTTTCTCCACAACCTAGCGAACACTTGTTATTTGTTGATTTGTTGTGGTAGCCACTCTGACATGGGATTTCTCATTGTGGTTTTAATTCGCATCTCTCTGATCATTAGTGACATTAAGCATCTTTTCATACGTCTCTTGGCCATCTGTATGTCCACTTTGGGGATGTGTCTATTCAGGTCCTTTGCCCATTTTTAAATTGGATTGTTTGTTTTCTTGGAGTTGAGTTTTGTAAGTTTTTAATAA
>NW_006294591.1:152691-154063 GCF_000327345.1 Myotis davidii | reverse complement strand
GTCCTTGGTTAAGTGTATTCATAGGTATCTTATTTTTTTTGGTGCAGTGGTAAATGGGATTGTTTTTCTTTCCATTTCTCTTTCTGTGAGCTCATTATTGGTGTATAAAAAAACCATAGATTTCTGGGTGTTAATTTTGTATCCTGCTACATTGCCAAATTCTTTTATTAGGTCTAGTAGTTTTGTGATGGAGTCTTTGGGGTTATCTATTTATAGTTTCATGTCATCTGCAAATAAGGACAGTTTTACTTCTTCTTTTCTAATTTGTATGCCTTTTATTTTTTCTTCTTGTCTGAATGCTATGACTCGTACCTCCAGTACTATGTTGACTCTTTCTTGTTCCTGTTCTTAGGTGGAATGGTTTTAGTGTTTGGCCATTGAGTATGATATTGGCTGTAGGTTTGTCATATAAGGTTTTTTTTTTTGTTTGTTTTTTCACCTATTCCCACTTTGCTGAGGGTTTTTTTTTTTAATCAAGAAAGTATGTTGGATTTTGTCAAATGCTTTTTCTGAATCAATTGACAGGATTATGTATTTTTTGTCTCTCAGTTTGTTTATGTGATGTATCACATTTATTGATTTGTGGACATTGTACCATCCTTGCATCCCCAGAATAAATCCCACTTGGTCACGGTGTCTGATCTTTCTAATGTATTGCTGAATCTGATTTGCTTGAATTTTGTTGAGAATGTTAGCATCTATCTTGATCAAGGATATTGGTCTGTAGTTCTCTTTTTTGGTGGTGTTTTTATCTGGTTTTGGGATTAGGGTAATGCTGGCTTCATAGAAAGAGCTTGGAAGTGTGCCTTCCTCATGAATTTTTTGGAATATTCTGAGGAGGATAGGTTTTATTTCTTCTTTGAATGCTTAGTAGAACTCCCCTATAAAGTCGTCTGGACCAGGGCTTTTGTTTGCTGGAAGACTTTTGATCGCTGTTTCAATTTCCTTTGTAGTTATTGGCCTATTCAGGTTTTTTGATTCTTCTTGGTCGAGTTTTGGAAGCTTCTATTTTTCTAAGAATATGTCCATTTCGTCTAGGTTGACATTTTTGTTGGAATAGAGTTGTTCATAGTATTTTTTCATAATCGTTTGTATTTCTGTGGTATTGGTTGTTATTTCATCTCTTTCATTTCTGATTTTTTATATTTGGATCCTCTCTCTTTGCTTCTTGGTGAGCCTGGCTAGATATCCATCAATCTGGTTTATCCTTTCAAAGAACCAGCTCTTGTTTTTTTTTTGATATTTTGTATTGTTTTTTTGGTCTCCATTTCATTTATCTCCGCTCTGATCTTTATTTCCTTCCTTCCTTCCTTCCTTCCTTCCTTCCTTCCTTCCTTCCTTCCTTCCTTCCTTCCTTCCTTCTTTCCTTCTA
>NW_006294591.1:151136-152069 GCF_000327345.1 Myotis davidii | reverse complement strand
TGGGTAGTCCTGTATTCGGTGCATATATGTTTACCAGAGTTATATCTTCTTGTTGGATTGCTCCCTTTAGTATTATGAAGTGGCCTTCCTTATCTCTTGCTATTTCCTTCACTTTGAGATCTGATTTGTCAGATATAAGTATTGCTACCCCAACTTTTTTTTTCCTTTCCATTCTCCTGAAAAACCTTTTTCCATCCCTTTAACATCAGTCTGTGTGAGTCCCTTTTTCTGAAGTAGTTTTCCTGTAGACAGCAGATATATGGGTCACGTATTCTTATCCACTCAGCTGACCTATGTCTTTTGAATGAGGCATTTAATCCATTCTTATTTAAAGTTATTACTGATAGGTACTTGTTTGTTGCAGTATTTATTCTTTTTTTAAATTAAATCTTTATTGTTCAGATTATTACAGTTGTTCCTCTCCTCCCCCCCCCCATAGATCCCCTCCACCCGGTTCCCATCCCACCCTCTGCCCTTACAACCCCCCCACTGTCCTCATCCATAAGTTTTTGTCCAGTCTCTTCCCGCACCACCAAACCCCTTTCCCCCACAAGAATAGTCAGTCCACTCTCTTTCTATATCCCTGATTCTATTATATTCACCAGTCTATTCTGTTCATCAGATTATTTATTCACTTGATTTTTAGTTTCACTTGTTGATAGATGTGTATTTGTTGTTCATAATTTTTATCTTTACCTTTTTCTTCTACTTCCTCTTCTTAAAGGATACCTTTAAGCATTTCATATAATACTGGTTTGGTGGTGATGAATTCCTTTAGCTTTTCCTTATCTGTGAAGCTCTTTATCTGCCCTTCAATTCTGAATGATAGCTTTGCTGGTTAAGTAATCTTGGTTGTAGGTTCTTGGCATTCATCACTTTGAATATCTCTTGCCACTCCCTTCTGGCCTGCAGAGTTTCTGTTGAGAAATCATC